>NC_091978.1:67669922-67969922 GCF_044704955.1 Pristiophorus japonicus
CCTCTCTTTCCCTCTCTCTCTCTCTCTCTCTCTTCGCCCCTCTCTCTCTCTCCCTTCGCCCTTCTCTCTCTCTCTCCCTTCGCCCTTCTCTCAAAATCATGGCAGACATCACATGTCATGACCATCAACACATTGTGGATTGCAATGCTTTTCATTAGGCCAGCATTATTTCTATGACACTGAGAAATCACCTATCCTATATGATTGTTCGGATATGAGTTGGTGTGGCATCTATTGACTTTACATCACGCAATGGTGTAAGCTTTACTCACGTCGCTTCACTTCAGGGTCTGCAGATGCGTCCGAGGGTGCTTCACCACGACTGCGAGCACTCGTTCCTCCATCTCTGTGATGTCACTGGGGACTGGTGGCCCCCCACCCGTTCGCCTCTGCACGGACCTCATCGTCGATAGCTTCTTCTGTAAAAGGTGATGGGACAACATGGCATGAGATCGTTGCATGATATAATTGCTCGGTACTGTCACAGACACTGATACAACACATAACTGACAGATGTAATCATGATTATTATGGTTGTTATCATTCTATACCTAAAGACTTGCACCGTGACCACAGGCATTGAGTAAAACATTCCCGTTAAAAGTGCAAGACCTCACATCTGCTGATAGTCACTCATGACTAACAAGTCAAATTACATAAATACGTAAGTACATGTAAATCAATGTAATACTTACTCTTGCAGATCCCACAAGGTCATTCCATCGTTTGCGGCATTGGTTGCCCTCACGCACCTCGTTGGTCGCCGACGAGACCACCTCTGCTCTCTTGGTCTATATCCTCTGGTAGGCCTTTGGGCTGGGCTTCCCATGCCCACCCTGTGTCAAATCACCCCAGTGTAACTCAACCTCCTGCAGGAGGGAGGCATTTGCCTCATCCGAGAACTTCCTGGATCGTTTGCGGCCTCCAATGTGCTCCTCTCCTACCTCGCTGCTCTCTCCAGCGTCAGTCTCCACAGCGTGCTGTGATGCCGCCTCCTCTCCCTCCATTATAGGCCAAATTAAGTCAAATATGTGGCTGTTAACAGCTACTTTTTGTTCCCCTATTTGCTGTGAAGCTCTAAAGTCTCCCTCCTTCCTCCCAAAGCAGCTACACCACACCCATCCACGCCTTCAGTCCCTCTGAACTCCTTCTCCCTCTGTCTCTTCTGCGCATGTCATGGTGATCCTTGGCCTCCAGAATCACGGAATCGAGCATTGACATGCCGTTGCTAAGGATGGCCACACTTTACAGCAGAAGGTCAAAAAATGTTACGCTACCGCCCATTTGATATCGCTCACGGTAACTCCCATTTTCAAAAATGTAAACGAGGTGTTTTGAGAGTGGGCGAGAAGCCGGCAATCTGAAAACCCTTTTTTACCGCACACGCTGGAAATAACGCCCATTTTTGGATGATAAGCTCAAAAGTGGAGGTTCTAGCTGAATGCATTTGAAGGATTTGTACACCATTGATTCTAGACAAGTGAAAACACAAACAAACAAGCTTAGCGCTGAAAAGCTTTATGCAATAATTGCTGAGGCAGAAAGGTCCTGCCTTGGATCTGTACAGTTAATTTTTTAACGCCTTTTAAAAGTTGTGTGTGAAATAGTTTTTTGGCTTAAGAGCTTTTGTTGTTGGAATGCGTAATGACAAAATGAGACCCACACTTGAAGGTAACCAGTAGCATAAGAAATAAATGGCCTGTTAAACAAATGGTTTCTTGTTGGAATTATTAGTTCAGAATGACATGCCAATCATGTTCAAAAATGGATAAAAATTGGATGGAGTTGCTGTATAAGCAGGGGCTAATGATAACATGCAACGTTTATGTGCAGTTATGCTGATGACTTAATTCATGTTAGCAACAGTAAACTTAATAATCGTGTGAACGGATATTTATAAACTTTTCTTCCAAAAAAAGTTTATTTACTCTTGGTAAGCAAGTGATGCTAAAGAAATTGCATTTATTGCCCTTCCCGAGTTACTTTGAGAAGGTAGTGCCTATTGTGCTTTTGTAGTATTATGTTTAACCATTAAAGCTAGGGTTGACAGCAGGGAGTTGCAGCATGTCATAATACTGTAGCTTCCACTCTGCTTCCGTTCAAAGATGATTGCGGCTGTTTAAGCAATAGCTATCCAATAATTTCCCCAACATGTCGGTATAAATATAATAATATAATTAGTATATCTTGGGATTGCCTAGTAAGAGGTATCCAGTCTGAAGGATTTAACACCGATTAAGATGATGCAGTATATGGTGAAATAATCAGAACTTTTACAACAATGATAGATTTATCTTAAAATCAAACGTTAAATGATTGGCTTTTCAAAATTTAGTATCTGAATGTTACCATAGCTGTGTGAACATTGCCAAAACTATGACTTTTAAGAAAGATCTTGAGTACAATTTTTTTTTCTTACACCTGTATTTGTTTTTCACCACTATAATGTAACTTTTTAGGAGAGGCAGGTTGCTGCGTGTGTGTGTGTGTGCTTGTGCGTAATGCAGTGTGTTCAGAGTTGCACAGCCAACTAATATTGAGAATCTTTTATTGCTTTATGGTTTCAAAAATCTTCAGAATGAATAACTTCATAAATGAACTGTTGCACATCATTGAATAAGGGGAGAAAGAAAAATTGTTTTGAAAGGATGCTCCTGCAAAAAAACATTATGGCCCTGAATTTGCGGTTGTAAAGATGGTGAAACTGTCAGCATTTGCCGTCATTACTCTGTAAATTGACAGCAACTTCTGGAGTCTGCACAAGCCCAGTTAAACCCAGAAATATGGAGGTTGCTGTCAGTGATGCCCTGCTCCTCCAAAGGGCACGCTGTTGCAATCCTCGCAGATACAATCAACACAGAATCAGTGAATTGACATGAACGTCAGCTTTTCATGCTCGATTGTTGCTGTAAAAAAACTTTAAAAGTTGAACCTTGTTTAATGAGGTATAACTGATTTTTTTTAATGGCTTACTAAGTCAAAATTATTGCTGAACATCTCCTCTGGCCCTGAAACCCTAATTTTAAATGTTTAGTCTTATTTCTGACATGATGAAAATTCCATGATTTTTAAAATAATATATATTTTAAAGTTTGATATTTCAGTTTCTACCTTTAATTCTTGTGTATGTCCCAATCCTTATTTTGCTTTCTGTAAAAGTATTACAAAGTGAATGATAAAACCTGTTTTATACTTCCTGGTTTGCTATCTGGGAGAATTCTTCAATGTGATTGATTGCTTTGCGTGCTGGATGACATCACAGTTGCTGGATGCTGGAGATGCCTTGCAGGTGACGCCAGAATGAAATTAAAGTAATAAAATGAAATCTGGAAAGGTGAAATCCACGCCACAGAGATAGCTAAATCTTTGTGGGCACCTTTCTTCAAGGTCATCGGCTAGCGGCATCACTTCTCCGCTGACCGCAAAATCTGGGCCAATGTGCATTTCAAATAAAGGCAATATATGTCAGTGGTTTTCTAACATGTAACCCACATTGTTTGCAGTTTTCACCCTTAAAAATCAGCTCACCAATGCTTCTAATATGAAGTCTAGTTAGGTTTCTTCTGAATGCAATACTTAGTTACTTTCATGTATTTATTGAGCTCTCCGCATATGTACAAATCCAAAAATATTGATATCCCAAAGAATATTTTTTGTTTCAAGGAGCTATATGCCGACTGATAGCATTGCATAGTGCGAAGCTGAATGTGAAGACTGGCTATATGCAGCAGTGATCAGGTTTCATTCAAAATGCTAGTTGCTACACAGCAGAATCAACTAAGCTGCATTGCATAATTTATGACCAAATAGGCTTTGCCTGGCTTGACCACATGTGTGCTGACTGCTGGTGGGGAGAGGGATATAAACTTGGATTTTGGAACTTGATGCAAGTAAATAATTTCATTGTTTTCACTGTGTCGAAGAAGATAGTAGTGAAAATTTTGACTTTGTCAGGAATTATCTTGTATTCCGGAAATTCAAGTTGCACAGGTTTTATGGTGATTTAGATACAAAATGATGATAAGCCCTCAAATGGTTAGGTATTGGTTACAATTAGGGAATCTAAAATGCGGCATATGTTTTTTTTAATGTTTTTTTTTGCTTATGGTGATAGCCACAAGTATGGTGGATTAGTGGTTCTCTGCAATAGTAAATTTATTCCGCCTTTTTTTTCTAACCTCCATGATTGTCATTGCTCCCAGCGGTGGGATGATGGGACGGGGGGGATGGAGGCGCGGGGGGGGGAAATGGAGCACCCCATCTCTGTGTTAATTTCTTGACTAAATCATGAGGATAAAAATGATCACTATTGTTTCTTGTAATCTGACTCTAAATGCAAGTGTGCCTTGTGATGGTGTTCACAACGAGAACCATGACTGGTTGTTTTTTTTAAATCATGTGTTAGTCTTGTGATGGTATTGTAAGTCAAGTTTGCCAAAAAAACTCTATATTAAGGGTCAACTAAAAATAGTGTTACAATTGGTGCCTAAACCAGTGGCATACTAAATGTTCATTCCTGCACTTAATGTGAACATGTTGATGTGAAGTTAAAATTTAACACTACACCTTGAGCTTTCCCATTGAAGCAACAACTGGGCCATATATTTGCTTGTACTTTTAACCTTCATTTATGATGCATTGGTTGAAATGACTTGGGCAAAGGCAACAAGGAATGATACAATCAAAATAGGGGGCATAGTAAACTGAGGCAGAATGCAGGAGGATATGGGCAAGTTCATGGAGTGTAGAGAGGTAGCAGATACAGTTAATACAGAGAAATTTTAAACTCCTACATTTGGGAGCTGGGCGTGCTGGGCAAGGAAAGAATCATGAAAGGAAGTGTTCCCTGAATTATATTTTGAAGGACAGAGAAATATAATGGCGCGAGTATATGGACCTTAAATGTTGGATTGTGGTTTGAAAAGGACAAATGTGATTCTGGGTCATAAAGCATTATCTATCTTTCTACCTACCCACTTATCTATCAGGAGAGATTAAATGTCAAAGAGAATGATGGTGGTGTAAGGGAAAAGGCAATGGTAATGGGTCAAGTAAAGAAAGAAAAGATGGGTCCAGAGCAGATGTAAATGGGAATAGCAGAATCATTGCAAACAGCTGCTGTCCGGAAAAAAATGGGGCAGTGGTTATCATTTGAACTTTTAATTGTTCCCCCCCACTCCCACTCTGATATCTCTGTCCTCAGGCTCCTACACTGTTCCAATGAAGCTCAATGCAACCTCGAGAAACAACACCGTATCTCTCGATTAGGCACTTTACAGCCTTTTGGACTCGACATTGAGTTCTAAAATTTCAGTCCTGTTCCCAATGTTGCTTTTCTTTTGTTCCCACTCGGGTGTATTTTATAAATCTCTATTACCAATGTTTGTATTTCAGTCCCAATTACAGCTCTAATGGTCTTTGAGGCTTTTAGATCTGAAGCTGATAAAATCTATGTTAAGGCTATCAGGTTGCAGAGTTCCTCCTCATGATCATCATCATCATAGGCGGTCCCTCGAACGAGGCTGAATTGCTTCCACACAAAGGGATGAGTTCGCAGATGTTTCAATGAAAGACCCAATATTCCAGTCCTGAACTCCAGGGGTGGAAGATGTGCGTGGATTTTTTTAGTGTGTGGTGACCGTTGCACATCAGCCACCACACGGGCTTGACAGAGCTTGGCCTTTATCCAGTGACAAGGGTTAACCAGGACGACTGGAGATCTGCTCTGCTGCATGGACCGAGTGCGCGCACACATCGCAGTGTGGGCTGGCCCATGCTGCCCCTGGGCCCATGGCTCGACTGGGCCCTGTACCCTCATTCAGTGCATCTTCGCCACGATCTCTCACCGCAACTCTGCATCAAACATTTGCCGCATTTCCGCCTCGATCTCGCGCCACTTCTCTGCCCCGACCTTCCCGCTCCTCTGCTGTACCTGGGTTTCACCGATGTTCCTGCCCACGCTCCAAACGGTGACCTGGGTTTTGATGACGTCACCGAGGAGAAAGATGATCTGTTTTGATTCCCAAGAGCCTGACATGTCATCTCTCTTTCCTCCTCTTCTTTTTGCCCCCCTCCCCCTCCCCAAAAAGGAAAATAGTAAATTTGGCAATAGGTAAGTACAGCTTTAGGCTATTACTTAATGACCAGAGGTACCAGGTGCTCCTGCTGACAGCAAATTGAAATATTTTCTTCATGGTGAGAGACTGGGAGCTGTGGAGGAGTGAGAGACTGGGAGCTGTGGAGGAGTGAGACTGGGAGCTGTGGAGGAGTGAGACTGGGAGCTGTGGAGGAGTGAAGGGATTTTAGACATCCATGTATGCAGTTCACCAAAAGCTAATGCACATGTCCAAAAAGCAATCAGAAAGGATCAAGGCATTTTGGACTTGGATCTTCAAGGAGATGGAATCTCCAAGAAGTTGAACTTCAAAAGTAAAGAATTGAAGTGTCATTCGTTAGTCCCCACCTGGAGTACAGCATTCAGTTTTGGGCATCGATATATTGGTCTCGGAGTGGGTGCAGCGCAGATTCACGAGAATGATAACGGGGCTTAAATAGTTAAATTATGAGGATAGAGGTTCAGGAATGATGTAATTGATGTGTTTAAAATGATAATGATTTGATAGGGTATATACAGATAAACTATTTCGTCTGGTGGCGGAATCTAGAACAAGAGGGCACAATCTTAAAATTAGAGCCAAGCTATTTACGAGGGAAATCAGGAATCACTTTTTCATCCAAAGATGAGTGTAAATCTAGAATGTCACCATAGCATATATGACCATATGTTATGATATCTGCTCCAGGTGGTATCTCCAACACCTATAATTCCTAATTTGAGTTTCATCACGAACTATCCGGACAAGTGCCTTCAATACAGTGGGAAAATCTATACATGGCCACTTACCCATGATGTTCTCGATGTTAAAACTCAGGGCCATGTAAGAAACTTAGTCATTTTTTAAATCCAGGCTTTCAGCTTCAGCTAAGACATGAAAGCTATGATTCTTCATTCAGGGTACTCAATGACGAGTTGTGTCGGATGGTGACCGCCCTCCCTGCAATCTCTTCCCGTTTGTGACAAACATCTTTCTCTGCCAAATCCTAGATTTTGCAAATGGGATGCCCTCCTGTATGCCTATATAGTACCATGGAATCTTTTACACCCACCTGGGGCCTCTTTATCATCTCACCCAGTACTGGATTAGATTATATGCTCAAGTCCGTCAAGTGGGACTTCAATCCACCTGACTTGGTGAGCAGGAATGCTACCGTTGAGCCAAGGCGGATATCCTAGGAGCTCTGAAACATGAAGTGGGATGGTTTCGAGACATCTTGCTTGTTTCATCTTCATTCGGACTTTGCTGTTGTTGGAGAAAGCTGGGAAAGACCTTTGCTGCTTTCTCAATGTAGTTCCAAGATCTGTGTCCAGGCTGAAGTTTGCACACGTCAGGTCTGACAGGTGTCTGTTTCACTGTGAAACCCTGGAGTACTGGAGAAAAGCTACTTTTGAGCACACTAACTGGAACCTGCTCAGATGACTTTTTAATTCCACAGTTGTTGCATATCTTGAGTACAAGTTTTTTTTCAAAATGCAACATTAACTGTCTCAAATCCAGGGCTCATAAATATAAGATTGTCATTAATAAATACAATATGGAATTCAGAGGTAACTTCTTTATGAATGTGGAACTTGCTAACACATTAAACATACCCGAGGATAAGATTCTTTTCATGATCACAGCTTTCAGTTGTATATATGATGCAGCTCCAGATACATAGGGCCCAAGTTTCGGGCTGCGCCTAGAACGGCGCAGCCCTGGCCTGGACGCCCGTTTTTCGTGTCACAAAGTGCGCCTAAAAAATACTTACCTATTCTCCGGCTCCCTGCAGGTCCTCTGGAGCTGGGCGCGGCGCAGTATGAGCTGTGGGGGAAGGGTGGGGGGGAGCTAGGTCCCTGCGCTGAAAACAGTGCCGGGACCTCTGCACATGGGCGTGCATGTGCAGTAGCTCCAGGTGCCCAAAACTGTGTGGGAGAGGCCCGAAGCACGCAACCCAGACCGCGCCCCCCACTGCCCCCGGAGCCCCCAGACCCGAACAGGCTCCAACCCCCCCCCCGGACCCCGGACCCGACCCTGGCCACCTACCTTTAAATCAAGCCTGTTCAGCCTCCCTCTCCTCTTTCCATTCTCCTCCTCTCCCTTCTCTTCCTCCTCCTCCTCCTCCTCCTCCTCCTCCTCCTCCACTCCCCTCGCTGTCAGAAACACAGACACTGACAGGCAGAGAGTGAAAGAGACACAGACCGGCAGAGCGATAGAGACACAATGGGGGCGGGGGGGCACGCTGTTGGAGGGCTCCCGGTGTTGCAGTCGGTAAGTAGAAAATGTTTTTTTTATTTGATTTTTTGACATTTTTTATTTTTTATAATTTTTTTAAAATTGATTTATTGGTTGATTTATTGATGTATTTATCATTTATTATTGATAATGGCTCTTTATTTGTAAAACTGAAGTGTTTAATGTTTGAAACTTCCCTTTTAAACCCCCCCCCCCCTGCCCCCCCCCATTCCCTACGCCTGATTTGTAACCTACGCCTGATTTTCTAAGTGTAGGCAAGGTTTTTCTGAGCGTATAAAAATCTACACTTACTCCATTCTAAGTTAGTTTGGAGTAAGTTTTCACTGGCTAAACTTTCAAAACGGGTGTAAGTGGCCGGACACGCCCCCTTTTGGAAAAAAAAATCTGTTCCAAACTGAAACTGTTCTAACTGACTAGAACTGGAGCAAACTAAATGGCGAGAATTGCAATTTCTAAGATACTCCATTCGAAACCAGTTGCTCCAAAAAGCAGGAGCAACTCAGGCTGAAACTTGACCCCATAGATGCATTTAAGGGGAAGCTAGATAACTACATGGAGAAAGGAATAGAAGGATGTGTTGGTCGGGTTAGATGAAGTAGGGTGAGAGGAGGCTGGTGTGGAGCATAGACGAGTTGTGCTGAATGGCCTCTATGTGCTGTACGTTCCATGTAACAGTTGAGCTCTTAAAGCAATTGGAAAATCCTACTTCTTTGTAGAATTTGGAAGTTTCATTGCATGTTTTATTTCTGTGCTCATAATTTGAGGTATGTTGGAGTTGAGGAATCGAATTTTCTTTCCAAATTCTGGGGACCAGCAAACAGCATCAAGTGCTTTCAGCTCAGGTACAGGATGGTCTGATGAAGAGTCAAGTTCCCTCTGCAGTGACCCTGCCTCTGCTTTAGCCTCAGGTTTGGACCAATGTCTTCACCCCGCAGCCACTCCAAGCCAGATGTTTTGATCAGACTGGCAATTTTATTCTGGTCATTCCTTAAATTGTTTTTTTGGACTAGAGTTGTGTTGATGTATTCCACAAGTTAGTAATAAGGACACATCTACCCAGTACAGTTCTGTCTCACTTGAGCTGGTACCAAACCTTCTAGTCCCAAGTGCTTCCTGTTTTGCTCTAAGCTGGTTTATCAACAATTATTGCTGTGACTGTATTCAAGAAAAGAACATATATGCACATGAAGTGAAAAATATTGGTGGAACCATTATCTTCAATTATTACCTGTATCACAGGGTTTTTGATTTATTTCTTCTTCTCATCTACCTTCAGTTCTAAATATAGGATGAATGCAGCGGGATCGATGCGGCCGGGGTTGGTGGCATGTTGTAAGCCCGCTCCCAACACGAGCCCGCTCTCTGTCCCGAATCTTGCGGGCTTCCCGGCCAATTAAGAAAAAGTCAGTCTGGTGTCTTCATTTGATGACTCGTCAACAGCTGGTTTCCTTAAGGGGACCATGCCCACATTGCTTTTGACAGTTCTTCTGTCAGTGTTCTGCAGCATTGAGGTGCTGCAAACACTGACTAGCACTGCACAGAGGTGCATGACTGCACCCAGGCTCTTTCATGACTCCATCCAGATGCTTATGGAGGGAGTCACAGCACATAGGGAGGTTCTCTTCCCTTCGCATGGGCGGAAAGGACCTCCCCAGGACACCAACGCAGCCTGGTTGCACATTGCACAGGCGGGCACAGGCATAGATGTCATCAGGAAGACCAGGCTGCAGTGGCGCAAACCTTTCAATGATCTCAGTAGATCACAAAATGTTACTGCAAGGCCACATTAAACCTCATCCTGCTGTGCCACTCATCACATCCCCATCACTCTGCCTTCCCTACTCTACCTCTGCACATCCTTACTTACAGCAACTTGCCTTGCATCTCCACCCATCCCTTGCTCCCTATCTACATTATCAGTTCCCTATTTCACTAGTCACACCTCCCACTTCAGCCTTGTCCAATCATACCAACTAGCAACACACAAGGAGGCACAAAGTCCTGAAAATAAAGATTTCAATGTTTTGACAACCAATGTTCATGTATAGTTAATGTTGATGTGTTGTCAAACATTAAAATCTTTATTTTCAGGACTTTGCCTTCTGGACAGATTTGTGGAAACCTTTGGAAGTGGCTTACTGAGTTGTAGT
The DNA here is from genome assembly GCF_044704955.1 of Pristiophorus japonicus. Lineage (NCBI taxonomy): Eukaryota > Metazoa > Chordata > Chondrichthyes > Pristiophoridae > Pristiophorus > Pristiophorus japonicus. The sequence continues at coordinate 67,680,427 of NC_091978.1, forward strand.
GAATGGTGAGTGAACAGCTGTGAAATGGTAGATTTTATATCACTTCTGCAGCTGTCAACTAGCCAAAGCAATGGTGACACTGAGAACCCGACTCCACTTACCTGGCCTGTTCTCAGCGGGACGGCAAACTCCTAAAAAGGTTGGCAAAATTGTAAGTGCCTGCTTTTCAGCCTGTAAGTATCTTTTTATGATAATTACCTGTCCCGCTGCTTGCTGTAGAGTCTATCGGACTGCAGATCTGACAGGTCAGAAACTTGCATGGCGGCGGGTTCAGAGCGGGATCCCGACCCGCTGTCAATCTGAGCCATTTTGCACTTGCAAGGCTGGGAAGTTTCCGGCCTGTATGTGTGAATGTATATCGAACCTATATCCTGCTGTTCTGGTGCTGCTGAATCTCCAGGTGGCTGATATAATTCCATCTAGTGTGAATTTGTTACCTGGAACAGGTGCACAGCCCTGTAATGTAATGAGCATTGGTACCAAGTACTAAATGGAACCTTTTTGTGTTGTGGGCGCACATCCGCTAGAAGCTTGGTTGATTGTGTCCAATCTTAATTAAAGGGTCCTTGCAGTGACTTTTTCCCATCAGTCTGGGGTGGATTTGAATCTTGGTCCATTTGGTGCAAGGACATATGTTTTGAGGAGGTGACGGATATGCTGGGTGGGGGAAATACATTGAATGTGATGAACGTGAACTTTCAGAAGTACCCTTTGAAAAGGTACCCCACAGGAGCATGAAATTAGCAGGATGGTAGCAAATTGGATTTAAAGCCTGCTTGGAAGGGAGGAAATGGAAAGCAGGCAGGGCAGTTTCTTAAGAGTGGTTGCGAGTGGCTCGCGGTGTTCCACAGAGTTCTGTTTTGCAACCACTTCTCCTGTTCAATTTTCACATCAATTACAGAACTGGGTTAGAGCGCGCATTGTCTAAATTTCCAGACCTTACTGATAACGGAGGCATATTAATTTAATTCTGAGGGCTACAGGAAGCTGCAGAGGAAATAGGGAAATAGTGATAAGATGGTGGAATGGTTTTAAAATAAAAAGTGGCAGATGGAATTGAATGTCAGCAAATGTGAGGCAGTATGTTTTTTTTAAAAAGTAACCACTTTGGAGAAAAATTGGGTTCTGTGAAAGAAAGTGAGACTTGGGGTTTCAGGTTTGCGGCATTTAAAGCAGCACTTCAAGTGGATAAGGCCGTAAAGCCAATGGAATGTTGGTTTTTATGGCAAGTGGTACAGAATATGAAAATCGAGATGCAATGGTGAATCTCTATAAAACCGTAGCAAGCTTTGTAAGAGGTAATACAGATATGAAGAACAACTTGAAATATTGAAGAGAACAGGCGTATTGAAAATTCTGGTTCAGCGCAGAGAGAAACAGACCACCTCCAGTGACTGAGAGCTCTAGAACGAGGGGATAATGATGATTAAATGCAAGAGGTTTTAGGCGAGAGCAGAGCTGGTGATTGAAGCAGAGAGTATGTCAACATTGAAGAGCATGTTAGATAGGTGATTGCAGGACAGAGGAATAAAGTATATGGGCACAGAGCAGGGACTTTTGATTGCTATTACTGCTTGTGTAGTGGACAAACCGCAGCACGGACAGGAAACCTAAGTACCTGTTGCAATTTTACGTAACTCACTGTGCTATCCAGTCACCCACTTTATTATTGCATATTTGTGTGCATTTAAAGGTTTTAAGGTAAATATTTACAAACTGGTGTTACTTTCACCTCTCTGAAATGTTATTGTGCTGTAATCCAATTTATGAAATAAGAGAAAGTTATGTTCAAATTTCTACTTTTGGATTAGCCTCCTGAGGTGGACATCTCGTGGCGCCTTTGAGATGAGTGGGATTGTCCCCCTGCTGTCATTGCTAACATTTATCATTAATCAACCAGCAAAACAGGTTATTTGTTTATTTATCTCATTGCTGTTTGTGGTACCTTGCTGGGCCCTGGAACATCATTGGCAAAGGTGCGGCGAATGAGGGTATGGGGCCCAGAAGAGCCGAGGGCCCAAGAGCAGCTTGGGTCTGCCCACACTGTGATATGTGCACGCACTAGGTCTGTGCAGCAGAGCAGGTCTCCAGTTGTCCTGGTTCAACCCTTGCCACTGGATCAAGGCCTAGCTCTGTCGAGCCCGTGTGGTGGCTGATGTGCAATCCACGCACAGGCATCTTCCAGCCCCTCAATTGGAGTTCAGGACTGGATCATCGGGTCCTTCATTGAAACAACTGTGAACTGTTGTGGAAGCAAGTCATCCTTGTTCGAGGGACCGCCTATGACATGACATGACTTGCTGTGCACAAATTGTGTGCGGTGTTTGCCTACAAAACAACGGTGCCTGACACACAATTCATTGGCTGTGAAGTTAAAAGACATCTCAAGAATGAACTTGCTTTTTTAAAATTAATTCTTCTATTTTTCTTTTGCTTTCTTGTGAAATGACTGATATTAATACATATTGTGAATGGGACAAAAGTTGTGAAAACATTAGTCACTGAGTGAAGTGTTGAAATAAGACCTTTGATACGTTTAGTTTGTTTGACCAATCATAAATTCAGCACTTTGACAAGCTGCACACTTTTTTGAGTTTTAATTAATTATGGGCACTCCTGGGCTGCAGACTGGCTGCACATCTCTGCCTTACATACAGTTGATTGCTGTTTGCGTGCATTTTAACCAAAAAAAACTAGCATGAAATCACTCCAATTTGAAGCCAGATTAATGTATTGTCAATGAACTCCGAGGCTAAGGGCTAGATATTTTCCTATCATTTTTGGCGGGTTCTCAGCGATTTTCTCGGCGATACTGCTCTTTTTACGCCCGGCGAAAGTTTCCCCATTATTCTTTTAGTGGTACAAAGGGGAAGTATATTCTACGAATAATCTATTGCAGGAATTATTGGATTAATAAGTATAAAAAGGCTTTATTTCTCATGGTTAAATCAATATTTGATTATAGGTTATTTTTGTTGGTGATTTTGTCTGGTTTATAGTTTGTTGTTTCTAGGGTGGGTAACCTTTAATTAATTCTTTAATGCTGACCTCAAATACCATGCTGACTAAGCTTTGTCTGAACTGGAGCTTGTTGTTTTGTTCGTGACTGTAGTAAGTTCTGTAACTGTAATGGATGCAAAAGTATGAAATCCAGATAAGATTCTGGTCCTATTTTCATATAAAGGTGAAGAATAGGTCAACCTATGTATGGATAATAATTGATTTGGCTCACTGTGCTATTACAGATTGTTGCTCTAACTTTGAGAAATACCACCAACGATGTCTCCGCAAGATCCTGTGAACCCCCTGGAAGGACAGATGCACCGTAGTTTGCATCCTTGATTAGGCCAACATCCCCAGCATTGAAGCACTGACCACACTCGACCAGCTCCGTTGGGCAGGCCAAATTGTTCGCATGCCTGACACAAGACTCCCAAACAAGCGCTCTACTCGGAACTCAAGGTGGGCAGAGGAAACATTTCAAGTGCACCCTCAAAGTCTCCTTGATCAAATGCAACATCCCCACCGACACCTGGGAATCCCTGGCCAAAGACCGCCCGAAGTGGAGGAAGTGCATCTGTGAGGGCGCTGAGCACCTTGAGTCTCGTCGCCGAGAGAATGCAGAAAACAAGCGCAGGCAGCGGAAGGAGCGAGCGGCAAACCAGTTCCACCCATCTTTTCCTTCAATGGTTGTCTGTCCCACCTGTGAGACGGAACTGTAATTCCCGTATTGGACTGTACAGTCACCTAAGAACTCACTTTGAGTGGAAGCAAGTCTTCCTCGATTTCGAGGGACTGCCTATGATGATGAAAGAAACAAGAGGTGTCTAGAGGAGGTGCAAATTGAAATAGCAGATCCATCATCAACAGCTGTTGTCTGAAAAACTGGGGCAGTGCTTGTGATCTGACAATGTTGAGTCTGGAAGGCTGTAAAGTGCTGAAAGGAAAGATGAGGTGCTAATTACAATACATAGGATATACATAGAAACATAGAAAATAGGTGCAGGAGCAGGCCATTTGGCCCTTTTCAGCCTGCACCACCATTCAATATGACCATGGCTGATCATGCAACTTCAGTACCTCATTCCTGCTTTCTCTCCATATCCCCGATCCCTTTAGCCGTAAGGGCCACATCTAACTCCGTTTTGAATGTATCCAACGAACTGGACTCAACAACTTTCTGTGGTAGAGAATTCCACAGGTTCACAATTCCCTGAGTGAAGAAGTTTCTCCTCATCTCGGTCCGAAATGGCTTACCCCTTATCCTTAGACTGTGACCCCTGGTTCTGGACTTCCCCAACATCGGGAACATTCTTCCTGCATTTAACCTGTCCAATCCCGTCAGAATTTTATATGCTTCCATGAGATCCCCTCATTCTTCTAAATTCCGGTGAGTATAAGCCTAGTCGATCCAGTCTGTCTTCATGTCAGTCCTGCCATCCCGGCATACAACACAGAAACGGGCCATTCGGCTCAACCAGTCCATGCCGGCATTTATGCTCCACTCGAGCCTCCTCCTGCCTTTCCTCATCTAAATCTAACAACATAACTCTCTATTCCCTTCTCCCTCATGTTTGTCTAACCTCCGCTTAAATGCATCTATACTATTCGTTTCCATCACTCCCTGTGGTAGCGAGTTCCCACATTCTCACCACTCTTTGGGTAAAGAAGTTTCTTCTGAATTCCCTATTGGATTTCTTGATGACTATCTTGTATTGATGGCCTCGACTTATGCTCTTCCCCACAAGTGGAAACATTCTCTGTATCCACTCTGTCAAAACCTTTCACAACTTTAAAGGTCTTTATTAGGTCACCCTGATCCTTGAGCCTGGGTGAAATAGTTCGGGTTAAACATTTTAGAAGGAACAGAAAACACCCACTTAAAACTGAAAAACACTGTCTTCAGAAAGATAATGCGAAAAGGAGTTCACACGCATTAGCTAAATCGTCAGTACATCCTACCCCACAGAGCTACATTCAATGGTCTGTACGCGATGGCATTAATTTAAGGTCTATTCTGCGTTGCTGCTGCCAATTAGTTTGGAGTGAAGATTGAATAAGAAATGCGGCAAACCAGAATAGTTGCTGTTTGTTGTCAACATCAATTTGCATTTATACAATCCCTTTAATGTAGAAAAATATCATAAAGCACTTAACACAGGCAGAAGGAAAAACTGGCGCTGAGCAGAAGGTGGTATGAGTCGGAGAGGACCAGAAGCTTCAACAAAGGGGTGGGTTTTGAGTAGTGTCTTGGAGGTGGAGGGGTTTATTGAGTGAATTCCAGAATGTTACACTGGAACTGCAATACTCTGCTGTTGACATTGTTGCTTCTGGGTTTTTTTTTAGTACTTTTGCTGCTGGTGGCATTCGACAATATGAAAGATATAAATTCTGTGTCTCAAAGCCAACCTTTTGTGGGTCCAAGGAGTGGAGGTTGGACAGGTGGAAAATGTGTATCTTATTTTCCTTTTTTTCTTATGTTCTTATTCTTTTGTCGAGCCGGAACCACAGATAGATTTAGAGTGGAGAGTAATGCTTAGATGTCTGCACTTGAGCACTGCTTTCCTAAAGCCTGCAAACCAGCACAAGTGTCTTTGGTAGTGCAATGGCAGGTGCATTTTAGCAGCATTACTGCATCAATGTTTTGTGTTGGGACCATTTGGCACTTATCTTTTATAATTCAGAGCTGGTTCAGGAAACAATTCGACAATGCTAGCGCCATGTTCCAGGTGCTGTCAAAGTGGCCCGTTTCGACTGCAGACAGTTTCATTTTAAAAAGAACCATACCATGTAATATGTCCTTACTATACAGTATAAATGCACACGAGGCCCATACTTGAGAAAAGATCACTTTGTGACCAGTTACCTTTATTACCAGGACCTCAAGAGACAGACAGTGGGTGGAGCTTCCCCTTTTATACTGGAAAGTCCAGGTTAGGAGTATCTCCCACAAGATCACCCCCTTGTGGTCAGTGTTCACAAGGTAAACAACTTAGGTCAGCTTATACATGGGTTACAATGACAGTCGAATACATGACATCACCTCCCCCCCCCCCCCCAAAGTCTTATTGGGATCACAGGTTAAGTCTCTCTGGTGGTTTACACTCCTTTGTAGAGCGCCTGAGTTGGGGCTCCGGTTGTTGGGCGCTGGCCTGAGTGTCTGCTGTTTGCAGTGCCTCAGGCCTGTCCGGACTGCACACAGTGACTGGGCTCTCCTCCACTTGGTTCCGGTGTTCGGTCACCTGTGGTGGAGTGAACTCTACGTCGTGTTCTTCCGCTGCTTCTATGGGGTTGCTGAACCTCCATTTAGTTTGATCCACGTGTTTGCGGCAGATTTGTCCATTGGTAAGTTTAACTACCAAAACCCTCTTCCCCTCTTTGGCAATCACAGTGCCTGCAAGCCATTTTGGCCCTGCAGCGTAATTAAGGACAAAAACAGGGTCATTGCCATCAATACATCGTGCCCTCGCATTCCTGTCATGGTAGTCATACGCCTGCTCTCAACAATTTCTTTCACAGTAGGGTGTATAGGGATAACCTAGTTTTGAGCATCCTTTTCATTAGCAGCTCTGTGGATGGAACCCCTGTGAGCGAGTGTGGTCGGAATCTATTGGCCAACAGGAGGCATGATAAGCAGCTTTGTAGGGAACCCCCTGAGATTCTGAGCATCCCCTGTTTGATTATCTGCCTGGCCATTTGAGGCTGGCTTGAACAGTGCCGTTCTGACATGGTTGATTCCATTGCCTGCCATGAAGTCCTGGAATTCAGTGTTTGTGAAGCACGGGCCATTGTCGCTGACCAAGACATCCGGTACACCATGGGCAGCGAACATTGCCCGTAGACTTTCTACCGTGGCAGAGGATGTGCTTGAATTTAAAATGGCACACTCAATCCATTTGGAGTAGGAGTCGACAACAACCAAAAACATTTTTCCCATGAAAGGACCTGCGTAGTCCACATGGATGCGTGACCATGGCTTGGCGGGCCAGGACCAGGGGCTAAGGGGGGCTTCCCTGAGTGCGTTGCCCAGCTGAGCACACGTGTTGCACCTGCGAACACAAAGTTCTAGGTCTGCATCTATCCATGGCCACCAAACGTGTGACCTGGCAATTGCCTTCATCATGACAATGCCCGGGTGCTCATTGTGAAGTTCTCTGATAAACACCTCTCTGCCCTTATGGGGCTTGACTATTTGGTTTCCCTACAGTAGGCAATCGGCCTGAATCGAGAGTTCATCCTTGCGCCTATGAAACGGTTTAAACTCCTCGGGGCATGCCCCGTACGTGGCTGCCCAGTCCCGATTCAGGACACGTTTCTCAACTAAAGACAGTAGCAGGTCTTTATTTGTCCAGACTTTAATCTGATGGGCTGTCACAGGTGAGCCTTCGCTTTCGAAAGCTTCAACAGCCATGACCATCTCAGCATCATGCTCAGCTGCCCCCTCAGTGGTGGCTAGTGGTAGCCTGCTGAGTGCATTGGCACAGTTTTCAGTGCCCGGTCTGTGCCAAATTGTGCAGTCATAGGCGGCTAACTTAAGTGCCCACCTCTGTATGCGGGCCGATGGATTCACATTTATGGCCTTGTTGGCCAAAAGGGACGTTAGGGGTTTGTGATCTGTCTCCAGCTTAAATTTCCTGCCAAACAGGTACAGGTGCCTTTTTTTTTAACTGCATTTACACATGCTAGCGCTTCCTTTTCAAGCATCCCGTAGCCCCTTTCTGCCCGGGACAGACTTCTGGAGGCATAAGCTACTGGCTGTACCTGACCATTGGCATTCACATGCTGCAACACACACCCGACCCCATAGGATGACGCATCAAACGTTAAAACTAGTTTCTTACACGGTCATATAATGTTAACAGTTTGTTCGAGCATGCAATTTGTTATACTCCATCAAAAGCCCTTTCCTGGCTGTCCCCCCAGACCCAATCGCGACCTTTGCAGAGGAACACGTGTAGCGGCTCTAACAGCGTGCTCAATTTGGGAAGAAAGTTGCCAAAATAGTTCAGGAGCCCCAGGAACGAAAGCAGCTCCGTCGTGTTACGGGACCTGGGTGCTCTCTGGATCGTTCCGTTTTGGACACAATCGGTCTGATCCCGTCTGCTGCTACCCTCCTCCCTGGGAATTCTACCTCTGGAGCTAAGAAGACGCACTTCGCCTTTTTCAGTCGCAGCCCTACCCGGTCCAGTCTGCGTAGCATCTCCTCCAGGTTGTGGAGGTGTTCTTCAGTATTGCAACCCGTGATGAGGATGTCGTCTTGAAAAACCACCGTCCTTGGAATCGACTTGAGGAGGCTTTCCATATTTCGCTGAAAGATCGTGGTGGCCGAACGAATCCCGAATGGACATCTGTTATACTTGTGTGTCGTGATGGTGGTCAGCTTCTTCGACTCACTCGCCAGCTCCTGGGTCATGTAAGCTGAGGTCAGTTTTGAAAAATGTTTGCCACCGGATAGCGTCGCAAAGAGGTCCTCCGTTCTCGGTAACGGGTACTGGTCTTGGAGTGACACCTGATTGATGGTGGCCTTGTAATCGCCACATATCCTGACCGACCCATCCGCCTTGAGCACCGGCACGATCGGGCTCGCCCAGTCATTGAATTCGAGTGGCGAAATGATGCGTTCCCTCAGCAGGAGGTCCAATTCGCCTTCTATCTTTTCCCGCATCACATACGGCACCGCTGTGGCCTTGTGGTGCACTGGCCTGGCGTCCGGGTTTATGTGAATCACTATCTTGGTCCCCATGAAAGTGCCGATGCCGGGTTGAAATAATGAGTCAAATTTGTCCAGGACCTGTGAGCATGATACTCGCTCCACAGAAGAAATTGTATTGACATCGTCCCAATTCTAGTTCATGACAGCAAGCCAACTCCTCCCCAGTAGTGCGGGACCGTCCCCCGGGACAATCCAGAGTGACAACCTGTTCTCCGAACCTTTGTGGGTCATGACTACCGTGGCGCTGCCTAGCACCGGAATGATCTCCTTTGTATATGTCCGTAGCAGTGTGTCAATCGGCAATAATTTTGGCCTCCTGGCCTTGGACACCCACAACCTTTCGAACTGTTTGATACTCATCAGGGACTGGCTGGCCCCCGTGTCTAGCTCCATTAATACTGGGATGCCATTGAGGAGCACTTTCATCATTATCGGTGGCATCCTGGTATATGAACTCTATATGTGCTCCACATGAACTTGCTGAACGTCAGCTTCCAGCGATTTCCCCCAGTATTCATTTGACCTCGTAGGGCTTACATCGGGCCCATCCTCCTCGTACATCAACCTGGCTTAGGGCTTCCTGCACATACGCGCCAAGTGACTCTGACGTTGCAGTTTCTGCAGGTATATTGCTGATACCTGCAAGCTCTGGCTGGGGTTTGCCTCCACACCTACAGCATGAGGTGGAGGCCCCATTGTTGGAAACAAAAGGTCCATTACCAGTCGATCGTCTCTGACTGTCTCTGTAACTGTCCTTAAACGCCCCATTACTGGCCGCATTGTCCATTGCGATGGCATGAATCGCCATTCAGCTAGCCATTGTCTTTGTTGAATTCCCCCTTTGGGTTCGACTCCGATTGCCCGTGTCTGCCGAGAGAACTGTGTGCCGTGTTAACAGTGTTGACTCCCTGGTCGTTTGCCACATTTGAGCCAAGATTTTTGCGATAAATCATTCTGGTCTCTTCCTCCCCTGAGATAATTGTCTGGGCTATCATAGCCACCGCTTCCAAGGTCAAGTCTTTGGTTTCAATCAGTTTCCTGAAAACCCCAGCGTGCCCGATGCCCTGAATAAAAAAGTCTCACAGCATCTCCGCTCTGCATGCATCTGGGAACTTACATAGGCTCGCCAGTCATCTAAGATCTGCCATCAAGTCTGGAACACTTTGCCCTTCTCGCCGCCGGTGCATGTAAAACCGGTGTGTCGCCATGTGCATGCTGCTCGCCGGTTTAAGGTGTTCCCTGATCAACTTACTGAGCTCTTCGAATGACTTGTCCGCAGGCTTCTCTGGCGCTAGACGGTCCTTCATCAGGGAGTACGTCCTGGATCCACAAACCATCAGGAGATGACCCCTGCGTTTGTTGGCCGAATCCTGTCCCAACCATTCCTTAGTGACAAAACTTTGCTGTAGTCTCTCAATAAAGTCATCCCAATCATCACCAACACAGTACCTCTCTTCTGTGCTGCTAGTGGCCATGCTCGCGTGGTTTAAATCCCAGTTTCTCATCGCCAATAATATATCCTTACTATACAGTATAAATGCACACGAGGCCCATACTTGAGACAAGGTCACTCTGTGACCAGTTACCTTTATTACCAAGACCTCAAAAGACTGAAGGTGGGTGGAGCTTCCCCTTTTATACTGGAAAGTCCAGGTTAGGAGTGTCTTCCACAAGTTCGCCCCCCTGTGGTCAGTGTTCTCAAGGTATACAACTTAGGTCAGCTTATACTCTGGATCAGTTCCTATCGAGTGGAGGGTAGCCAATGTAACCCCACTTTTTAAAAAAGGAGGGAGAGAGAAAACAGGGAATTTTCGGCCGGTCAGCCTGACATCAGTAGTGGGTAAAATGATGGAATCAATTATTAAGGATGTCATAGCAGTGCATTTGGAAAGAGGTGACATGATAGGTCCAAGTAAGCATGGATTTGTGAAAGGGAAATCATGCTTGACAAATCTTCTGGAATTTGTTGAGGATGTTTCCAGTAGAGTGGACAAGGGAGAACCAGTTGATGTGGTATATTTGGACTTTCAGAAGGCTTTCGATAAGGTCCCACACAAGAGATTAATGTGCAAAGTTAAAGCACATGGGATTGGGGGTAGTGTGCTGACATGGATTGAGAACTGGTTGTCAGACAGGAAGCAAAGAGTAGGAGTAAATGGGGACTTTTCAGAATGGCAGGCAGTGACTAGTGGGGTACCGCAAGGTTCTGTGCTGGGGCCCCAGTTGTTTACACTGTACATTAATGATTTAGACGAGGGGATTAAATGTAGTATCTCCAAATTTGCGAATGATACTAAGTTGGGTAGCAGTGTGAGCTGCGAGAAGGATGCTATGAGGCTGCAGAGCTACTTGGATAGGTTAGGTGAGTGGGCAAATGCATGGCAGATGAAGTATAATGTGGATAAATGTGAGGTTATCCACTTTGGTGGTAAAAACAGAGAGACAGACTATTATCTGAATGGTGACAGATTAGGAAAAGGGGAGGTGCAAAGAGACCTGGGTGTCATGGTACATCAGTCATTGAAGGTTGGCATGCAGGTACAGCAGGCGGTTAAGAAAGCAAATGGCATGTTGGCCTTCATAGCGAGGGGATTTGAGTACAGGGGCAGGGAGGTGTTGCTACAGTTGTACAGGGCCTTGGTGAGGCCACACCTGGAGTATTGTGTACAGTTTTGGTCTCCTAACCTGAGGAAGGACATTCATGCTATTGAGGGAGTGCAGCGAAGGTTCACCAGACTGATTCCCGGGATGGCGGGACTGACCTATCAAGAAAGACTGGATCAAGTGGGCTTGTATTCACTGGAGTTCAGAAGAATGAGAGGGGACCTCATAGAAACGTTTAAAATTCTGACGGGTTTAGACAGGTTAAATGCAGGAAGAATGTTACCAATGTTGGGGAAGTCCAGAACCAGGGGACACAGTCTAAGGATAAGGGGTAAGCCATTTAGGACCGAGATGCGGTGGAACTTCTTCACCCAGAGAGTGGTGAACCTGTGGAATTCTCTACCACAGAAAGTTGTTGAGACCAATTCACTAAATATATTCAAAAAGGAGTTAGATGAAGTCCTTACTACTCAGGGGATCAAGGGGTATGGCGAGAAAGCAGGAATGGGGTACTGAAGTTGCATGTTCAGCCATGAACTCATTGAATGGCGGTGCAGGCTAGAAGGGCCAAATGGCCTACTCCTGCACCTATTTTCTATGTTTCTATGTATACATGGGTTACAATGACAGTTGAATACATGACACCATGCAAGTGGTGGCAACAACATCCTCACAAAATGCAGACCAGGGTGAAGCAATGCTGTGTCATTGCACCAACGCTCTTAATCTTTCTCGCTGTAATGCTTCATCTCGCCTCCAACAAGCTCCCTGCTAGAGTGGAGCTAATCTACAGGAATTGTTCAACGTCCATCGCCTCCAGTCGAGTACCAAGGTTGTCCCAACCTCTGTCATTGAATTACAGTATGCAGATGACGCTTGCATTTGCGCACACTCAGAGGCCGAACTCCAAACCATCGTTCACACCTTCACTGAAGCATACGAGAGTCTGGGCCTTACATTAAACATCCGAAAGACAAAGATTCACTACCAACCTGCCCCCACCTCACAGCACTGTTTCCCCCCGCCCCAATCCCAAATCAAGATCCATGACAAGACCTTGGACAACATGAACCACATTCCATACCTTGGGAGCCTCCTGTCTGTGCGGGAAGACATCGATGACGAAACCCAACACCAACTTCAGTGTACCTGTGCAGCCTCCGAGGAAAAGAGTGTTTGAAGACGAAGATCTCAAACCCAGCACCAAACTCATGGTCTACAGAGCAGTATTGATTCTCTCCCTCCTTTATGCTTCAGAGACATGGAGAAGTGCCACCAACGTTGCCTCCACAGAATTCTGCAAATCTATTGGCAGGATAAGCGTACCAACGGCAGTGTTCTCTCTCTGGTCAGCATCCCCAGCATCAAAGCATTGACCATGCTCAATCAGCTCCGCTGGATGGACCACTTTGTTCACGTGTCCGATATAACTCTCCCGAAACAGGCACTCTACTCCGAGCTCAGTCATGGCAAGCGAGTCCCAGAAGGGCAGAGAAAGCGTTTCAAGGACATCCTCAAAGCCTCCTTGAAAAAAATGGACCCCACCGACTCTTGAATATCTGGCCCATGACCGCTCAAAGTGGAGAAGAAGCATTTGGGAAGACGTCGAACACTTTGAGTCTCTTCATCCGGAGCACGCCGAAGTCAAGTACAAACAGTGGAAGAAGCATACGGCAAACCAAGCACCCCACCCACCCATCCCTCCAACCACCACCTGTCTCACCTGTGACAGAGTCTGTAGATCCCGCCTTGGACTCATCAGCCACCTTCGAACTCATGTTAGTGTGGAAGCAAGTCATCCTCGCCCCGAGGGACTACCTAGGAAGACGACTGAGCAAAGGTCTGTACTGGTCTGCAAGTACAAAACTGCTTCAGAAGCCTGAACTGGTGATTGAGCTACGCAGCTTGCCAATGGCAAAAAAAACTGTTGCTTCCAAAAAGCAAGACTGTATTTTGGTCATGGCAGTTCGTTACCATGGTGTCCAAAAAAGGTTTAAAATGAGCAAGTGAAATTTTTATACGATGTCGACCTGACCTGTGAAATGCACCCAATGAAATATTTGTGTCCTTCCAAACTGTACTTGTGTTTAGAGAGTGTGGTTTTACCCATTGAAGACTAGGATGAAGTCCCCATCATTGCTCACCTGCCCGTGGCAATAATGGGAATAATTTGGAGTAATAAACATAGAAACATAGAAAATAGGTGCAGGAGTAGGCCATTCGGCCCTTCTAGCCTGCACCGCCATTCAATGAGTTCATGGCTGAACATTCAACTTCAGTACCCCATTCCTGCTTTCTCGCCATACCCCTTGATCCCCCTAGCAGTAAGGACCTCATCTAACTCCTTTTTGAATATATTTAGTGAATTGGCCTCAACAACTTTCTGTGGTAGAGAATTCCACAGGTTCACCACTCTCTGGGTGAAGAAGTTCCTCCGCATCTCGGTCCTAAATGGCTTACCCCTTATCCTTAGACTGTGACCCCTGGTTCTGGACTTCCCCAACATTGGGAACATTCACACACCACAATGTTGGCTTCGGTGAGAAGCCAAAACAACTTCACACAGATAATAAACTTGGAATGTACATTGAATGGCGATGTCCAATATAAGCATGAGCTGAAGTGGATTGAGATGATCTACCTCCTGCATGGAGTCTCGTGCAGCATGGTTCTCGCCTTGGATTGGGTACTGCTGGCTTCAGACTACATTTACACTGTAACTGCAGTATCAATCCAAAGCCAAATGCTTTGCACCGACGATACAGTTGCAGTGTGAATGCACCCGAAACCCGAACGTTGGCACACTTCAATGTTGTGCAGTATACTTGCGCGGTTGCTTTTTTTTTTTATTGTGGTGCTTATAGAAACCACATCTTTTGGTGGCATGCCTGTCAGTGACTGCAATGCTGCGACATTGCCAGTTCATAAAGTGACGAGTGTAAATGGGGCATGACTTGAGAAGTCAGTTTGATATTAAGTGGCTTTTAGTAGTTTTTTTGTTGGCAAAATGATGGTTCTGATGGCATTGACCCCGAGTAGTTTTGAAGGTGCCTCTTCCTATTTGATCACGTTGTTTACAACTGCAGTCTGTTGTATTGGTATCGCATTACATAAAAATACCTTTAAAGATGTTATAGTACAAAGTATCAACAGTTAAAAGGCTCAGGTGTCAGCAGTACATACTTAAGCAAGCTTAGCACTTCAGGTTTATCTGTAAATAAATATGCTGTGTCAGCTTGGTTGATCAGCTTCGCATGCTGTCAGATTAGTGAATCTAAACTCACACACATCTTGTATTATACATAGTGACTTAAACTCTGTTAAAGCACGTTTCTCCCTCTCTGACAGCTTTGGGATTTTGATATGAAAACAAAATACAGGTACTATACAGCAGATCAGTCTGCATATGCGAAGAGAAAAGATAGATTATGACACTTTGGGTGCGTACCCCTCAGTCTGATTAAGGTACACGCCCGAAACATAACCTGCTGTTTCTCCTTGAAGGAGCTGACTGGCTATATTTTCTGTTTTTATTTGATTTCTGGCATTTATAGTTCTCCCTATTTTACTTTGGTTGATGAGAGTTAGAACTGTTACGTGAAGACCCTATTTGGCTTGTGCAGTTAAATAGAAGCAGCATGTGAAACATAACTGCCCCATTGTGCAGAATATACCTTTGATTCCAGGCATGCCAGTGCTAATTATACATCGTTACTAATTGTCCACTAACCATTAATTTGATGGGTAAGTGGAGTTTAACCAAATTGGAGTAATTATTTTTCATTAGTAAGCATCAATACGTGCGTGCTGGACTGTGCTGTGATTCCAAAATGAACACAACTGCACTAAAACTTGCTGTAAATCTGCAGACTTTCATTACATAGGATATGCGGCACCGAAACAGGCCATTCAGCCCAACCAGTCCATGCTCCACTCGAGTTGCCTCCCGTCTTCCCTCATCTAAATCTATCAGCATAATCCTCTATTCCATTCTCCCTCCTATGCTTGTCTAGCCTCTCTTAAATGTATCTATACTATTCGCTTCAACCATTCCCTGTGGTAGCGAGTTCCACATTCTGTGTCCACTCTATCAAAACCTTTCATAATTTTAAAGACCTCTATTGGGTCATCCCTCAGCCTTTGTTCAAGAGAATGTTGATCATAGTTGATCATTTTCCATTTTATTTTCTTTTTCAATGCTCCCAGTTTTTTTTTTTGCTGCCAACAAAAAGTGAATTACCAGATCTTGTCGCCACACTGCTGAAATTCATTCTGTGCTGCAAGACTTGAGTTGAATTGTGGCAACTCCGATTTGTTTGTACTTGAGCTGCCTACGGAAAATAGCTTTATGGATCTTGGCCAGGTAAAGAAAACATTTCAGGGAGAAGAAATTGAATATCGCAATAGGGATGAAACAAAAATATTTTTAGCAAGATATGTTCCAGAAGGTGGACATTCTGCAGATCAAGATGAAAGAATGTGGGCATTCCCACTTCAGAGTAAGGGGGCGACTGGGGAAAATCTTGCGAGTCCAATCTTACCCTCAGCAGAATGTCAAGAACAGTGCAAAGGAAAGTAATTGAGCAATATCCCAGTGTTGTGAAGCTATGCATGAGGAAAAGTATGAATCTATGCATGAGGAGAGTGGGAGATGTCATAATTAACTTGGCTTACAGTTGCAACCATGAAACTGTAATGATGTGTTGCCGCTCGGGCGTCTAAAGAAAACTCAAGGGAATATTAGAGAAACGTAGAATAATTGGAGGGTAGCAAGAAGGACCAATTGAAAAAAAACTATCAGAAATGATCAGAATAAGACGAGTGTACCAGCTCCAGACATCATTGCAGCCTTGGTCCAAACTTGCACAACAGAGCTGAATTCCAGAGGTGAGGTGAGATGAAGGTGATTGCCCTTATTAACATCAAGGCAGCAATCGACCAAGTGTGAGACCAAGGAACCCTAGTAAACCTAAAGTCAATGGAATTAGTGGTGGGGAAAACTCTCCAGTGGTTGGAGTCATACAAAGCACAAAGGAAGATGGTTGTGGTTGTTGGAGGTCAGTCATCTCAGCACCAGGACATTGCAGGAATTCCTCAGGGCAGCATCCTATGCCCAACTATCTTCAGCTGCTTCATTGGCTGTCAAGCACTTTGGGATGTCTGCTGGTCATGAAAGGCGCTATATAAATGCAAGTATTTCTTTCTTTTGCTTCATCAATGACCTTCCCTCCATCGTAAGGTCAGAAGTGGAACTGTTCACTGGTGATCGCACAGTGTTCAGCTGAATTCACAATTCCTCAGATAATGAATAAGTGCATGCCTGCAGCCTGCACATAGATGACCTGGAAGAGGGGACAGAGTGTAGTGTAACAAAATTTGCAGATGACACAAAGATTAGTGGGAAAGCGGGTTGTGTAGAGGACACAGAGAGGCTGCAGAGAGATTTGGATAGGTTAAGTGAATGGGCTAAGGTTTGGCAGATGGAATACAATGTCGGAAAGTGTGAGATCATCCACCTTGGGGAAAAAAAACAGTAAAAAGGAATATTATTTGAATGGGGAGAAATTACAACATGCTGCGGTGCAGAGGGACCTGGGGGTCCTTGTGCATGAATTTGCAGGTGCAACAGGTAATCAGGAAGGCGAATGGAATGTTGGCCTTCATTGCGAGAGGGATGGAGTACAAAAGCAGGGAGGTCCTGCTGCAACTGTATAGGGTATTGGTGAGGCGCACCTGGAGTACTGCTTGCAGTTTTGGTCACCTTACTTTGGGAAGGATATACTAGCTTTGGAGGGGGTACAGAGACGATTCACTAGGCTGATTCCGGAGATGAGGGGGTTACCTTATGATGATAGATTGAGTAGACTGGGTCTTTACTCGTTGGAGTTCAGAAGGATGAGGGGTGATCTTATAGAAACATTTAAAATAATGAAAGTGATAGACAAGATAGAGGCAGAGAGGTTGTTTCCACTGGTCGGGGAGACTAGAACTAGGGGGCACAGCCTCAAAATACGGGGGAGACAATTTAAAACCGAGTTGAGAAGGAATTTCTTTTCCCAGAGGGTTGTGAATCTGTGGAATTCTCTGCCCAAGGAAGCAGAGGCAAGCTCATTGAATGTATTCAAATCACAGATAGATAGATTTTTAACCAATAAGGGAATTAAGGGTTATGGGGAGCGGGCGGATAAGTGGAGCTGAGTCCACGGCCAGATCAGCCATGATCTTGTTGAATGGCGGAGCAGGCTCGAGGCGCAAGTCAGGAGTGTGATAGAATAATCTCCAGTTACTTGGTTGGGTACAGCTGGAACAATCCTCTCCAGCATCCAGGACAAAGCAGTTTGCTTGGTCGGCAGCCCATCTACCACCTTAAAAACTCACTCCCTGATTAAAGAAACTATTACAGCGGTGAGAAGGAATGATATGTTAGAGGGATCATAAAATGAGGCCACATGGGTCAAACTGAAAAACAAAAAAGGGGGGCGATCACACTGCTGGGAGTGTATTATAGACCCCCAAACAGTGAGAGGGAGATAGAAGAGCAAATATGTCGGCAAATTTCTGAAACTGTAGGGCAGTAAAAGTAGGGGATTTCAACTATCCTAATATTAACTGGGACAAAGTTCGTGTGAAGGGTATAGAGGGTGCAGAATTCCTAAAATGCATTCAAGAGAACTTTTTTAGCCAGTATGCAGCAAGCCCAACACAGGAATGAGCGGTTCTGGATTTAGTTTTAGGGAATGAAGCTGGGCAGGTGGAAGGGGTATCAGTTGGAGAGCATTTTGGTGCTAGTGACCATAATTCAGTCAGATTTAACGTAGTTATGGAAAAGGACAAGGATAGACCAAGAATACAAGTTCTAAATTGGGGAAAAGCCAACTTTGCGAAGCTGAGAGATGATTTGGCCACCATGGACTGGAAACAGCAAGTTGAAGGTAAATCTGTATCAGAGCAGTGGGAGGCATTCAAGGAGGAGATCCGGAGGGTTCAGACCAAATATGTGCCCTTAAAGAAAAAGGGAGGGACTAACAAATCTAGAGCCCCCGGATGTCGAGGGACATACAAGGTAGGATAAAGAAAAAAAGGGAGGCTTATGATAGATACCAAGGGCTAAATACTGCAGAATTGCTAGAGGAGTATAGAAAGTCCAGGGGTGAAATTAAAAAGGATATTAGGAAAGCAAAGAGAGAGCATGAAAAATTCTTGGCAAGTAAAATCAAGGAAAACTCAGATGTTTTATAAATATATTAGGAGCAAGAGGATAAATAAGGAAAGGGCAGGGCCTATTCGAAACCATGAGGGTAATCTGTGTGTGGAGGTAGGAGACATGTATATGATTCTTAATGAATACTTTGCGTCTGTTTTCACAAAAGAGAGGGGCGATGCAGACAGAACTGTCGAAGAGAAGTGTGAAATATAAGATGAAATAAACATAGTGAGAGAGGAGGTATTAAGGGGTTTAGCAGCTTTGAAAGTGGATAAATCCCCAGGCCCGGATGAAATGTATCCCAGGCTGTTTAGTGAAGCAAAAGAGGAAATAGCAGAGGCTTTGATAATCATTTTCCAATCCTCTCTGTCTTCAGATGCGGTGCCAGAGGACTGGAGGACTGCTAATGTGGTACCTTTGTTTTAGAAGGGAGAAAGGGATAGACTGATTAATTATCGGCCAGTCAGCCTAACTTCAGTGGTGGGAAAATTATTGGAAAAAGTCCTGAAGGACAGGATAAATCTTCATTTAGAAAGACACAGATTAATCCAGGACAGTCAGCACGGATTTGTTAATCCGTGTCTGACTAACTTGATTAAATTTTTCGATGAGGTAACTAGGAGGGTCGATGAAGGCAAAGTGTATGATGTGTAGTATATATGGATTTTAGCAAAGCTTTTGATAAGGTCCCACATGGCAGACTGGTCACAAAAGTAAAAGCCCATGGAATCCAGGGCAAAGTGGCAAGTTGGATCTAAAATTGGCTCGGAGGCAGGAAGCAAAGGGTGTTTTTGTGACTGTGGTTGATGGGTGTTTTTGTGACTGGAAGGATATTTCCAGTGGAGTTCTGGAGGGGCCAGGCCCCTTGCTTTTTGTGATAATCAATGATCTAGACTTGAATATAGGGACTATGATTAAGAAGTTTGCAGATCATACTAAAATTGGCTGTGTGTTTGATAAAGAAGGAAGCTGCGGATTGCAGGAAGATATCAATCAACTGGTCAGGTGGGCAGAACAGTGGGAAATGGAATTTAATCCAGAGAAGTGTGAGGTAATGCATTTAGGGAGGGCCAACAAGGAAAGGGAATACACATTAAATGGGAGGATACAGAGGTGGAGAGGAACAAAGGGACCTTGGAGTGCATGTTCACAGATCTCTGAAAGTAACAGGCCAGGTAGATAAGGTGGTTAAGAAGGCATATGAAATGCTTGCCTTTATTAGCCGAGGCATAGAATACAAGAGCTGGGGGGGGGGGGAGGGGGGATGCTTGAACTGTATAAACACTGGTGAGGCCACAGCTGGAGTACAGTTTTGGTCACCGCATCACAGAAAGGATGTGATTGCACTGGAGAGAGTACAGAGGAGATTTACGAGGATGTTGCCAGGAGTGGAGAATCCAAGCTGTGAGGACAGATTGGGTAGGCTGGGTTTGTTCTGCTTGGTATCGCGGAGTCTGAGGGGAGACCTCATTGAGGTGTATAAAATTATGATGGGCCTAGACATAGTGGATAGTAAGGGCCTATTTCCCTTAGCAGAGGGGTCAACAAGCAGGGAACATAAATTTAAAGTAATTGGTAGAAGGTTTAGAGGAGATTTGAGCGGAAGTTTCTTCATGCAGAGAGTTGTGGGGGTCTGGAACTCAATGCCTGAAAGGCTGGTGGAGGCAGATACCCTCACCACATTTAAAAAGTACTTGGATGTGCACTGAAGTGCCGTAACTTGCAGGGTTATAGACCGAGAGCTGGATAGCCTCTTCTTGGCTGGCATGGACACGATGGGTCAAAATGGCCTCCTTCCATGCTGTAAATTTCTATGATTCTATGACCACCGGGTGCAACATGGCTGCAGTGTTTACTATCCATAAGATGCACTGCAGCAACTTGCCAAGACTTCTTCGAAAGCACCTCCCAAACACATGACCTCTACCACCGAGCAGGCACATGGGAACACCACCACCACCACCACCAAGTTCTCCTCTAATCCACACACCACCCCAACTTGGGCATGTCATCGTCATCGTCCTCGTCCTCGTCCTCGTCGAACGGAGATGACTTGCTTCCACATGGGTTCACAGATGTTTCAATGAAGGACCCAATCTTCCAGTCCTGAACTCCAATTGAGGGGCTGGACGATGCCTGTGCGTGGAGTTTTTTAACGTGTGGTGATCGTTGCACACCAGCCACCACATGGGCTTGACAGAGCTAGGTCTTTATCCAGTGGCAAGGGTGTTACATAGGATGATCGGACACCTGCTGTGCTGCATGGATGTATTGCGCGCACATATTGCAGTGTGGGCTGGCCCGTGCTGCCCATGGGCCTACGGCTCTTCTGGGCCCCATACCCTCATTCGCCGCACCTCCACCACGATCTCTGGCTGCTCCTGTGACACAAACTTTCACCGCACCTCCGCCACATTAATGTTTGGGCATTGAGCATATATCACTGTTCTTGCATCATCATTGAGTAAAAGTCCTGGAACACTCTGCCTAACAGCACTGTTACGAGTACCTTCGCCACACTGCAGTGGTTTATGAAGGCCCATCACCACCTTCTCAATGGCAACTAAGGATGGGAGGAACTAAATGCTGGCCTTGTTGTTCCGAAAATAAAGAAAAATGTTTTTACTGGATCCTTTACTTCAGTTTTCACAGGAGAACTCTCAACATATTGTAATCATAGTGGACAGGCACAAGTGACTCATTGCACACACAGACGTTAATAAAGTATATGTTGGGCGTAACTGGAAGCATTAAATATTAGCAAGGCTCCTCGACTGGATGGAACACATCCCTAAATTGTCAAGAAATTAAACAATGAAAAGTAGCTGAATCTAAACTTTATGTGGACCTTGTCTGTTCTAAGCCTGAGCACGTGTCTTCTGCTTCCAAACTTCATGGCAATCTTGAAAATATCAGGTTTCAGTTTATTTATTCCCTGATGAATCTTGCATAATGGAATTTTACCTCCCCTGAACCATCCCTTCAGAATAAACAGTTCCAAGATCTCAAACCTTCCTCATAATTTGGTTGGATTAATCTAGGTATCATAGAAATACTGCCTTGATGCTCCGAAGGGATGACACAGTTTCTGTCCTTAATCTCTTTCTGCACCAGCTGAATACACACCTAGTGACTGAAGGAATAAACCGGATGCAGGCTGTCTTCTCTGCATTTGAATGAGATTAGTCAGATGTCCCCAACCTCTTGCAGATACTGGTTGAGGAATTTGTTGGTCATGAAAGATTACAATAACAACTTGTATTTATATAGTGCTTTTAACATCGTAAACATCCCAAGGCTTCACAGGAGCATTATAAAACAAAAAGGTAAATTGAGCCACAAAAGGAGATATTAGGGTAGATGACCAAGAGCTTGGTCAAAGAGGTAGGTTTTAAGGATTGTCTTAAAAGAGGAACGAGAGGACGAGATGCGAAGAGGTTTGGGTGGGGATTCCAGAGGTTAAGGCCTTGGCAGCTGAAGGCACGACGACTAAGCTGGAGTGATTACATTCGGGGATGTCAAGCCTTCCCATACATCTTTTCAGCAACAACACAGAGCTTGACTACTTTACCTGTGGCCTTAACATACAACTTGATCAGTATGTTTGGTGCCTAACAATGCCGTTGGAGAGTAGGGGTAGCAGCTGTCTTGGCTCACTCCCTTCTCTGAGCCGATGATAGCATCTAATTGGTTCTTAATTGAATTCAGGGTTTTAGCCTCCACTACTTCATCTGCAAGTCCACTTCATGTATTGGTCACTGTGTGAAAATTAATTGATACAGTTTAAATCGGTTATCTCTCTTACTCAGTTTAATTTCTGGTAATCCTTTTCCGTACAATCTAACAATCTGTATGCCTCTGAGATCACCCATCGCTTTTCGTGATTGGACAAACCCAAGTTTCTCCAATCTGTCTCCATACTCCGACCTTCAACGCAGTGTCATCCTTGTGGCTCACCTCTGCAGGCTTCAATGTGTCCATACCTCAGCTATGCAAGGAGTATCCGCAATAAAGTGGATGAATTAACTGTGCAAATAGATGTTAACAAATATGATGTGATTGGGATTACGGAGACGTGGCTCCAGGATGATCAGGGCTGGGAACTCAACATCCAGGGGTATTCAACATTCAGGAAAGATAGAATAAAAGGAAAAGGAGGTGGGGTAGCATTGCTGGTTAAGGAGCAAATTAAGGCAATAGTTCGGAAGGACATTAGCTTGGATGATGTGGAATCTATATGGGTAGAGCTGCAGAATACCAAAGGACAAAAAACGTTAGTGGGAGTTGTGTACAGACCTCCAAACAGTAGTAGTGATGTTGGGGAGGGCATCAAACATGAAATTAGGGGTGCGTGCAATAAAGGTGCAGCAGTTATAATGGGTGACTTTAATATGTACATAGATTGGGTTAACCAAACTGGAAGCAATACGGTAGAGGAGGATTTCCTGGAGTGCATAAGGGATGGTTTTTTAGACCAATATGTCGAGGAACCAACTAGGGGGGAGGCCATCTTAGACTGGGTGTTGTGTAATGAGAGAGGATTAATTAGCAATCTCGTTGTGCGAGGCCCCTTGGGGAAGAGTGACCATAATATGGTGGAATTCTGCATTAGGATGGAGAATGAAACAGTTAATTCAGAGACCATGGTCCAGAACTTAAAGAAGGGTAACTTTGAAGGTATGAGGCGTGAATTGGCTAGGATAGATTGGCGAATGATACTGAAGGGGTTGACTGTGGATGGGCAATGGCAGACATTTAGAGACCGCATGAATGAACTACAACAATTGTACATTCCTGTCTGTCGTAAAAATAAAAAAGGGAAGGTGGCTCAACCGTGGCTATCAAGGGAAATCAGGGATAGCATTAAAGCCAAGGAAGTGGCATACAAATTGGCCAGAAATAGCAGCGAACCCGGGGACTGGGAGAAATTTAGAACTCAGCAGAGGAGGACAAAGGGTTTGATTAGGGCAGGGAAAATGGAGTACGAGAAGAAACTTGCAGGGAACATTAAGACGGATTGCAAAAGTTTCTATAGATATGTAAAGAGAAAAAGGTTAGTAAAGACAAACGTAGGTCCCCTGCAGTCAGAATCAGGGGAAGTCATAACGGGGAACAAAGAAATGGCGGACCAATTGAACAAGTACTTTGGTTCGGTATTCACTGAGGAGGACACAAACAACCTTCCGGATATAAAAGGGGTCGGAGGGTCTAGTAAGGAGGAGGAACTGAGGGAAATCCTTATTAGTCAGGAAATTGTGTTGGGGAAATTGATGGGATTGAAGGCCGATAAATCCCCAGGGCCTGATGGACTGCATCCCAGAGTACTTAAGGAGGTGGCCTTGGAAATAGTGGATGCATTGACAGTCATTTTCCAACATTCCATTGACTCTGGATCAGTTCCTATGGAGTGGAGGGTAGCCAATGTAACCCCACTTTTTAAAAAAGGAGGGAGAGAGAAAACAGGGAATTACAGACCGGTCAGCCTGACATCGGTAGTGGGTAAAATGATGGAATCAATTATTAAGGATGTCATAGCAGTGCATTTGGAAAGTGGTAATATGATAGGTCCAAGTCAGCATGGATTTGTGAAAGGGAAATCATGCTTGACAAATCTTCTGGAATTTTTTGAGGATGTTTCCAGTAGAGTGGACAAGGGAGAACCAGTTGATGTGGTATATTTGGACTTTTGGAAGGCTTTCGACAAGGTCCCACACAAGAGATTAATGTGCAAAGTTAAAGCACATGGGATTGGGGGTAGTGTGCTGACATGGATTGAGAACTGGTTGTCAGACAGGAAGCAAAGAGTAGGAGTAAATGGGGACTTTTCAGAATGGCAGGCAGTGACTAGTGGGGTACCGCAAGGTTCTGTGCTGGGGCCCCAGCTGTTTACACTGTACATTAATGATTTAGACGAGGGGATTAAATGTAGTATCTCCAAATTTGCGGATGACACTAAGTTGGGTGGCAGTGTGAGCTGCAAGGATGATTCTATGAGGCTGCAGAGCGACTTGGATAGGTTAGGTGAGTGGGCAAATGCATGGCAGATGAAGTATAATGTGGATAAATGTGAGGTTATCCACTTTGGTGGTAAAAACAGAGAGACAGACTATTATCTGAATGGTGACAGATTAGGAAAAGGGGAGGTGCAAAGAGACCTGGGTGTCATGGTACATCAGTCATTGAAGGTTGGCATGCAGGTACAGCAGGCGGTTAAGAAAGCAAATGGCATGTTGGCCTTCATAGCGAGGGGATTTGAGTACAAGGGCAGGGAGGTGTTGCTACAATTGTACAGGGCCTTGGTGAGGCCACACCTGGGGTATTGTGTACAGTTTTGGTCTCCTAACCTGAGGAAGGACATTCTTGCTATTGAGGGAGTGCAGCGAAGGTTCACCAGACTGATTTCCGGGATGGCGGGACTGACCCATCAAGAAAGACTGGATCAACTGGGCTTGTATTCACTGGAGTTCAGAAGAATGAGAGGGACCTCATAGAAACGTTTAAAATTCTGACGGGGTTAGATGCAGGAAGAATGTTCCCAATGTTGGGGAAGTCCAGAACCAGGGGACACAGTCTAAGGATAAGGGGGAAGCCATTTAGGACCGAGATGAGGAGGAATTTCTTCACCCAGAGAGTGGTGAACCTGTGGAATTCTCTACCACAGAAAGTTGTTGAGGCCAATTCACTAAATATATTCAAAAAGGAGTTAGATGAAGTCCTTACTACTAGGGGAATCAAGGGGTATGGTGAGAAAGCAGGAATGGGGTACTGAAGTTGCATGTTCAGCCATGAACTCATTGAATGGCGGTGCAGGCTAGAAGGGCCGAATGGCTTACTCCTGCACCTATTTTCTATGTTTCTAAGATGTTGTATGGGAAGAACACAATACCGTTTGATCATTGCTTTCTTAGACTTGTATGCTGCTGTTTTGACCATAAAGTAAAACATTCTATTGGTTGTTGCTCTGCATTGATTGAAGAATAACAACTTGCATTTATAGAATGCTTTTATCGTCATAAAGCATCGTATGGCATTTCACAATGTCAAACAATATTTGATACCATGTCACATGAAGAGGTAACAGGACAGATAACCGAAGAGATGGGTTTTAAGGAGCATCTTTGGGGAGGAGAGAGGAGAGCCTGAGGCGCTTCGGGAGGGAATTCCAGAGCTTGGGGCCTTGGAAGCTGAAGGCACAGCCAGCCGCCAGTGGTGGAGCGCTGAAAATTAGGGATGCGCAAGAGGCCAGAATTGGAGGAGTGCAGAGATCTGAGGGTTGTAAGGCTAAAGGAGGTAATGTAACATTCAGTTTAGTAAGACCCCTCAGTCTTGTGAAACTTAACTATTTCAGTAGCCTTCATGGAGTGTGTATTGCCTATTTTTCTTTGTGAATTGCAATATTTTACAATTATCAACATGGAATTGCACCTTCTATTTTTCTGCCCATTGTGTCCAACTCATTTTGTAATTTCTGAGCTAACTCTTCGAATTCCACTGCCTCTCCTAGTTTGGTATCCCAGTTGGAGTTGCCGTCTTTTAAGATGAGACATAAACCAAAGTCTCTGTCTGCCCCCTCAGGTGAATGGCATTATTGGAAGGTGAGCATGGGGGCTTCCCAGTGTCCTGTGCCTTCACCTTCATCATCACTAAAAACATATTATCTGGTTATCAATCTTACTGCTCTTTGTGGGACGTTGCTGTCGAAATTGTCTGCCATGTTCATTGACATTACAAAACTGACTATACTGCAAAAGCAGTTCATTGGCTGTAAAGGAGCTATGGGGTGTTCTTAGATTGTGAAAGGTGCAAAATAAATTCAAGGTGCTTTTTTTTTATTTCACTATTTTGCATTCAGTTTCTGAATCCAATTTGTGTAAATTAAAAGCAGAAATGGCCTCACTCCAGAGACTTGAGCACATAATCACGATCTGCTCTGTATTCTCTTTCTCTCTCTCTTCTTACCAACTCCCCCCACCCCCCAACAACCGAATCCCTTTAACCTGTTTTTTCTTTCTCATCAGTTTCATATCCATTCCCAAGATTTACTGAAATCTCCATAGCTTTGAATTTAACATTCATCTTTCCTGTGGAGCTTTGTAAACTGCCTTTTGATAATCTTGGCACAACAGGTCAGATAGCCACAGTCCACTTCAGATGGGATTTCCTCAAAGACGTCGGTGACATTGTCAGACAGGATCTATCCCTTCTGAACCCATGCTGACTGCTGTTAACTAGGTTGTTATTGCACAAATAATCCTCAAGATTAGAACCACCAGCTGCTCTCTACTTGCTTTATTGAGAATGACTCTTGTCACCTGAGACTGGTCATGTTATAAGGATTGGTGTTCCTTGTGTATGCTACCTTGGAGGGCTGTAATGATGCCGCCCTTCTGTATGGCTCAGAGACGTGGACCATATACAGTAGACACCTCAAATCGCTGGAGAAATACCACCAACGATGCCTCTGCAAGATCCTGCAAATCCCCTGGGAGGACAGATACACCAACGTCAGTGTTCTCGATCAGGCCAGCATCGACGCACTGACCACACTCGACCAGCTCCGTTGGGCGGGCCACATTGTTCGCATGCCCGACACAAGACTCCCAAAGCATGCGCTCTACTCAGAACTCCAACATGGCAAGTGAGCCCCAGGTGGGCAGAGGAAACGTTTCAAGGACACCCTCAAAGCCTCCTTGATAAAATGCAACATTCCCACCAACACCTGGGAGTCCCTGGACAAAGGTCGCCCTAAGTGAAGGAAGAGCATCCGGGAGGGCGCTGAGCACCTAGAGTCTCGTCGCCGAGAACATGCAGAAAACAAGCGCAGGCAACAGAAGGAGCGTGCGGCAAACCAGACTCCCCACCCACCCATTCCTCCAACAACTGTCTGTCCCACCTGCGACAGAGACTGTAATTCCCGTATTGGACTGTTCAGTCACCTGAGAACTCACTTTTGGAATGGAAGCAAGTCTTCCTCAATTTCGAGGGACTGCCTATGATGATAGTTACAGCACAGCAGCAGGTCAGTTGACTTGTTACGTCTTGCTGTACTACAATAACACAACTTGTATTTATCTACTGCCTTTAAAGTAGTGAAACGTTTCACAAGAGTAATGAGATTTAAAAAATTGACACCAAGCCGCATAAGTAGAAATTAGCGCAGGTGACTCAGAGAGGTATATTTTAAGGAGAAAAGAAAGGTTTAGGAGGGGGTTTTAGAGCTTGGGGCCGAGCAACAGAAGGCTTGCCCACCAATAGTGGAGTGATTATAATCAGGGATGCTCAAGAGGGCAGAATTAGAAGAGCACAGACATGTACGGGACAGTTGGTGTTTAAAAACTTATGACCTGGTTACACTGATAAGTGGAAAATATTGCCAGGTCCTCACTTGATTATTTTTAAAACTTTCATTTGTAATTTGCACTATACATGCTGTTGATCTCGCAGAATAGAAATTTAACTTGTGCTTTAATTTCTGCCCAACAATGTGTAAATTAATGCATTCATGTCCTGTATAGCTTGTTTACTGCACCTGTGACTGAGCTGGTTTGCATCGATATTTTCTGCCTTGGCTCAATGGTAGCAGTCTCACCCCTCTGTCAGAAAGTTGTGGGTCCAAGACATCCGTGCCAATATTTATCCCTCAACAAAAATTACTAAAACAGAACTGACTAAGTGTGGTATCAAGGAGCCCTTTTAAAATTGAAGTCAGTGGGAATCAGGAAATACTCTCCACGGGCTGGAGTTGTACCTAGCACAAAGGAAGGTGGTTGTTGGAGGCCAATCATCTCAGCCCCATTAGGCCTAACCATTTTCAACAGCTTTATCAATAACCTTCCCTCTATCATCGGGTCAGAATTGAGGATGTTTGCTGCTGATTGCACGGTGTTCAGTTCCATTCGCAACTCAAATAATGAAGCAGTCTGTGCCCACATGCAGGCTGACATTGAGGCTTGGGCTGATATCTCCAACAAGAGAGTCCAACGACCGCTCCTTGACAGTCCAATGGCATTACCATCACCAAATCCTCACCATCAAAATCCTAGGGGTCACCATTGTTTGGTTACTTAACTGGACCAGCCACTTAACTATTGTGGCTACAAGAGTAGGTCAGAGGCAGGGTATTCTGCAGTGTGTGTCTCCCCTCCTGACACCCTAAAACCTTTTCATCATCGACATGGCACAAGTCAGGAGTATGATGGAATACTCTCCAGTTGCCTAGATGAGTGCAGCTCCAACAACACCCAAGAAGCTTGACACCAAGCAGCAGGACAAAGCAGCCCGTTTGATTGGCATCCCATCCACCACCTTAAACATTCACTCCCTGAACCACAGGTGCACCGTGGCTGCATGTGTACCATCTACAAAGATGCACTGCAGCAACTCCTTCGACCTCGCCCCACAGTATCCCCACAGCATTTTGCTTTTGTGTTTTTTTAGAATGGTACTAGGGATGCAGGACTTCAGTTATGTGGTGAGACTAAAGAAGATGGGGTTTTTCTCCTTAGAGAAGGTTAAGGGTTGTTTTAATAAAGATGTTCAAAATCATGAAGGGTTTTGATAGAGTAAATGAGGAGAAACTGTTGCCTGTGGCTGAAGGGCCTGTAATCAGAGGACACAGATATAAGGTGATTGGCAAAAGAACCAGAAGTGAAATGAGGAAAGAAAATGTCCCAACGATTTGCTATGATTGGAAAAGCACTGCCCGATAGGATGCTGGAAATGGATCCAATAATAATATTCAAAAGGCAATTGGAGAAAAATTTGCCTGGATATAGGGAAAGTGCAATGGAGTGGGACGAAGTGGATAGCTCTTTGTGTTATATCACTCTGACAGGGGCTGGCCAGTATGTTGTGAACTGCATGCATGTCTTCTGCAGTTGGAGTGTATTTCTTTGACTGTTTTGTTCAGCTTCCATGCCTGTACACTCTGGCAATAGCAACAGACGGAGAATAACGAATGATGTGATTAACCATAGTCAACCAGCTAGCCTTGCTTCTTTTCAGATTCAACTAACATATGCACAAATTAATTGTCATATTAACTGTTCACTGCTGGGTGTGAACTCTACCATCCTCAATTTTATACTAATATACATGGGAAGATAGGGATCCTGAATTGGATTTCATTTTCTGAAAAGTGAATTTTATTTTTAGGACCATCTTTTTTTCTGGAAACATAATTTATGTACTGCTTAATCAGTTCACTTCCAAATGTTGATGTTTACATTTACAAGTTTTGCCAGTGTGATACAGGTACTTGCAATCTTCCTGTGTTCAGGATTGGTAGGCATTAACTTGATTGTAGCATCAACCATTTGTAAATTTAAAAATGGTTCTTTTAAGTTCTATTTTCCAGAAGGGAAACTTAGCTAATCCTATTGTAAACCATTGAGCTTTACTGTTGAATGCCAAGCATTGCATTGGGTTGTAATCCAGAATACTAAAGGATTTGGGAGGTGAGAACATGTTCCAGAACTTTGGCGAGGTAAGGAGATTGGAGATGGAACAGCAGTTTGCAAGGACAGAGGGGTCAACAACGTTCTTTTTTGAGGAGTTGGGTGATGATGGCAGGTTTGAAAGTTGTGGTGGGGGGTGGGTGGCGGGGCAGTACCAGTGCAGCCGGAACTGTTTAAAATATCAGCTAACACGGGGGTCAGGAAGGGAAGTTGGGTGGTCAGCGGTTTGGTGGGAATACTGTTAAGAGAGCAGCTCTGATTGACAAGATGAGCTTGGAGAGTAGTTGAGGAGAGTTTGGAGGGAAACTAGAGAAAGATGTGAGTTCAGTGCTCGGGTCGGGTGATGGTGGGGAGGCGGGGCAACCTTCGAAGTTTTGCTTGGTGAGCTGGGGACTTAAGGAAAGTGGCAGAGGCAGCTGAACAGATTAATGACAAAAAAGTCCATGAGTGCCTTGCACTTGTTGGAAGGGGCAGGGGAGAGGTATTTAAAAAAAAAAATGCTTGGTCGTTAAGAGAAGCCAGGGGAAAATGCTTGAAACTATCATTAAGGAAGAAATAGCGGGACATCTGGATAGGAATAGTGCAATCAAGCAGACGCAGCATGGATTCATGAAGGGGAAATCATGTTTAACTAATTTACTGGAATTCTTTAAGGATATAACGAGCATGGTGGATAGAGGTGTACCGATTGATGTGGTGTATTTAGATTTCCAAAAGGCATTCGATAAGGTGCCACACAGAAGGTTATTGCAGAAGATAGAGATACGCGGAGTCAGAGGAAATGTATTAGCATGGACAGAGAATTGGCTGGCGAACAGAAAGCAGAGAGTCGGGATAAATTGGTCCTTTTCGGATTGGAAATCAGTGGTTAGTGGTGTGCCACAACTGTTTACAATATACATAGATGACCTGGAAGAGGGGACAGAGTGTAGTGTAACAAAATTTGCAGATGACACAAAGATTAGTGGGAAAGCGCATTGTGTAGAGGACACAGAGAGGCTGCAAGGAGATTTGGATAGGTTAAGCGAATGGGCTGAGGTTTGGCAGATGGAATACAATGTCGGAAAGTGTGAGGTCATCCACCTTGGGGGAAAAAAAACAGTAAAAGGGAATATTATTTGAATGGGGTGAAATTACAACATGCTGCGGTGCAGAGGGACGTGGGGATCCTTGTGCATGAATCCCCAAAAGTTAGTTTTCAGGTGCAGCAGGTAATCAGGAAGGCGAATGGAATGTTGCCCTTCATTGCAAGAGGGATGGAGTACAAAAGCAGGGAGGTCCTGCTGCAACTGTACAGGATATTGGTGAGGCCGCACCTGGAGTACTGCG
This sequence comes from Pristiophorus japonicus, assembly GCF_044704955.1. Taxonomy (NCBI): domain Eukaryota; kingdom Metazoa; phylum Chordata; class Chondrichthyes; family Pristiophoridae; genus Pristiophorus; species Pristiophorus japonicus. Next base: position 67,711,733 of record NC_091978.1, read on the forward strand.
TGCAGTTTTGGTCACCTTACTTAAGGAAGGATATACTGGCTTTGGAGTGGGTACAGAGATGATTCACTAGGCTGATTCCGGAGAAGAGGGGGTTACCTTATGATGATAGATTGAGTAGACTGGGTCTTTACTCGTTGGAGTTCAGAAGGATGAGGGGTGATCTTATAGAAACATTTAAAATAATGAAAGGGATAGACAAGATAGAGGCAGAGAGGTGTTTCCACTGGTCGGGGAGACTAGAACTAGGGGGCACAGCCTCAAAATACGGGGAAGCCAATTTAAAACCGAGTTGAGAAGGCATTTCTTCTCCCAGAGGGTTGTGAACCTGTGGAATTCTCTGCCCAAGGAAGCAGCTGAGGCTAGCTCATTGAATGTATTCAAGTCACAGATAGATAGATTTTTAACCAATAAGGGAATTAAGGGTTATGGGGAGCTGGCGGGTAAGTGGAGCTGAGTCCACGACCAGATCAGCCATGATCTTGTTGAATGGCGGAGCAGGCTCGAGGGGCTAGATGGCCGACTCCTGTTCCTAATTCTTATGTTCTTATCTTTGCATTCGAGGATGGTCCTGGACTAGTTGACAGTTTTGCCAGAGAGACTCAAGTCTGCATCCCTTAGAATTAGGGAAACGGAGATGGGGTCTGTATCAGAAGGAATGACCAGGGTGTGAGTGTGTGAGGATTTTACTGGGGACAAGGGCATCAAAGGTGGAGCTGAGGATATGACTGAGCAATGTATCAACCACAACACTAAACAGATCAAGAATATGTCTGAAAAATGATGTAGACAAAGGAGCTTTTGTGAAAGAAAGCTGTGTCACCAAGCTTTGGGTTTATGAGATAAAGAACGGGGTGAAAGAGAATGAGGAACCGTGTTAATAAGAAAGAAAGACTTGGATTTATATAGTGCCTTTCATGACCACCAGACATTTCAAGGCGCTTTACAGCCAATTAAGTACTTTTGGAGTGTAGTCACTGTTGTAATGTAGGAATAAGAGGGAAGGAAAATTAACATGAAACTCTGGAATGAATAAGCGCAAATAAGCAGAGAGCAAATGAGAGAAAGGAACAAAGAGAATGTAAAGGTAACAGAGGTGATAAGAGATGCAGAGAGGTAATGGGGAATGAAAAACGGGCAATGAGAGTGACCTGGACAGTAAGGCAAGAGAAATACAAGGAATGAAAATGACTTAGACAGAATGAGAAGAGAGTGTACAGCCCAGATTTGAAGTAAATAGTATGCCAAAATTCTGAGTTGGCTCGGTATCAACATTTGTCACATGGAATATTTTAGTTACAGTCAGAATATCTGTCGGTGTGCTAGTGTCGTACATTTAAAACTGTGCGGCTCTTATTTGCTACTGTTTTTTTTCATGCCTCTTCAGCCTTGAAAGATTGGTTACTTACTGCTTTTCTAGAATCTTGGACTTCATGATTTGATTTGTTTTAGCTCTGTACCAGTTGCTGTACTCAATTTGCAGTCAATGTGGCACAGTTGAACACAACAGGTGGATGGAATGTGGTTGGTTTACATCATATTCAATGTCAATCTGCAGACTGTCTGTGCCTATAAATTCTAACCAACCTATAAGAATGTGGTTATTGTGGAATCTGCATTCAGGTTACTTGGGTCACATACTTCCTTACCCTCAGTCTGTCTTTTATAAGAGCTGTAAATCATTAATACATTTTAGATGGCTGCAAACAACTAAGTTCAAAATACCACAGCTATCAGATAGCAATCTGACATAGTTCCAGCTGAATTCAATATGGATTTAACTGAGAATTAACAGGTTTCATGCAAATGGCTTTGCTGCTCAGCCAGTATTGAATGCAAAGTTACATTCAACCCTCTTTGGGAGTTTACTGTTAACAAACGTTAAATCTTACCTTATTTTGACAGAATATTTAATTTCATTGACCAGATTACCTTATGAAATCCAGATAAACAGATGGGCAGCTCAACACTTTACAGAAAACCTTGTGCATGTTTCTTGTGGATATGATTTTGTTGCAAACTAATTTTGTCCCCTTTCTTATGGCATCATCTTCCATAGTGAAACATTCACTGGTGTTTCCATTGATGGCCATTCATAGACAATCAGCACAGAGCAGGCTTCTGTCTTCTCAAAGCTCCAACTTCGTGATTCTGAGTAGTGCATACTGTCAGGGGAATTCTTGAGAACAGGAATTGCTGTTTGCAGAATTCAGCAACCAGAATTGCACAGGATCTCATAGAAACGTTTAAAATTCTGACGGGTTTAGACAGGTTAGATGCAGGAAGAATGTTCCCAATGTTGGGGAAGTCCAGAACCAGGGGTCACAGTCTAAGGATAAGGGGTAAGCCATTTAGGACCGAGATGAGGAGAAACTTCTTCACCCAGAGAGTGATGAACCTGTGGAATTCTCTACCACAGAAAGTTGTTGAGGCCAATTCACTAAATATATTCAAAAAGGAGTTAGATGTAGTCCTTACTACTAGGGGGGATCAAGGGATATGGCGAGAAAGCAGAAATGGGGTACTGAAGTTGCATGTTTAGCCATGAACACATTGAATGGCAGTGCGGGCTCGAGGGGCTGAATGGCCTACTCCTGCACCTATTTTCTATGTTTCTAGGAGAGGCTATAAGGCGTCAAACAAAGTAGGAGGGGGAATGAAGGATGGCAATGAGGGGGGTGGTAAGGTGAGAAAATGGGTAGTAAGGAAAGAATGGAAATAGATAGCAATAGAAGCAAAGAGAATTGAAAGGTCTTGCTTCCAATTAACTGCTGATTTGTTTCCGGGGTAGCATTCTCGTATCTGAGCCAGAAGACTATGGGTTCAAGCCCCACTACTAATTTGAGCACATAATCTTGATTAACTCTCCAGTGCACCACTGAGAGCATTGCACTGTTGGAGGTGTAATTCTTTGAGATAGCAAACAAAGACCTTATCTGTTCAGTTGAATGTAAAAGATCACTGACATGATTTGAAACATAGAAAATAGGGGCAGGAGTAGGTCATTTGGCCCTTCGAGCCTGCACCACCATTCAATTTGATCATGGTTGATCGTGCAACTTCAGTACCCCATTCCTGCTTCCTCTCCATACCCCTTGATCCCTTTAGCCGTAAGGGCCACATCTAACTCCCTTTTGAATATATATAATGAACTAGCCTCAACAACTTTCTGTGGTAGAGAATTCCATAGGTTCACAATTCTGAGTGAAGGAGACAAAAGCAAAAGACAGAAAGGAGATGAGTAAAAGTGGAGGGCAGAGAAACCCAAGGCAAAAAACAAAATGGGCCACTGAATATAAAGGGGCTGCAGGAGGGGTCAAAACTAAAAATTATGGTTTAAAAACTAGTATTAAAACACTCTACCTAAACGCACGCAGCATTCAAAATAAAGTAAATGAGTTGACGACACAAACCATGACAAATGGGTATGATTTGGTGGCTATTACAGAAACATGGTTGCAGGGTGGCCAAGACTGGGAATTAAACATATAGGGGTATCTGACGATTCGGGAAGATAGACAAGAAGGGAAAGGAGGTGGGGTAGCTTGTTAATAAAGGATGATATCAGGGCAGTTGTGAGAGACGATATTGGCTCGAATGAACAAAATGTTGAATCATTGTGGGTGGAGATTAGAGATAGTAAGGGGAAAAAGTCACTGGTGGGCGTAGTTTATAGGCCCCCAAATAATAACTTCACGGTGGGGCGGGCAATAATCAAGGGAATAATGGAGGCTTGTGAAAAAGGAACGGCAGTAGACATGGGGGATTTTAACCTACATATCGATTGGTCAAATCAAATCGCACGGGGTAGCCTGGAGGAGGAATTCATAGAATGCATACGGGATTGTTTCTTAGAACAATATGTTACAGAACCTACAAGGGAGCAAGCTATCTTAGATCTGGTCCTGTGTAATGAGACAGAAAAAATAAACGATCTCCTAGTAAAATTTGTGATCACAGTATGGTTGAATTTGTAATACAGATTGAGGGCGAGGAAGTTGTGTCAGAAACGAGCGTACTATGCTTAAACAAAGGGGACTACAGTGGGACGAGGGCAGAGTTGGCTAAAGTAGACTGGAAACACAGACTAAACGGTGGCACAATTGAGGAACAGTGGAGGACTTATGAAGGAGCTCTTTCATAGTGCGCAACAAAAATATATTCCAGTGAAAAAGAAGGGCGGTAAGAGAAGGGATAACCAGCCGTGGATAACAAAGGAAATAAAGGAGAGTATCAAATGAAAGACCAATGTGTATAAGGTGGCCAAGGTTAGTGGGAAACTAGAAGATTGGGAAAATTTTAAACAACAGCAAAGAATGACTAAAAAAGCAATAAAGAAAGGAAAGATAAATTACGAAGGTAAACTTGCGCAAAACATAAAAACAGATAGTAAAAGCTTTTACAGATATATAAAACGGAAAAGAGTGACTAAAGTAAATGTTGGTCCCTTAGAAGATGAGAAGGGGGATTTAATAATGGGAAATGTGGAAATGGCTGAGATCTTAAACAATTATTTTGCTTCGGTCTTCACAGTGGAAGACACACAAACCATGCCAAAAATTGCTGGTCACAGGAATGTGGGAAGGGAGGACTTTGAGACAATCACTATCACTAGGGGGGTAGTGCTGGACAGGCTAATGGGACTCAAGGTAGACAAGTCCCCTGGTCCTGATGAAATGCATCCCAGGGTATAAAAAGAGATGGCGGAAGTTATAGCAGATGCATTCGTTATAATCTACCAAAATTCTCTGGACTCTGGGGAGGTACCAGCGGATTGCAAAGCAGCTAATGTAACGCCTCTGTTTAAAAAAAGGGGGGGAGACAAAAGGCAGGTAACTATAGGCCGGTTAGTTTCACATCTGTAGTGGGGAAAATGCTTGAAACTATCATTAAGGAAGAAATAGCGGGACATCTGATAGGAATAGTGCAATCAAGCAGACGCAGCATGGATTCATGAAGGGGAAATCATGTTTAACTAATTTACTGGAATTCTTTGAGGATATAACGAGCATGGTGGATAGAGGTGTACCGATGGATGTGGTGTATTTAGATTTTCAAAAGGCATTCGATAAGGTGCCACACAAAAGGTTACTGCAGAAGATAAAGGTACGTGGAGTCCGAGGAAATGTATTAGCATTGATAGAGAATTGGCTGGCGAACAGAAAGCAGAGAGTCGGGATAAATGGGTCTTTTTCGTGTTGGAAATCTGTGGTTAGTGGTGTGCCACAGGGATCGGTGCTGGGACCACAGCTGTTTACAATATACATAGATGACCTGGAAGAGGGGACAGAGTGTAGTGTAACAAAATTTGCAGATGACACAAAGATTAGTGGGAAAGCGGGTTGTGTCGAGGACACAAAAAGGCTGCAAAGAGATTTGGATAGGTTAAGCGAATGGGCTAAGGTTTGGCAGATGGAATACAATGTCGGAAAGTGTGAGGTCATCCACCTTGGGGGAAAAAAAACAGTAAAAGGGAATATTATTTGAATGGGGAGAAATTACAACGTGCTGAGGTGCAGGGGGACCTGGGGGTCCTTGTGCATGAATCCCAAAAAGTTAGGTTGCAGGTGCAGCAGGTAATCAGGAAGGCAAATGGAATGTTGGCCTTCATTGCGAGAGGAATGGAGTACAAAAGCAGAGAGGTCCTGCTGCAACTGTATAGGGTATTGGTGAGGCGCACCTGGAGTACTGCGTGCAGTTTTGGTCTCCTTACTGAAGGAAGGATATACTGGCTTTGGAGTGGGTACAGAGACGATTCACTAGGCTTATTCCGGAGATGAGGGGGTTACCTTTTGATGATAGATTGAGTAGACTGGGTCTTTACTTGTTGGAGTTCAGAAGGATGAGGGGTGATCTTATAGAAACATTTAAAATCATGAAAGGGATAGACAAGATAGAGGCAGAGAGGTTGTTTCCACTGGTCGGGGAGACTAGAACTAGGGGGCACAGCCTCAAAATACGGGGGAGCCAATTTAAAACCGAGTTGAGAAGGAATTTCTTCTCGCAGAGGGTTGTGAATCTGTGGAATTCTCGGCCCAAGGAAGCAGTTGAGACTAGCTCATTGAATGTATTCAAGTCACAGATAGATAGATTTTTAACCAATAAGGGTATTAAGGGTTACGGGGAGCGGGCGGGTAAGTGGAGCTGAGTCCACGGCCAGATCAACCATGATCTTGTTGAATGGCGGAGCAGGCTCGAGGGGCTAGATGGCCGACTCCTGTTCCTAATTCTTATGTTCTTATGAAGAAGTTTCTCCTCATCTCGCTCCTAAATGGCTTACCCTTTATCCTTAGACTGTGACCCCTGGTTCTGGACTTCCCCAACATCAAGAACATTCTTCCTGCATTTAACCTGTCCAATCCCTTCAGAATTTTATATGTTTCTATGAGATTCCCTCTCATTCTTCTAAATTCCAGTGAATATAATCCTAGTCGATCCAGTCTTTCTTCATATGTCAGTCCTGCTACCCTGGGAATCAGTCTGGTGAACCTTCGCTGCACTTCCTCAATAGCAAGATTGTCCTTCCTCAGATTAGGAGACCAAACTGTACACAATACTCAAGGTGTGGTCTCACCGAGGCCCTGTACAACTGCAGTAAGACCTCCCCGCTCCTATACTCCAATCCCCTTTCTATGAAGGCCAACATACATTTGCCGCCTTCACCGCCTGCTGTACCTGCCTGCCTTCCTTCAATGACTGATGTACCATGACACCCAGGTCTCGCTGCACCCCCCCTTTTACTAATTTGTCACAATTCAGATAATCTGCCTTCCTATTTTTGCCACCAAAGTGGGTAACCTCACAGTTATCCACATTTTACAGCATCTGCCATGCATTTGCCCATTCACCTAACCTGTCCAAATCCCCCTGCAGCCTCCTAGCATCCTCCTCACAGCTCACAATGCCACCCAGCTTGGTGTCATCTTCAAACTCCAATTCCTTCGTCTAAATCATTCATGTATATTGTAAATAGCTGGGTCCCAGCAATGAACCCTGCGGCACCCCACTAGTCACTGCTTGCCATTCTGAAAAGGACCCGTTTATTCCCACTCTTTGCTTCCTGTGTGCCAACCAGTTCTCTATCCATGTCAATACATTACCCCCAATACCATGTGCCTTAATTCTGCACACTAATCTCTTGTGTGGGACCTTGTCAAAAGCCTTTTGCAAGTCCAAATACACCACATCCACTGGTTCTCCCTTGTCCACGTCACTAGTTACATCCTCATAAAACTCTAGCAGATTTGTCAAGCATGATTTCCCTTTTATGAATCCGTGCTGACTTGGACCGATCCTGTCACTGCTTTCCAAATGCGCTGCTGTTACGTCTTTAATAATTGATTCTAGCATTTTCCCCACCATCGATGTCAGGCTAACAGGTTTATAATTCCCTGTGTTCTCTCTCCCTCTTTTTTTAAAAAGTGGGATTACATTAGCTACCTTCCACTCCATAGGAACTTAACCAGAATCCATGGAATGTTGGAAAATGACCACCAATGCATCTACTATTTCTTGGGCCACTTCCTTAAGTACTCTGGGATGCAGACTATCAGGCCCTGGGGAGTTATCGGCCTTCAGTCCCTGCAGTATCCCTAACACCATTTCCTGACTAATAAGGATTTCCCTCAGTTCCCACTTCTCACTAGACCCTCAGTCCCCTAGTAATTTCAGGAGGTTATTCATGTCTTCCTTAGTGAACACAGAACCAAAGTATTTGTTCAATTTGTCTGCCATTTCCTTGTTTCCCATTATGAATTCACCTGATTCTGACTGCAAGCGACCTACATTAGTCTTCACTAATCTTTTTCTCTTCACATATCTATAGAAGCTTTTGCAGTCAGTTTTTATATTCCCTGCAAGCTTACTCTCATACTCTATTTTCCCCCTCCTAATTAAACCCTTTGTCCTCTTCTGCTGAATTCTAAATTTCTTCCCAGTCCTCAGGTCTGCTGCTTTTGTGTTAATACGGATTCTTTTTCCCTCAATCTGTTTCAGCAAATACACTGACACACGAACACCTTGCTGCCTTTTCTGTAAAAGACCTTTATTGAAGATTCTCCGGGCGGGACTTGTCAAGACAAAGGAACACTCTCAATCAGAGCTTGTTCACCTTCCTCAGGGCAAGCCCCTTTGCAGCGCGAAAACACAGTAGTTATACATTTTCAAAACGTAACACTTGATTAGCACTTGGTCTATCCACTCCCTTTGTTCCTCCGCCCCCCCCCCCCCAAGTATGTCCAATGGCAGGCGAGGAGGTCTCCTAATTAGGGCTGGCCCTGAGGTCAGCTTGTTTATAGCTTCATTAAATTCTCCTTCCTTATCAGTAAAACCTATTTCCTTCTTATCAGTAAAAGCCATTACGTTACTCTCTCCTATCCGTGATTGCTTTTTCTTTCCCGTGATCCGTGTTTAACCTCAACTCTCAGTAACCCTTTTTTTTCTGTTGATTCTGCAATTGTCCGCATCTTGACATTTCTTTAGCTATTTTCCCATGATTCCCTATCTCCATCCCTCTGCCACATTCACAATCCTTCTGTACACATTCTCATTTGCTAGCTAATTTATATGCCTCTTCCTTGGACTTAACACTTCCCCTAATTTCCCTTATTAGCCACGGTTGAGCACCTTCCCTTTTTTATTCTTACGCCACACAGAGATGTACAATTGTTGTAGTTCATCCATGTGATATTTAAATGTCTGCCATTGCCTATCCACCGTTAACCCTTTAAGTATCATTCTCTAGTCTCTCCGAGCCAATTCACGTCTCATACTGTCGAAGTTACCTATCTTCAAGTTCAGGACCGTAGTCTCTGAATTAACTGTGTCACTCTCCATCTTAATGAAGAATTCTACCATATTATGGTCACTCCTCCCCAAGGGGCCACACATGACCAGATTGCTAATTAATCCTCTCTCGTTACACAAGACCCAGTCTAGGATGGCCTGCTCTCTAGTTGGTTCCTCGATATATTGGTCTAGAAAACTGTCCCTTATACATTCTAGGAAATTCTCCTCCACAGTATTGCTACCAGTTTGGTTAGCCCAATCAATATGTAGATTAAAGTCACCCATGATAACTGCTGTACCCTTATTGCACGCGTCCCTAATTTCCTGTTTGATGCCATCCCCAACCTCCCTATTACTGTTTGGTGGTCTGTACACAACTCCCACTAATGTTTTCTGCCCTTTGGTGTTTTGCAGCTCCACCCATATAGATTCCACATCATCCAAGCTAATGTCCTTCCTTACTATTGCGTTAATCTCCTCTTTAACCAGTAACCGCCTCCTTTTCCTTCCTGTCTGTCCTTCCTGAATATTGAATGTTGAGTTCTCAGCCTTGCTTACCCTGGAGCCATGACTCCATAATCTCAATTTCATCATATCAGTTAACAGCTATCTGCTCAGTCAATTCATACACCTTATCATGAATTGAGACTCAGAGCCTTCAGGCTTGTTTTTTTTTAAACACACTGTCCTTTTAGACTTGTGTTGTAATGTGGCACTTTTTGATTTTTGCCCTTGACTTCTCTGCCCTCCACTCTTTTCTTCTTCCTACCTTTTGCTTCTGCCCCCTTTTTACTTCCCTCTGCCTCCCTGCATACATTCACATCCCCCTGCCATTTTAGTTTAAACCCTCCCCAACAGCACTTGCAAACACTCCGCCTAGGACATCGGTTCTGGTCCTGACCAGGTGCAGACCGATTGATTTGTACTGGTCTCACTTCCCCCAGAACCGGTTCCAATATCCCAGGAATTTGAATCCCACCCCCTTGCAGCATTCCTCAAGCCACGTATTCATCTGAGCTATCCTGATATTCCTACTCTGACTAGCATGTGGCACTGGTAGCAATCCTGAGATTACTACCTTTTGAGGTCCCTACTTTTTAATTTAACTCCTAGCTCCCTAAATTCAGCTTGTAGGACCTCATCCCGTTTTTTACCGATATCATTGGTACCTATATGTACCACGACAGCTGGCAGTTCCCCCTCCCCCTCCATAATGCGTTGCAGCCGCTCCGAGACATCCTTGACCCTTGCACCAGGGAGGCAAATACCATCCTGGAGTCTCGTTTGCTGCCACAGAAATGCCTATCTATTCCCCTTACAATAGAATCCCTTATTACTATAGCTCTCGCACTCTCTTTCCTGCCCTCCTGTGGAGCAGAGCCACCCCTGGTGCCATGGATTTGGCAGCTGTTGCTGCCTTCCCCCAACAGTACCCAAGGTGGTGTATCTGTTTTGAAGGGAGATGACCACAGGGGACCCCTGCAGTACCTTCCTTCCACTGCTCTGCCTGATGGTCACCCATTCCCTCTCTGGTTGTGTAACCTTTACCTGCAGTGTGACCAACGCACTAGACGTGCTATTCACGACATCCTCAGCATCGCGGATGCTCCAGAGTGAGTCCACGCGCAGCTCCAGTGCCGCAATGCGGTCTGTCAGGAGCTGCAGCTGGATACACTTCCTGCACATATCGTTGTCAGGGACACTGGAAGTATTCCTGACTACCCACATAGCATGACATGGGTCTGGGCTCTCCTGCCATGACTTTACCCTTAAATTAACTTAATTTGGCAACAATGCCAAGGTTTTGCTACTGATAAGAAAAAGAAAAAGATAAAATACTCATTAATCCACCAGCCAATCACTGACCCGCTTGGCTGTGACATCACACTTCGATTTCTTTTTACTTCTTTGTTTTACCTTCGGCCTTGATCTCCTGGCGTATGTTGCTTCTCCGACTATCTGGTTGTTCATCCATCTGCTGCTTGTGAGACCTTGCTGTGCACTGCTGCATCTGTCTATGTCACAGTCGCTGAAATTCAAAAAGTAATCACTTAATTGTTCGGCACTTTGGCAAGGCGCTATATAAATGCAAGTTCTCCCTTTCTGTATTGCGTTCTGAATAGCCCTCTTCTGATTATATTGTGTTGAAAACAAGGGGCTGGATTTTTGGTTCATTTGTGCCCCATTTAGCGCCTGGTCGTGAAATGAGGCGCACAAGATTTTGCGCCCGAGTGGAATTGTGACGGTACTAAAACTTAGCGCCCACCTGCTGTTTTCACTGTTTGGATGATGTGCATCGCTGCGCTTGTGCCCCAGGTGTAAGTTTCGAGCTTATCGCCCAATTTAGCGTCCGCCTAGGAACCCGCCAGCAAAAAGCAGTTGCACCCCGGGCGCTCGAGGCGCTAACGGCACCATCTTGGAAACGCTGGAGAAAATCCGAGTTCTGAGTGATTTAAACGCATTGGGAGAAGGACGCTGTGTTACTGCATACTTTTCAAGGTGAAGTTTGTGAGTTTATAGTTTGTTTTAAAGGACATTTTAAAAGATGAGGTCTATATAATGTCAACCATTGTTCCTGGCTGCTATATTTATATGGCGTTGAGCTGGAAGGCAGCTTACTGATCATTTTCAACGTAATCAAAGAGGTCGCAGACGTATGGGGAGGAGGACTTCCCACCCCACCCCCCTCCCCCCCCCACGGGTTTACAGGGAACATCGCTCATACCTGCAGCTCTCTGAGACATAGTGCATTAGAAGGCTGCACTTCTGAAAAGAGGTGGTCACAGAGATATGCCAGCTCCTATAGGCTGATCCACAGCCTATCAGCGGCAACAGGACTGGACTGCCCGTTGAGGTTAAAGTGACTGTGACACTTGCCTTTTATGCCTCCGCCTCCTTTCAGGCATCAGCAGGGGACATATGCTCCATCTTGCAGCACGCTACACATTTCTGCATTCGCCAGATGACTACTGCACTGTACGTACGCAGAATGGACTTCATAGACTTCCCAATGACCAAAGAGACCCAAAATGAGAGGGTTGTCGGTTTTGGATGATTTGCTGGCTTCCCCAAGGTTCAGGGTGCCCTTGACTGTACGCACATCGCCCTGCGAGCACCTTTACAGAATCGAGAGGTTTACTGAAACAGAAAGGGATTCCACTCCATGAATGTACACATCATCTGCGACCATACTCAGCGCATCATGGCAGACAATACCCAATATCCCGGGAGCATCCATGATGCTTTCATCTTGTGTGAGAGCAGTGTCTCACTCATGTTCCAGCACCAACCACAAGGTCAGATGCTGGGGGACAAAGGTTACAGCCTTGCCACCTGGCTCATGACGCCCCTCCGGAACCCTCAGACAGAAGCCGAGCATCGCTATAATGAGAACCATGCAGCCACACGCAACATCGTCAAACAGACAATTGGAGAGCTCAAGTAGCGCTTCTGATCCCGGGGCCATTCTGCATGCTGCCTGCAATACTCCCTTCAGCAGGTCTGTGAGTTCATTGTGGTGTGCTGCATGCTGCACAGCTCAGCCATCATGAGGGAACAGGATTTGCTAATAGGGATTGCAGGACCACCTCAGGAGGAGGAGGAGGAGGAGGAGGAGCCTGGAGGAGCCACCACCACCCCCACCACAACTACAGGGGAGGCATCATGGAAATTTTGCCGCTGCAAAAGCCTTACGTCAGCAGCTCATAATTCAATGCTTTGCTTGGAGTGAACAGCATGTTTGACCATTGCCTAGCCACTCTATCCCACCATGCTGAGTATTCCCCCTCTTATTCTGCAAATGAGATATGACATAGGAGTGGTTAAGGTGAACAAAATAATTTGTCAAACATTGTAAACTTTTCTAACTTTTTAAACTTAATTTTGAAACATTGAAACTTTAATACAATAACACAAATTTTCTGCATCCAGCAGTGTGATTAATGAACAACAACAACGTTATAGACAACAGAATGCAGAACCCCTGGCCCACTGTCTTTTATCACTGGCTTTCGCCACCCCGCCTTACCCAAATTCCCCTCCCTTGCCTGCTGCTCCAACCCAAAGTGGCACCACGATGGCATGCAGCATAGTTGCCAGAGCGCTGCTGTGTTGGCGGGAAGAGACCATGGAGACGCCGCCTGGAGAGACACTGGACCAGCGAGTGGCATGAAAGGTCCGGCTTCTGACTGGCGAGCTTTTTCATCGGTGTCGCCAGTCACAGATGGTGTGGGTCTGGGTGCTTGTGCCTGTGCCCGTGATGCACCATATACAGAAAGGCTTCTCGCCACACTCTCCGGGACTCTAATGTCACTGGTGGAGGCCACCAGCCTCGTGAGGACACTGATGGCCTTGCAGGTTTCACGGCTCGCACTGACAATCTGCGACCCTATCTCCGTAATGGTCGCAGTGAGATTCTCGATGATTGCAGGAATCCTACCCAAGACATCAAGGAGCTGACTGGTAAGGTGGATGCTCTCCCTGGACAGTCCCACCATGTCCAGTTCTGTATCTGCCTGACTGTCAGCAGACTGATTTTGCCGACTCACCCTCCAGAGAGATGGCATACAGGATTCAACACCAGAACTGCGTTGCTGCACGCCATTAGTCCCAGGAGCCTCAGAGGTAAATCCCAAGAAAGTCACATCATCGTCCTCAGACGAGGTGTTTGCTGGTGGGGAAAAAAGGTGTAGAGTGCATCTGTCCCGGAGTTGACTGATCTCTGAACTTCCTCCTTCCTTCCTCCTTCCTCCTTCCTCCTCTTCCTCTTCTTCCTCCTCCTCCTCCTCCTCCTCCTCCTCCTCCTCCTCCTCCTCCATCATACGATGGCCTGACGTGGAGGGTTGATGTGAGGGATGCTGCGCCTGTGACTTTTCATCTAGAAGTAGAAAACAACAGACGAGTGGTTACCAACAGGGGAGGGGGCAGGGTGACATGAGGAAGGTCACATAGCACGGGCTCATTTGAAGGACCGCTGCTACTCCATTATATGTAGTCCACAGACACTGCATCACATTGCCCCAACCCTAGTCCACAGACACTGTGTCACATTACCCCAACCCAGCCCAGGGTGTGTGCAGGACTTACCCTCAATATCCAAGCAGGGGTCAGCACCACCAGTGGCAGTTGTCCGACCTGAGCTGCCGATAAGGCCTGCCACTCGCTCCTCCAGGTCCGTAAATGGCAGGGTCTGAGGCGGACCGCTGCCTGTCCTCATCTGTTCGCGGTGGTTTTGGGCCGACTTTGTCTGCAAAGATGAAAATGGGAATGGTTACCAGAGGGTCCATCTGCTCTTGTCGCACACACACATAGCCACCAGAGCACTTGTACCATACTGTCTGTTTAATGGCCTTGGAAGTTGCATGTGGTTTATCAGAAGGACATCGAAGTGCGGAAACATCTTATGCGATCTCAGAAAGCAATCTTAATATGTAAAGATCATCAAACTAAGCCTACCTATGTTGTGTGCATTGAAAGATTTTAAGGTAAATATTTACAAACTGGTGTTACTTTCACCTCTATGAAATGTTATTGTGCTGTAATCCAATTTATGAAATAAGAGAAAGTTATGTTCAAATTTCTACTTTTGGATTAGCCTCCTGAGGTGGACATCTTGTGGCACCATTGAGATGAGTGGGATTGTCCCCCTGCTGTTGTGGCTAACATTATCATTAATCAGCCAGCAAAACAGGTTATTTGTTTATTTATCTCATTGCTGTTTGTGGTACCTTGCTGGGCCCTGGAACATTGTGGGCGAAGGTGCGGCGAATGAGGGTATGGGGCCCAGAAGAGCCGAGGGCCCAGGGGCAACACGGACCTGCCCACACTGCGATATGTGTGCGCACTAGGTCCGTGCAGCAGAGCAGGTCTCCAGTCGTCCTGATTCATCCCCAGCCACTGGATAAAGGCCGAGCTCGTTCGAGCCCGTGTGATGGCTGATGTGCAAAGGTCACCACGCGTTTTAAAAAAAAAAATTAATGCACAGGCATCTTCCAGCCCATTAATTGTTCAGGACTGGAACATCGGGTCTTTCATTGAAACATCTGTGAACACTTCTGGAAACAAGTCATCCTTGTTCGAGGGACCGCCTATGACATGACCTATGTATCGTGCTTTTTAGGAGGCAACCCACAGAGTGCTGAGAGACAGCAAAAGAATGAGAACAAGTAGTGTGCCAGATTTAGAATTGAAATAATAAAGGAGTGCATCAATAAAATTTGTATTCTAACGATCCTTGAAAGACCATTTAATTTTTTTGGCACTGTTTCCCATTCCTGGCCACTGTGTCTGATGCAGATACCTCCTCAATGATTTCCCTCTATATTCTATTAAAAATTGATGGCAGAGGTCTAGATCCACGCTTCTGATATAATTCCTGCCATGTGCTCTCCACAGCCCCCACAAGAGCTTTGTTAGCCTCTTGAGTAAATCGCCTGGCACGTTGTCTGCTATCCTCCTCCTCCATGATCAAAATTGAATTATAAAATGGTTGATTCAGCTCTGGGTGTACTGCGCATGCGCGCAGCCACGCCCTGCATTTGCGTTTGCAATCAGACAGCAGACCAAAAGTGCGGCAAGAAGAAAAAAATTGCGCATGTGCAGAACGGCCGATTTTTTTTTTTTAATGCCAGAACTTTTGCACAAATTCTGTGTTGCAACGCCGGAGTTAGCACTAACGCTTGTGAACTTTCATTTGGCGAAAGTTGCGCACTCTGGCACCAATGCTAACCCGGCCATAAATTTTGATTTTGCCGCAATTTGCGCCTGGAAATGGCCGAAATCACAAAAAGCTGAAAATCCAGCCCAATTTTAACATTTTGTTTCTGTTGGCTTTTGTTTATTGTTTAATATGTGCAGCAATTAAATTGCAGACGTAGGAATAGGATTAAACTGAAAATACAGCTTCCCTCATTATTTCTGCTGAAAGTAAACATGACTAAAATCAGGTGTTGCACTCCATTTCAAGTAGTTTTGGATGCAGTTTGAGGCTGTAGATAAGATATTTTTGCTTTCCAAAAACAATGAATATTGGGTAAGATTTGGGCTCTATTTTTGAATTTGGTTAAATTTGATTGCAGTACTGGAAATATTAATTGAGAGGGAGGGTTCAGATCCCACTCCTGACACTCCCATACAATACCAAGGGAGTGCTGCACTGTCAGAGTTGCTGTTTTCCGGATGAGACATGGACATAAATGATCCCATGTCACTATTTTGAAGAGGAGCAGGGGTGTTATCTCCAGTGTCGTGGCCAATATTTATCCCTCAATCAACATCACTCAAGCAGATTATCTGGTAATTATCACATTACTGTTTGTGGGAGCTTGCTGTACACGAATTGGCTGCTACGTTTCCTACAGCTCAAAGTACAATATGACTGTAAAGCGCTTTGGGACATCCATTGGTTGTGCAAGGCGCTATATAAATGCAAACCTTTTCTAAAATTAAATCAGGATGGTAAACTGTGTATTGTTACTGCACAATTAGCTTTGGAGGTAGATAGTTAGTCTGGTGTTCCTCTGAGAGTAAACAGAACAGTATTGTTTGTATGTTTTTGTTAATAAAATCATCCTCCACACCTCTTGCAATTTACTGCCCCATTTCCAATTTTTCCTTACTCTCCAAAGTCGTTGAACATGTTGTCACCTCCCAAATCCATGCTCATCTTTCCCACAACTCCATGTTTGAATCTCTCCAATCAGGCCTCTGCCTCTACCTCAGCATTGAAGCAGTCCAAGTCATAGTCACAAATGAGATCCTCTGTGATTGTGGTGTATTATTATTCTTATACGTCCCTGCAGCCTTTGACATGGTTAACTATACCATCCACCACAAATACCTCTACTCCATTATCCAGGTGTAACCTGTCCAATTGTAGAGAGCATCTTCAGCAATACCTTTTCTTCCTGCCCCCACATCCTCCCCGAATATCTCCACTCCATTGTCCAGCTCACTTGGGTTCCATTCTAACCTGTCCAACCGTAGAGCGAGCATCTCCAGCAATGGCTTTTCTTCCTGCCCCCCACATCTTTTGGAATTCTCCAGTCATCTATCCTTGGCCCTTTCCTCTTCCTCACCTGCCTTGGTGACATCTGGAGAAGCTACAACAGTTGAGGACGACCAGCTCCGAGGAAATTCTCAGCAATATTGTCTTCCATTCCAGGTTACGCTGTTCTGTTTGCTCGATGCCTGCCGAAAACACAGATCCCAGAATGGCATTGCAAAATCAGGTGCAAAGGACTTGAGGCACAGGTCCCATGTCTAATTTTGCAACCCTTGATTTTGTGAGTCCTTGAGTCGCCTCACAAAATCAGGGTTCAGACTAATTATCATCATCAGCAGTCCGTCGGAATTTAGGAAGACTTGCTTCCACTCCCAAAGTGAGTTCTTTTTAATAGCTGAACAGCCCGATACGAGAGCCACAGACCCTGTCACAGGTGGGACAGACATTCGTCGAGGGAAGGGGTCGGCGGGGCTGGTTTGCCGCACGCTCCTTCCGCTGCCTGCGCTTGGCCTCTTCACGTTCTTTGTGTTGAGACTCGAAGCTGCCTCCAGGATGCACTTTCTCCACCTCGGACGGTCTTCGGCCAGGATCTCCAAGGTGTCGGGGGTGATGTCACACTTTACCAGGGAGGCTTTGAGGGTGTCCTTGTAACGCTTCCGCTGTCCTCTTTTTGCTCGTTTACCATGAAGGAGCTCCACATAAAGCATTTGCTTCGGAAGTCTCATATCTGGCATGTGAACTATGTGGCCTGCCCAGCGAAGCTGATCGAGTGTGGTCAGTGCTTCAATACTGGGGATGTTAACCTGAACGAGGACACTGATGTTGGTGCGCCTGTCCTCCCAGGGGATTTGCGGGATTTGCAGGATCTTGCGGAGACATAGTTGGTGATTTATCTCCAGCGACTTGAGGTGCCTTCTATACATCGTCCATGCCTCGGATCCATACAGGAGGGCGGGTATTACTGCAGCCCTGTAGACCATGAGCTTGGTGGTAGATTTGAGGGCCTGGTCTTCAAACGCTTTTCCTCAGACGGCCGAAGGCTGCACTGGCGCACTGGAGGCGGTGTTGAATCTCCGCATCAATGTCTGCCTTTGTTGATGAGAGGCTTCTGAGATATGGGAAATGGTCCACGTTGTCGAGGGCCGCGCCGTGAATCTTGATGATTGGAGGGCAGTGCTGTGCAGCGGTGACAGACTCGTCGAGGACCTTTGTCTTACAAATGTTAAGCATAAGGCCCATGCTTTCATATGCCTCAGTGAATACATTGACGATATCCTGGAGTTCAGCCTCTGAATGTGCGCAGACGCAGGCATCGTCCGCATACTGCAGCTGAATGACGAAGGTTGGGGTGATCTTGGACCTAGCCTGGAGGCGGCATAGGTTAAACAGCTTCCCACTGGTTCTGTAGTTTAGTTCCACTCCAGCGGGGAGCTTGCTGATTGTGAGGTGGAGCATGGCAGTGAGGAAGATTGAGAAGAGGGTTGGAGCGATGACGCAGCCTGTTTGACCCCGGTCCGGATGTGAATTGGGTCTGTAATGGATCCGTTGGGAAGGATCACGGCCTGCATGTCATCGTGAAGCAGGCAAAGGATGTTGACAAACCTTTGGGGTCATCCGAAACGGAGGAGGACGCTCCATAGACCCTCACGGTTGACCGTGTCAAAGGCCTTTTGTAAGATCGAAAAAGGCCATGTTTAAGGGCTGGCGCTGCTCCCTGCATTTTTCCTGCAGCTGTCGCGCAGACTAATGGACTTATGCTGAAGCTTTTTAAATCTGTTTTGGGGCTGTATTTTTTTAATATCAATTAAATGGAACTGCTATGTCAATATTTTCCCTATTGTATTGTACTATTGTCACTGTTTACTTCCGACCATAATAAAATAGATTTTTAGTAGTATAAACTTGTGTGATTTAGTGTGCTGAGCAGAGATTGCTGGCAGAAACTTGCTGCTTTTAGCAATGCCTGATTTGTGCTTGAAGAAATCTTGGCACGCTAGTTCTGAAATTGTCCTGAGGTGGTGCTGCAGTAACAGCTGTGAACCAGGACTGCAAAATGTTCGAACTGTGTTGGTATGGAACATGAATGCAAAGTCTGGATGATAGATATTTTCTTCAATGCTGATATTTTTGAAGTAACTCGAAACTTTTTTCCATTTGTTTTATTCTGCACAGCATCTGCATTATTGTTCTGAAAATTCAGAGAGAATTTCAGCAGAGGTCACTGGATAGCATTCAGGAGTGGGAACTTGAGCTGATTACCCCCTCTTCAACTGAAGGCCATTGGGCCAATTGTAGTGAATCTGCTGCCGTTGCAGATGATATCAGTTTAAAAAGCACAGACTGGGGATCGAGCCTGACATCTTACAGGTCTTTATAGTTCAGCTAAAACTGGATATTATAATGCCGAGTCATCAGGTGGTGGCATTATCCGCTATCTGACTTGGAACTTGTGCACCTTTGATGTTCAGTTATCAAACTAGGCTTTTTCTAAATTTTGCTTTATCCTTCTACTTTCAGGAAGAATGCCGTGTTCTCAGAGTCAAGGTTATTTCAGGCATTGATTTGGCCAAAAAAGACATCTTTGGAGCCAGGTATGGAATGTATACACTCATTTTGCAGGGTTCTTATTGTCTTTGTCATTGCAACAATGACTACATGCCAAAGGTACTTAATTGGCTGTAAAGCACTTTGAGATGTCCAGTGGTTGTGAAAGAAACTATATAAATGCAAGTCTTTCTTTCTTTGAGATTGGTTAAAAGCTGGCCATGAAGAAATGCATGCAATGGACAATGATCTTTTAACAAACCTAAGGAAACTAAAATATCATTACTTAGGGGCTGTCACATGCCTACAAATAATGCTTCTTTTAAAAATTTTATAAAATAGACATTGTCATTCCAAAATAAATCGATGAGTCAATCTCCCATAGTCTGCACTCGGAGTCAAGACTTGGTGTAATCTTCAGGGAAAGAAAGATAGATTTATATCGCGCCTTTCACAACCACCGGATGTCTCAAAGTGCTTTACAGCCAATTAAGTATTTGAATGTAGTCACTGTTGTAAGCAGGGTAAGGGGTCAGGAGGTAACTGTAGTAGCATAAGCACATGTAGTTCAGTCTCCATTTTAAAATCAGACATAATGTTCTCTTTTAGAACATAGAAACATAGAAAATAGGTGCAGGAGTCGGCCATTCGGCCCTTCTAGCCTGCACCGCCATTCAATGAGTTCATGGCTGAACATGCAACTTCAGTACCCCATTCCTGCTTTCTCACCATACCCCTTGATTCCCCTAGTAGTAAGGACTTCATCTAACTCCTTTTTGAATATATTTAGTGAATTGGCCTCAACAACTTTCTGTGGTAGAGAATTCCACAGGTTCACCACTCTCTGAGTGAAGAAATTCCTCCTCATCTCGGTCCTAAATGGCTTCCCCCTTATCCTTAGACTGTGTCCCCTGGTTCTGGACTTCCCCAACATTGGGAACATTCTTCCTGCATCTAACCTGTCTAACCCCGTCAGAATTTTAAACGTTTCTATGAGGTCCCCTCTCATTCTTCTGAACTCCAGTGAATACAAGCCCAGTTGATCCAGTCTTTCTTGATAGGTCAGTCCCGCCATCCCGGAAATCAGTCTGGTGAACCTTCGCTGCACTCCCTCAATAGCAAGAATGTCCTTCCTCAGGTTAGGAGACCAAAACTGTACACAATACCCCAGGTGTGGCCTCACCAAGGCCCTGTACAATTGTAGCAACACCTCCCTGCCCTTGTACTCAAATCCCCTCGCTATGAAGGCCAACATGCCATTTGCTTTCTTAACCGCCTGCTGTACCTGCATGCCAACCTTCAATGACTGATGTACCATGACACCCAGGTCTCTTTGCACCTCCCCTTTTCCTAATCTGTCACCATTCAGATAATAGTCTGTCTCTCTGTTTTTACCACCAAAGTGGATAACCTCACATTTATCCACATTATACTTCATCTGCCATGCATTTGCCCACTCACCTAACCTATCCAAGTCGCTCTGCAGCCTCATAGAATCCTCCTTGCAGCTCACACTGCCACCCAACTTAGTGTCATCCGCAAATTTGGAGATACTACATTTAATCCCCTTGTCTAAATCATTAATGTACAGTGTAAACAGCTGGGGCCCCAGCACAGAACCTTGCGGTACCCCACTAGTCACTGCCTGCCATTCTGAAAAGTACCTATTTACTCCTACTCTTTGCTTCCTGTCTGACAACCAGTTCTCAATCCATGTCAGCACACTACCCCCAATCCCATGTGCTTTAACTTTGCACATTAATCTCTTGTGTGGGACCTTGTCGAAAGCCTTCTGAAAGTCCAAATATACCACATCAACTGGTTCTCCCTTGTCCACTCTACTGGAAACATCCTCAAAAAATTCCAGAAGATTTGTCAAGCATGATTTCCCTTTCACAAATCCATATAATTTAAATATTTATTTTATATAATTTAATATTTCTAGTTACACAGTGAAATTTGGGGAGTAGTGTAAAAGCTTTTCATAGGCTGAAGAGCTGCGAATTGCAAAATTAAGGAGCTCCAATGCCACCATTGGCCAGATGGCAAAATTACATTGTGACAAATTCGCACAAGTTATTTTTTATTATAAATACACGTATAGGAATTTATACTGTGGCAAGTGTTGACATGCAAGTAAGGTTTTGTACATGCGGGTGTAAAAATTTTAATATGCATGTTTGCTTACTCTTGTTTTCATTGACGTCTTGGTAAACAAATGATTGTGGCATTTTTTCTTTTTTGGGTTTAGTCCTTGGAGGGCGGGGCGGGCGCAGGATATTTTGACCAGCAAATTAGTCACCTGTATCTAAACAGCAGCCCCTTCAACTTTATTTGTAACAATCTGCAATTCAAGTCTGCTTCCATGTCTATGCAGGCTTTTTCTTTCCTCAGTTTACGAGGTGGAATTGTAGCACAGAAAATATTTCATCGCTGCTTTTGCTACTATTGAAGTCAATTGTACAAAATGATTTACTACCCTTTTTAGTCACAACCTTTTTCTTCCAATAAAAGGACTATATTGTACAGTATAGATACATTCCTACAAGGGTAAGGGAGGGCAACCAAAGCCAGAGTTCCCTGGATGACGAAGAGTAGGATGAAGCAGAAAAAGGGGGTGTATAATAGCTGTTAGGTTGATAGTACAAGGGAGAAACGGGTTGACTATAAAAAGTACAGAGGAGAAATGAAAAGGAAGTTAGAGGGGCAAAGAGACAGTAGGAGAATAGACTGGTGGCTAACAAAATGAGATCCAAAGATCTTCTACAGGCATATCAACAGTAAAAGGGTTGTCACAGGAGCGCTGGGGTTGATTAGGGACAAAAGTGGAGGCAGAAGGCATGGTTTAAGTACTAAATGAGTACTTTGCATCGGTGTTTACCAAGGAAGAGGACTTTGCGAAAGCTGTGGTAAATGATGACGTTGCTGGGATACTAGATGAGATAAAAATAGATAAAGAGGAGGAACTAGAAAGGCTGGCGGTAATAAAAGTGAACAAGTCACCTGGTCTGGATGGGATGCATCCTAGCTTGCTGAGGGAAGCAAGAGTAGAAACTGTGGAGGTGCTGTGCACAATCTTCCGATCCTCCTTAGATACAGGGCTGGTGCCAAAGGACAGGTGGATGACAAATGTTACCCCTTTGTTCAAAAAAGGGGAGAAGAGGAGCCTGGCAATTCGAGGCCAGTCAGTTTAATGTCGGTGGTGGGAAAGCATTTAGAAACAATAATCTGGGAGAAAATTAACAGCCACTTGGATAAGCATGGACTCATAAAGAAGAGCCAGCACAGACTTGTTGAGGGCAAATTGTCTTTGACTAACTTGATTGAGTTTTATGATAATGTACCAGAGAGGATGGATGATGGCAGCATGGTTGATGATGTGTATATGGACTTTCAAAAGACATTTGATAAAGTACCACATATTATGTTTGCTAGCAGAATTGAAGACCATGGAATAAAAGGGGCAGTTCCATCATGGATACAAAATTAGCTAAAGGGCAGTAAACAGAGACTTGTGGTGAAAGGCTGTTATTTGGACTCCGGGGAGGTATACAGTGGCGTTCCCCAAGTTTCAGTACTAGGAACACTACTGTATTTGATACACATGAATGATTTGGACTTTCTAAAGAGAGGCACAGAGTACAAAAACCAGGGAGTAGTACTAAACCTCTATAAAACATTAGTTCTGCTCCAGCTGGTGTATTTTTCCCAATTCTGGGCACCACACTTAAGGAAGAACGTGAAGGCTTTCGAGAGGGTATAGAAGAAATTTACAAGAATTGTTCCAGGGATGCGGGATTACAGTTAGTGGATAGACTAGAGAAGCTGGGGTTGTTCTCCTTTGAGCAGAAAAGGCTAAGAGGAGATTTGATTAAGTTGTTAAAAGTAATAAATGATTTAGATAGAGTAAGTGAAGAGAAAATGTTTCCAGTGGCTGATGGGTCGAGAACCAGAGGGGACAGATTTAAGGTGATTTGCAAAGGAACCAGAGGTGACAGGAGGAAAACCTTTTTTACGCAATGAGAGTTTCTGATTTGGAATGCGCTACCTGATGGGATGGTAGATACAGCTTCAATAGTCGCCTTCAAAAAGGAATTGTATAAATACTTGACGGAGAAAAAATTTCAGGGATATGGGGGGAAAAGTAGGGGAGTGGAACTAACTGAATTGCTCTTTGAAAGAGTTGGCGCAGACTGAATGGGCTGAATGGCTTCCTTCTGTGCTGTATTATTTGATTCTGTGATTATTATTCTAAAGGTATAAATTGGTTCATAACTCAAGTGGCTATTCCTATTTATTTAATCCTCTCTGAAGCCAGATGCCTTTTTCGTAACACAGTAACCAGAATTGTGCCGAGTGCACCGGGTGGGACAAGATGAGTGCTCTGCCTAACCTCAGTTACTTTGAGCTTTTTGATCTATTACTCTGCTTATATGGCCCAAAATCCTATTTGCTTTCTTCACTGCCGCACACTGTGCTGATGGCATCAGCAGTTTATCTTGCTGTATCTCCAAGTACCACTCCTGTGTCATTTCCTGGAGCATAATAGTATTCATCTTATATTGCAACTGGTTATTATCCTTTCTCAATCTCAGAACTTGGCATTTGTCCATTCATCCCAACTTCTCAAACTATCCGGGTCCTTCTCTGTTTGATCAGCCTGTTTCCGCCTGTTGTTGGCAGTCCCAGTTTGCTTTAATTTGCAGATTTGGAGAGTTTTCTTTCTTTCCCCACTTGCAAGACATCTATGTAGATTTTAAGCAGCAACTGATCCCTAAGGCATCTCGCTAGTTACTTCCTTCCGTGCTGATTCGCTCCCAAGTATAACCACTCTTTGCTTCAACAAAAGCAAAATGCTGCAGATGCTGGAATCTGAAATAAAAACAGAAAATGCTGGAAATCTCAGCAGGTCAGGCAGCATCTGTGGAGAGAAGCAGCGTTAATGTTTCGGGTCGTCAGAACTGGTTTCAGTCGATTTTTCAGTCCATTTCAAAAGCTTTTAAACATCAGAAAAATCAACCTATCCATTGTATCGATTTTTTTTTCATTCTTGCGAATTTTTGAAATATTTGCCATAATTCTATAAGCTAATGCAAGAAATTACTTTGCTATTAAGATTCTTTTGATCTTTCATTGAAAAGTTTAGATGAGCAGAGAGACCTCGGTGTCCATATACATATCATTAAAGGTGGCAGGGCAATTTAATAATGTGGTTTAAAAAGCAAATGGGTTACTTGGGTTTATAAGTAGCGGAATAGAATATAAAAGCAAAAAGATCATGCTAGAACTTTATAAATCACTGGTTAGGCCTCAACTGAAGTATTGTGGACAGTTCTGGGCACCACACTTCAGGAAAGATGTAAAGGTCTTGGAAAGGGAACAGAGGAGGTTTACCAGGATGTTACCAGGGATAAGGGACTTCACTGATGAGAGGTTGGAAAAGTTAGGACTGTTCTCTTTGGAGCAGGGAAGGTTAAGAGGTGACCTAATAGAGGTTCAAGATGATGAGAGGTTTTGATCGAGTAAATGCAGAAAAATAATTCCCACGGTGAGTGGATCAATAATTAGAGGTCACCAGATTCAAAATCATTGGCAAAAGATCTAGAGGGAGATGAGGAGAAATGTTTTCACTCCATGTTGTCAGAAACAGGAACGCTCACTTAAAAAGGTGGTGGAAGCTGATTCTATAAATAATTTTAAAAGGGAGTTGGACAGGTACTTGATGGGGAACATACAGGGTTACAGATAAACAGTGGGGATGTGTGACTACGCACAACTGCTCTTTCAGAGAACCAGCACAGACACAATGGGTTGAACTGAATGATTTTAATCACCAAGGCACTTGCATTGGGTAGTCGATAAAATGTCTTCTAAAAATTTGTCAAAGAATTGCTATACAGTCTTGTAAAGAGTTAGAGTTTGGGGTTCATGAAAGAAAAAAGAAAAGACTTGAATTTATATAGCACCTTTCACGACCACCAGACGTCTCAAAGCGCTTTACAACCAACGAAGTACTTTTTGGAGTGTAGTCACTGTTGTAATGTGGTTCCTGCTCATCTCAACATGTATTTTTTTCTAGTTCAATTCATAAGTCGGTATTGAGTTTCGTCATGGGAAGATTTTGATTTTGAAGCTTTGTTCTTTCTTGCATACTTCGAAGACCATCTATTTCAGGTGCCTAATGAATTTTAAATGCACAGAAATTAGCTTTAAAAATAAACATCTTTATTTAGGCACTAGTTCGGCCCCAGCTGGAGTATTGTCCAATTATCACACTTCAGGAAGGACGTGAAGGATTTGGAGAGGTTATAGAAAAGAGTTATTAGAATGATTCCAAGGATGAGGGATGACAGTTACGTGGATTCAGTGGAGACCGTGGAATTGTTCTCTTTAGAGCAGCCAAGGCGAAGAGGAGATTTGATAGAGGTGTTCGCAGTCATGAAGGGTTTAGAGAGAGTGAATAAAGCGAAACTGTATCAAATGACTGAAGGGTTGATAATCACTGATTTAAGGTGATTGGTAAAAGAAGCAGAGGTGACATGAGGAAAAATGTTTCCATGCAACGAGTGGTTTGGATTTAGAATGTGCCTGATAGGGTGGTGGATATAGATTCAATAGTAGCCTTCAAAGGGAAGTGGACAAATACTTGAAGGAGAAAAAATTGCATGGGTATAGGGAAAGAGCCGGGATGTGGGGCGAACTGGCTTGTTCTTGGAAAACGCCGGCACAGACTGAATGGCCTCCTTCTGTTCTCTCTCTGCTATTCTTGTGCTTTTTTCAATTTCTCCCAGCACACACTATTCTGCCTGTTTTTGAATGTATTCTGTACTTGACATTTCTTATAAACCTATTTCTTCTGATTTATTTTAACCTCAATTTCCTTCGTCATCCATGGAGCTCTAGCTTTGGATGCTCCATCTTTCCTCCTCCTAAATATGCTTGGTTTGTACCAGAATTATCGGCGTCTTGAAGGCTCACCGTTGCTCATTTACTGTTTTCTTGGCCAATTTTTGTTTCCACTTTACCTATGCTAGATTCCTTCTCAAATCATTGAAATTGTCTCTCTTCCAGTTTGATGCATTTTTCTTTGTCCCTTTCCATAAGTACAGGTTGAACACCTCTTATCCGGGACTCCCTTATCCGGCACGACCCCTCGTCCGGGACCATTCCCAGCCGGCGCGTGGCGCAAGCGCAGAAGGCGACCGTCGAAACCCTACTCACAAATATAATCTTTCTCCTCCTCGTTGCCTGCAGGAACTCCTGCAACCACAGTCCTCGGGCGGACCGCTCCTCCCCACAGCGCTTCCTCCGGTGGGTCGGGCTGGCTGTTGAGGCCCACCGGCTCTTTGAGGCCCCCTGCACACTGATTGACTGACTGACATTCGGTCCAGCCAATCAGCGCACACCCATACCGACCCCAGCAACAGCACTTAAACATAGAAACATAGAAATTAGGTGCAGGAGTAGACCATTTGGCCCTTCGAGCCTGCACTGCCATTCAATAAGATCATGGCTGATCATTCCACCTCAGTACTCCTTTCCTGCTTTGTCTCCATACCCCTTGATCTCTTTGGCCGTAAGGGCCATATCTAACTCCCTTTTGAATATATCTCAAAAAACTGGCCTCAACAACTTTCTGCGGTAAAGAATTCCACAGGTTAACCACTCTCTGAGTGAAGACGTTTCTCCTCATCTCGGTCTTAAATGGCTTACCCCTTATTCTTAGACTGTGACCCCTGGTTCTGGAACTCCCCAGCAACGGGAGCATTCTTCTTGCATCTAACCTGTCCAATCCCGTCAGAATTTTATATGTTTCTATGAGATCCCCTCTCATACTTTTAAACTCCAGTGGATACAAGCCCAGTTGATCCAGTCTTTCCTCATATGTCAGTCCTGCCATCCCGAGAATCAGTCTGGTGAACCTTCGCTGTTCTCCCTCAATAGCAAGAATGTCCCTCCTCAGATTAGAAGACCAAAACTGAACACAACATTCTAGGTGTGGCCTCACCAAGGCTCTGTATAACTGCAGTAAGACCTCCATGCTCCTATACATAATCCTCTAGCTATGAAGGCCAACATGCCATTTGCCGCCTTCACCGCCTGCTGTACCTGCATGCCAACCTTCAATGACTGATGTACCATGACACCCAGGTCTCGTTGCACTTCCTCTTTTCCTAATCTGTCACCATTCGGATGATCTGTCATCCTGTTTTTGCCACCAAAGTGGATAACCTCACATTTATCCACATTATACTGCATCTGCCATGCATTTGCCCACTCACGCAACCTGTCCAAGTCACCCTGCAGCCTCTTAGCATCATCCTCACAGCTCACACCGCCACCCAGTTTAGTGTTATCTGCAAACTTGGAGACATTACATTCAATTCCTTCATCTAAATCATTGATGTATATTGTAAATAGCTGGGGTCCCAGCACTGAACCCTGCGGTACCCCACTAGTCACTGCCAGCCATTCTGAAAAGGACCACTTTTATCCCGACTGTCTGCCAATAAGTTATCTATCTACGTCAATACATTACTCCCAATACCATGTACTTTAATTTTGCACATTAATCTCTTGTGTGGGACCTTGTCAAAAGCCTTTTGAAAGTCTAAATACATCACATCCACTGATTCTCCCTTGTCCACTCTACTAGTTGCATCCTCAAAAAATTCCAAAAGGTTTGTCAAGCATGATTTCCCTTTCATAAATCCATGCTGACTTGGACCGATCCTGTCACTGCTTTCCAAATGCGCTGCTATTTCATCTTTAATAATTGATTCCAACATTTTCCCCACTATCGATGTCAGGCTAACCGGTCGATAATTCCCTGTGTTCTCTCTCTCTCCTTTTTTAAAACGTGGTGTTACATTAGCTACCCTCCAGCCCATAGGAACTGATCCAGAGTCAATAGAATGTTAGAAATGATGACCAATGCATCCACTATTTATAGGGCCACTTCCTTAAGTATTCTGGGATGCAGCCTATCAGGCCCTGGGGATTTATCGGCCTTCAATCCCATCAATTTCCCTAACACAATTTCCTGACGAAAGGATTTCCTTCAGTTCCTCCTTTTCGCTGGACCCTCGAACCCCTAGTATTTCCGGAAGGTTATTTGTGTCTTCCTTAGTGAAGAAAGATCCAAAGTATTTGTTCAATTGGTCTGCCATTTCTTTGTTCCCCATTATAAATTCACCTGATTCTGACTACAAAGAACCTATGTTGGTCTTCACTAATCTTTTTCTCTTCACATATCTATCGAAGCTTTTGCAGTCAGTATTTATGTTCCCTACAAGCTTCTTCTCATACTCTATTTCCCTCCTCCTAAATAGACCCTTTGTCTTCCTCTGCTGAATTCTAAATTTCTTCCAATCCTCAGGTTTGCTGCTTTTTCTGGCCAATTTATATGCCTCTTCCTTGGATTTAACACTGTCCCTAATTTCCCTTGATAGCCACGGTTGAGCTACCTTTCCCGTTTTATTTTTACTCCAGACAGGGATGTACAATTGTTGAAGTTCATCCATGTAATCTATAAATGTCTGCCATTGCCGATCCACTGTCAACCCTTTACGTATCATTTGCCAGTCTATCCTAGCCAATTCACAACTCATACCATTGAAGTTATCTTTCCTTAAATTCAGGACCCTAGTCTCTGAATTAACACTGTCACTCTCCATCTTAATAAAGAATTCTACCATATTATGGTCACTCTTCCCCAGGGGGCCTTGCACAAGATTGCTAATTAGTTCTCTCTCATTACACAACACCCAGTCTAGGATGGCCAGCTCTCTAGTTGGTTCCTTGACATATTGTTCTAGAAAGCTATCCCTAATCCAGTAAATCCTCCTCCACGGCATTGATACCAGCTTGGTTAGCCCAATCAATATGTAGATTAAAGTCGCCCATGATAACTGCTGTACCTTTATTGCACGCATCCCTTATTTCTTGTTTGATGCCATCCCCAACTTTAAAGATGCAGTCCACCCAAACATGTGACCACCCCTCATCCGGCAAAATCCTTCGTTCAGGACAGGCCAGGTCCCGAGGGTGCCGGATAAGGGAGGTTCAACCTGTACTTCAAACCTGATTGTATTATGATCACTGTTGCCCAAATGTTCTCCTACTTCAACTCCACTTGTTCGACTTCATTCCCCAGAACCAGATCCAGCCCTGCTTCATTCCTCGTGTAGCTAGAAACATACATAAGCAGCAAGAGTCGGCCATTCGGCCCTTTGAGCCTGCTCCGCCATTCAATAAGATCAGGGCTGATCATCTACCTCGACTCCACCTCAAAAAATCTATCAATCTCTGCCTTGAATATACTCTGTGAGCATCCACAGCCCTCTGAGGTAGCGAATTCCAACGATTTCGAACCCTTTGAGTAAAGAAATGGCTAACTCCTAATTCTGAGACTGTGTCCCCTGGTTCTAGACTCCCCATCCAGGGGAAACATCCTCCCAGCATCCATCCTGGACACATTTAAGGGACTTTTCACCCTTGCTCTTTACTTTCCCCCCCGCCCCAGTCAATATTAGGGTAATTGAAGTCCCCTACTGTTGTTGCTCTATTATTTTTACTGTTCTCTAAATGTTGCCTACAGATTTGCTCCTCTTCACTATTTGGGCATCTATAAGTCAACACCCAGCAATGTAGCAGCTTGTTTTCTGTTCCTTAACTCTAACCAAATAAGTTCAATCTTTGAACCCTCGAGTAGCGTGTCCCTCTATAGAACTAAATTATTGTTGATCAATTCTGCTACCCCAGCTATCTTTTCCTTCCCTAACCCTGTCTTTAACATGGGCAGGAATGGGAACTAAACATCCAGGTCTCCATTATAGCCACTATATCATAACGCTACTGCTTTTTACTTCCATCTAATTCCTGCTCTTACACTATTCCTTGTTCTTATGTGATCAGGGCCCAAGAGAGGTGAGAGTTCGGGGCCAGGGGCTCAGGGGCAGCATGGGCCAGCCCACACTGCGATGTGTGTGTGCACTAGGTCCATGCAGTTGTCTTGGGTAATCCTTGCCACTGGACCAAGACCTAGCTCTGTCAAGCCCGTGTGGTGGCTGGTGTTCAACAGTCACTACACGTTAAAAATATCCACACGCAGGCATCTTCCACCCTTCAGGATGTCGTTCAGGTCCTTCATTAAAACACCTGTGAACTCATCCTTTTTTGGCGTGATAGCAAGTCATTCTTGTTTCGAGGGACCTCCTATGATGATTCCTTGTTCTGTTGCTGTTGGTCCCTCCTCATTTTCTGTGATCCTTGTCTCTCCTCTCTGCTGCTCAGTTCTGGTGCCCCTCCACCTGCCAAATTAGATTAAACCTTCCCTGCGAGGACATTAGTTCTAGCCCTTTTGAGGTGAAACCCGTCTGGCTTGTACAGGACCCTCCTGCCCCAGGAATCCAAAGCCCTCCCTCCAGCACCTCTTCTCCAGCCATGCACTCACATGCAGTATCTTCCTGTTTCTGTACGCCCTAGCATGTGGCACTGGGAGTAACCCAGAGGTTACCACCTTTTGAGGTCGTCATCTTTACTCTTTTTTTTTTTCTAGCTCCTGAAACTCTGTCTGTCATTTGTTCCAACATGGACCATGACTTCTGGCTATTCCCCTTTGCATCACAAAATGTTTTGCACTCGTTCAGTGATATCATTTATCCTGGCACCAGGGTGGCAATACAACATTCGGGAATCACGACTGTGGGTGCAGAACTGCCTGTCTATCCCCTTGACTCTTGCCTTCCGTTTCACAAGTGCAGTGCGACGCTTCCTTGTCCTCTTGCCCTGTGCAGCTGAATCTCATACAGTGGAATGGATTTGCTTCTGACTGCACTCCCCCGAGGTGTCCTTACCCTCACGAGTATTAACACTAAATACCGTGTTTGTGAGTGTCAATATCATCATAGGTAGTCCCTCAAAATCGAGGAAGATATGCTTCCACTCTAAAAGTCAGTTCTCAGGTGGCTGTACAGTCCAATATGGAAATTACAGTCTCTAACAGGTGGGGCAGACAGTGATTCAAGGGAAGGGTGGGTGGGGAGCCTGGTTTGCCGCATGTTCCTTCCGCTGTCTGTGCTTGGTTTCTGCATGCTCTTGGTGACGAGACTTTAGGTGCTAGCGTCCTTCCGAATGCCCTTCCTCCACTTAGGGTGGTATTGGGCCAGGGATCCCAGCAGTCAGTGGGGATGTTGCATTTTATCAAGGTGACTTTGAGGGTGTCCTTGAAGCCTTTCCTCTTCCCACCTGGGGCTCGCTTGCCGTGTAGGAGTTGCAAGTAGAGCACTTGCTTAGGGAGTCTCGTGTCAGGCATGTGGACAGTGTGGCCCGCCCAACGGAGCTGGTAAAGTGTGGTCAGTGCCTCGATATTGAGGATGTTGGCCTGACGGAGAACACTGACGTTGGTGCATCTATCCTACCAGTGGATTTGCAGGATCTTGCGGAGGCAGCGATGGTGGTACCTCTCCAATGCTGTGAGATGTCTGCTGTATATAGTCCACGTCTCTGAGCCGTATAGGAGGGCAGATATATATACTGCCCTGTAGACCATAAACTTGGTGCCAGATTTGAGGTCCTGGTCTTCAAACACTCCTTCCTCAGGTGACCAAAGGCTGCGCTGTCACACTGGAGGTGGTGTTGGACCTCGTGATCGATGTCTGCCCTTGCTTATAGTAAACTCGCGAGGTATGGAAAATAGTCCACGTTGTCCAAGGCTGAGCCATGGATTTTGATGACCGAGGGCAGTGCTGTGTGGCGGGTTCAGATTGGTGGAGGACCTTTGTCTGATGGATGTTTAGCGTAAGGCCCATGCTTTCGTACATCTTGGTGAAGGTGTTGACGACGGCTTGGAGTTTGGTCTCTGGATGTGCGCGGACGCAAACGTCGTCCGCGTACTGCAGTTCGAGGATGGGACGACCTTGGTTCTCGCCTGGAGGCGACGTAGGTTGAACAGGTTCACAATAGTTGTATAGTTTAGTTTCACTCCAGCTTGTTGATTGTGAAATGGAGCATTGCAGCAAGGAAGATCAAGAAGAGTGTTGGCACGATGACGCAGCCCTGCTTGACCTAGATCAGGACGTCGATTGGATCTGTGGTGGATCCATTGGTCAGGATCACGGCTTGCATGTCGGCGTGGAGCAGGCAGAGGATGGTGACAAACGGGAAACAGCCGAAATGGAGGAGGATGCTTCATAGGCCCTCACGATTGACTATGTCAAAGGCCTTTGTGAGATCAAAGGAGGCAATGTTCAAGGGTTGGTGCCGGTCCTCTGCACTTCTCTTGTAGTTGTTGCGTGGTGTAGATCATGTCCGTTGCACCCCTTAGTGGATGGAATCCGCATTGTGACTCTGGGAGGAGCTCTTCCACCACAGGGAGAAGACGATTGAGGAGGATTCTTGCGATGACTTTCCCAGTGGCTGACTGCAGGGAGATTTCTCTGTAGTTGCCGCAGTCCGACATCCCCTTTTTTGAAGATGGTCACGATTACGGCGTCTGAGATCTCCTGGCATGCTCTCCTCCTTCCAGATAAGAGAGATGAGGTCATGCATTTGTACCAGTAGTGCTTATCCACCATACTTTAGTGCCTCGGCGGGGATTCCATCTGCTCCTGATGCCTTGTTCTTGAGCTGTTCTTGGGCGAGTAGCATGCTGACGGCCCACTCGGTATCCCTTCGACTCACCTGGAACTCATGGCATGTGGTGCAGGTAATGGCGGTGGCCTTCCTGTCCTCTCCAGCGGCTCACCAAGAAGCAAGATGGAGCGGGGTGCAGCCAACAAAAGCGAACAGGGCCCCAGTGGCTCCCACCCTCACCCTGCACACCTCGGGTCCCACACCACTTCTCCTGAAGGCGCTGCTCAGTGCCGAGCTTAGGGCTCACATCTCACCGTAGGCAACTAGGCCCATACAGTAGAGCCTGGCCTCCAGTCGGCTCGGACCCCCAAGCCACTGGGCCAATACCTCGCTCTACTAAGCCCGTGTGGTAGCCAGTCACCCCATGTTAAAAGAACTCACGCACAGGCATCAGGCATCTTCCATCCTTCAAAATGAAGTCCGGGACCTGGAACACCAGGATCCTCATGGACAACCCCAACAGCGACAGACCGGAACATCGGACTATCGTTGCCTGGGATCTCAGACGCTTCGACATTGACACGCCGCCCTAAGTGAGACCCGGCGGGCAGGGGTAGGCCAGCTCAAAGAACAATGTGGTGGTTACACCTTCTTCTGGAATGGTAAACCAGAAGAAGAACGCGACCTCCTTGGAGTTGGCTTTGCCATCAAGAATGAGCTGGTGGGCCGTCTCAGAGACTCGCCTTGTGGGATAAGCGAATGTCTCATGACTCTCTGGCTCACCCTAGCACAGAGTTATCCGTGCGTACGCCCCAACACTCGATGCAACAGATGAGACCAAAGAGGAATTCTAATCCAGCCTGGAACAATCCCCCTCCCGAGTCCCTACGGATGACAAACTGATCCTCCTCAGTGACTTCAATGCCAGAGTCGGTAAGGACAGATCTCTGGGGAGGCATGATCAGCAGAGAGGGTCTATGGAAAACTGACACAAATGGTACCCTGCTCCTGACTAATTGCCGAGAACACGACCATGTCATCACCTTGTTCCGTTAGAGGGACAAGTCCAAGGCATCATGGCAACACCCTTGCTCCAAGCACTGGCACCTGCTCGACTACGTCATCGTCCGAGCAAGGGACCGCAAGAACGTGCTCATCACCTGCGCCATGACTGGAGCCGAGACAGCTGGATGGGCCACCGCCTAATCCGCTCTGACATTAACATCAATAGAGCCCCAAAGCAGCGACGGCAACAGAAACAATGCCACAGAAAAATCAACGCCGGGGCACTCAAAGTCCCAGTTAAGAAAGCCCTATTCAGCCAGCATCTCAATACCAACCTGATGACCCCGAGACACAGAATGCCCACAGCGCCTGGTCTGCCCTCAAGGCCTCCATAACCAGCGCCTGCGACGAGACGCTCGGTCACTCAACTAGGAAATACCAAGACTGGTGTGATGAGAACGACCAGGAGATCCAGGAGCTAATAAGCCGCAAGCGCTTTGCATTTCTGAACTTAAAGCAGCAACCCAACTCTGGAGCAGCAAAGCAGCTCTATAGATGGCTGAAGGCCAAGGTCCAACAAACAGTTCGCGACCTAAAGAATAGATGGTGGGTGGAGAACGCACAGAAGATCCAGCAGCTGGCCAACAACCATGACGTACGAGGATTCTTCAGCACAGTCAAGGCCACCTGCAGCCCAAGGCCCCACCCCACTGCTGACCAAGAATGGAGAGGCACTCATTAAGGATACTGAGGCAGTTGGGGCCTGCTGGAAGGAGCACTTCGAAGATCTTCTGAACCGAGACTCTGCCTTTGACACGTGTGTCCTCGACTCCATCCTGCAGCATGCTACCCGTTACCATCTCAGCAAAACCCCAACCCTGTGTGAGTGTCACACTCGAGGATTCCTGCACTGCCAGCCTGTTCCTCCCAGTTTGCCTGGGGCCACCCACTCTGTCTCCTCCTGAACTCTCTCCAGCTGCAGGGTGACTACCTCCTGCAGCGTGTTATCCATGAAACTCCCAGCTTCCCATATGCACTGTAGTGACGCCAGCAGCAGCTCAAGTTCAGAAACCCTTTCTCGAACAGATGACCGCACTTTCTGGATATTTGGTTTCCCCCATACATTCACCAGGGAAATGGAGGAAAACTTCTAATCCTATTTCTGGAGGAAAAACTTAACATATTATTTCTGGAAATGGTTTTTGATTACTCAATAAGCAAAGTAAGGAAGTAATCATGATCCAGATAGGATAAATAGGTAAGAGTAGAGAACAAGCCGAATTCAATTATCATAGTATCGTTGGTTGATCTGCAATGGAAAAGTGGAAGGAAATTTAAGGAAAATTTAGATGAGCTACAATGGAAACTTATTGTAGCCAAATCAAAACCGAGTTAAAGGCGACAGAAATCAATGTAGTTAAGCAGGAATGTAAATAGTATCATTCAGGGCGCATGGAGCTCAGTCGGCAGGAGAAATTGGTAAATCATAAAGACAAAATAAAGTGAAAAGTGTAATGGATAATACTAGTCCCTTCAAAGCTATCAAACTAGGATTCTTGGGGGCATTTGCCTATACAAGTAATAAAACAGAATGATTGCTACAAGATGAAATCAATGATTAGGCCACATTGGAAATAAGTGCAGTTTTGTGAACTCTGGGACATTGATGCATCAAAGGGTTCAGCCAATAATCACTTGATTTTGGGATTTATGAGTAGACGCTTGCACAGCTGAATTTTGAAAAATGGCATGAAGGAAATTTAGAGGGAGGGGTCTCGATTGCAGTAGAACTTTGTCCTCTTGAGCACTTTTATCTTGTTTTTTTAAAAAAAAAGTGATGGTTGCCCAATTCCAAAATTCTCCAGCAGTTTATTGGAAACTGAAGGAGTGACTTGACCACTTGGATTCACAGCGAGATTTATTTGCTCTCGTGTAATTTTTGATTTGTCAGCTTTTAAAATAAGCCAGCAGACAGTGAAGAAATGCATCAGCTGTAGGCCATTATCCTGCTGTTAAATAAGATGTGAATGTTACTGAAATGCATTTGTTTTCAAAGAAATGGCTTCACGAGAGCAGTTCTCAATTGCTCGCAGGTTACAAGATAGAGGAGACTATTCCAATAATCAGCATGTTATGCATAATTAGGGAAACAAAGTAAATTGAATAAGAGGGCATATAGCATTCAGGGCTGTTGGGTATTGTCAAAATGAGAGAATACGAGAAAATTAAGCAAGAGGTTAAGAAAGGGGTTCCGGAAAGCAAGGAGGGTGGCACCACATTTAAAAAGAAAAATGGAAATTTAGCAATCAAAAGAGAATGGTCACACATGATGTGACAACTCTTCGCAGAGAAGATGGTGTAAGAAGATAAATGGAAATTAACGGGGAAATCTATCAACAAATACTTGGCTTCTGTGTTCTTCAAAAGTGAAGGATATTACCGGCAGAGATAATTCCTGGTTAACAGCAAGTTGAGAGGTGTAAAAGGAAAATATTTGTTGAGCTAAATGAGGACACATTTTTGGGACCAGGAGGGATACATCCAATAATTCTGATGGAAACAGGAGAAATACCAGAGGCCCTAGCAATTTTATTTTGGGGTTCTTTTAACATGCGTAGCAGAATGGGACAGAATTCTGCAGGTTTACTGTGCAGCAGGCTGCTCATGCAGCTGTTGCCTTACTTGAAAGGTCCTTTCGGGACTCAAACCCTGAACATTGAGGGAGTGGAAACTCATGCGACTTAATAAGTTCAGGCAAATGTGAGATGGAACCCTTATTGCTACTTAGCAATGAAATTATGGCATATTTTTGAAGTGGTGTAATTTTGGTCAACTGTGACAGTAGATATGAAACTGCTTTTTGATATGATGATGTGGCTTAATCAAAATTAGTGCCTAACGAATTCACGGTGGTTCTTTGGGTTCAGTAAGTTATTTCTTTTTATTGATTTAGAATGACACGCATTGCCAAAACATCTAACCATTCAACATAGCTCTTCAACTGAAATGTAATTCAAGTCCACTGAGCATAAGGCAGCTTCAGCTAATAAAAGGGAATCCTTTCGATGCAATGTGCTGTACAAGCAAAAACAGCTCATCTAAAGACTTCAGTGAATGTGAGACAGAACTTTGAAGCTTGATGTTGAAAGTTCAGTCTGAAAAATGAGCCATTAGACCTTCAAGCAGGAACCTGAATTTTGAACGTTTGCAAATTTAAAAAATAAGGAATTGACTGCTTCATAATGGCTCCTTAAAATACATTTTGACTGTTTGAAAAGTTTCTAACTCTTGAAAATTGATGGTTGCTAAATGTCTGCACTTCAACTTGGACTTCATAACCTTGCCTGCTGTAAGACCTAGAAGTACGATGGGTGAACAAAACAAACAGAAAAAAAATCAAGTAATGGAAAGATCCAATGAGAAAAGGCTTGAAGTAGAGTTATAGATTTCTATGGAGAATATGGATATTCTTGGCATCTTGGGAACATGTGTGGGGGCGGGGGGGGTGCGGGGAGGGGGGTATAAAATGTTTTGCCAAGGTTAGATGTATAAAGATAGGTGGAGGAGTTACATTCTTGACGAGCAATGGCCGAGCTGCTATGAAAAGATTGCACACAACAGCAGGAAATTCCAACAATATGGATATATAAAGGCAAATTTTTAATTAGTAACTGTTGTGGACTACCAGCACAGTGAGCAAGCAGATGGGGAGCTATTTTGACTGATGAGCAGGATCGCAGTAAATTCTAATGTGCTAATCATAAGGGGACCTTAACATGCTCGAGGTTGAGTGAGCAGATAAAGGAAAGACCAGTGGAATGTTGAAAATACAAACAAACTGGTTGTGGTGGAGGAAGACCGTTTCTTCTTGTAACGTGCAAAACTAACATAGAAACATAGAAAATAGGTGCAGGAGTAGGCCATTCGGCCCTTCTAGCCTGCACCGCCATTCAATGAATTCATGGCTAAACATGCAACTTCAGTACCCCATTCCTGCTTTCTCGCCATACCCCTTGATCCCCCTAGTAGTAAGGACTTCATCTAACTCCTTTTTGAATATATTTAGTGAATTGGCCTCAACAACTTTCTGTGGTAGAGAATTCCACAGGTTCACCACTCTCTGGGTGAAGAAGTTTCTCCTCATCTTGGTCCTAAATGGCTTACCCCTTATCCTTAGACTGTGACCCCTGGTTCTGGACTTCCCCAACATTGGGAACATTCTTCCTGCATCTAACTTGTCTAAACCCATCAGAACTTAAACCTTTCTATGAGGTCCCCTCTCATTCCTCTGAACTCCAGTGAATACAAGCCCAGTTGATCCAGTCTTTCTTGATAGGTCAGTCCCGCCATCCCGGGAATCAGTCTGGTGAACCTTCGCTGCACTCCCTCAATAGCAAAAATGTCCTTCCTCAGGTTCGGAGACCAAAACTGTACACAATACTCCAGGTGTGGCCTCACCAAGGCCCTGCCCCTGTACTCAAATCCCCTCGCTATGAAGGCCAACACGCCATTTGCTTTCTTAACCGCCTACTGTACCTGTATGCCAACCTTCAATGACTGATGTACCATGACACCCAGGTCTCGTTGCATTTCCCCTTTTCCTAATCTGTAACCATTCAGATAATAGTCTGTCTCTCTGTTTTTACCACCAAAGTGGATAACCTCACATTTATCCACATTATACTTCATCTGCCATGCATTTGCCCACTCACCTAACCTATCCAAGTCACTCTGCAGCCTCATAGCATCCTCCTCGCAGCTCACACTGCCACCCAACTTAGTGTCATCCGCAAATTTAATCCCCTCGTCTAAATCATTAATGTACAGTGTAAACAGCTGGGGCCCCAGCACAGAACCTTGTGGTACCCCACTAGTCACTGCCTGCCATTCTGAAAAGTCCCCATTTACTCCTCCTCTTTGCTTCCTGTCTGACAACTAGTTCTCAATCCATGTCAGCACACTACCCCCAATCCCATGTGCTTTAACTTTGTACATTAATCTCTTGTGTGGGACCTTGTCGAAAGCCTTCTGAAAGTCCAAATATACCACATCAACTGGTTCTCCCTTGTCCACTCTACTGGAAACATCCTCAAAAAATTCCAGAAGATTTGTTAAGCATGATTTCCCTTTCACAAATCCATGCTGACTTGGACCTATCATGTCACCTCTTTCCAATGCACTGCTATGACATCCTTAATAATTGATTCCATCATTTTACCCACTACCGATGTCAGACTGACCGGTCTATAATTCCCTGTTTTCTCTCTCCCCTCCTTTTTTAAAAAGT
Organism: Pristiophorus japonicus; assembly: GCF_044704955.1. Classification (NCBI taxonomy): domain Eukaryota; kingdom Metazoa; phylum Chordata; class Chondrichthyes; family Pristiophoridae; genus Pristiophorus; species Pristiophorus japonicus. Next base: position 67,750,930 of record NC_091978.1, read on the forward strand.
GGGATTACATTGGCTACCCTCCAGTCGATAGGAACTGATCCAGAGTCAATGGAATGTTGGAAAATTACTGTCAATGCATCCGCTATTTCCAAGGCCATTTCCTTAAGTACTCTGGGATGCAGTCCATCAGGCCCTGGGGATTTATCGGCCTTCAATCCCATCAATTTCCCCAACACAATTTCCTGACCAATAAGGATTTCCCTCAGTTCCTCCTCCTTACTAGACTTTCTGACCCCTTTTATATCCGGAAGGTTGTTTGTGTCCTCCTTAGTGAATACCGAACTAAAGTACTTGTTCAATTGGTCTGCCATTTTTCTGTTCCCCATTATGACTTCCCCTGATTCTGACTGCAGGGGACCTAGGTTTGTCTTTACTTACCTTTTTCTCTTTACATATCTGTAGAAACTTTTGCAATCCGTCTTAATGTTCCCTGCAAGCTTCTTCTCGTACTCCATTTTCCCTGCCCTAATCAAACCCTTTGTCCTTCTCTGCTGAGTTCTAAATTTCTCCCAGTCCCCGGGTTCGCTGCTATTTCTGGCCAATTTGTATGCCACCTCCTTGGCTTTAATACTATCCCTGATTTCCCTTGATAGCCACGGTTGAGCCACCTTCCTTTTTTTATTTTTACGGCAGACAGGAATGTACAATTGTTGTAGTTCATCCATGCGGTCTCTAAATGTCTGCCATTGCCCATCCACAGTCAACCCCTTAAGTATCATTCGCCAATCTATCCTAGCCAATTCACGCCTCATACCTTCAAAGTTAGCCTTCTTTAAGTTCTGGACCATGGTCTCTGAATTAACTGTTTCATTCTCCATCCTAATGCAGAATTCCACCATATTATGGTCACTCTTCCCCCAAGGGGCCTCGCACAACGAGATTGCTAATTAATCCTCTCTCATTACACAACATCCAGTCTAAGATGGCCTCCCCCCTCGTTGGTTCCTCGACATATTGGTCTAGAAAACCATCCCTTGTGCACTCCAGGAAATCCTCCTCCACCGTATTGCTTCCAGTTTGGTTAGCCCAATCTATGTGCATATTAAAGCCACCCATTATAACTGCTGCACCTTTATTGCATGCACCCCTAATTTCCTGTTTGATGCCCTGCCCAACATCACTACTACTGTTTGGAGGTCTGTACACAACTCCCACTAACGTTTTTTGCCCTTTGGTGTTCTGCAGCTCTACCCATATAGATTCCACATCATCCAAGCTAATGTCCTTCTTAACCTATTGCATTAATCTCCTCCTTAACCAGCAATGCTACCCCACCTCCTTTTCCTTTTATTCTATCCTTCCTGAATGTTGAATATCCCTGGACTAGCTACTAAAGCAGACGCTGAGTTGCATTTAGTGTTTAGAAATTCACTGGAGCTGCTCTGTAATCTGGAGGTTGGTGAGCACCTGGGATCTGGTCATTATTTTCTCAGGTTTGATATTGTTGGTGAAGTTAAGACCAGAAAGAACTCTTTCCAAGACTAGCCTTTGTAAGAGCAGATTTTGGAGCTTTGAGAAGGGCATCAGTGAAAATGAATTGGGAGGTCATACTTAAAAATAGAGCACCAGAAAAATAACCTGAATTAAGACTATTTGAAAAGAAGAAACTTGGCAAGACTTATTGTAAACGTATGGGGTTCCAGGACAGGGTTTCTGTGGAACTTTACAGCTTACGTTTTCCCAGAGGGAAGTTTTTTTGTTTATCTGTCTTCTGTTGCCGAGCCAATTCTCATTTCATCCAGACAATTTGTGAGCTATTCAATTATATAGAATTACGTCAGATATATGGCACAGGAACAGACCATTCAGCCGAACCAGTCCATGTCAGTGTTTATGCTCCACTCGAGCCTCTTCCCGTCTTTCCTCATCTAACTCGATCAGCATAACCCTCGAACAGAAAACAGAGTCTGGATAAATGGTTCATTCTTGGGTTGGCAATCAGTAACTAGTGGAGTGCCGCAGGGATAGTGTTGGGACCCCAACTATTTACAATCTATATTAATGACTTGGAGGAAGGGACTGAGTGTCACTTAGCCAAGTTTGCTGACGATACAAAGATGGGAGGAAAAGCAATGTGTGAGGAGGACACAAAAAACCTGCAAAAGGACATAGTGAGTGGGCAAAAATTTGGCAGATGGAGTATAATGTTGGAAAGTGAGAGGTTATGCACTTTGGCAGAAAAAAATTGAAGAGCAAGTTATTATTTAAAAGGAGAAAAATTACAAAGTGCTGCAGTACAGCGGGACCTGGGGGTTCTGGTGTATGAAACACAAAAGGTTAGTATGCAGGTACAGTAAGTGATCAGGAAGGCCAATGGAATCTTGGCCTTTATTGCAAAGGGGATGGACTATAAAAGCAGGGAAGTCTTGCTGCAGTTATATAAGGTATTGGTGAAGCCCCATCTGGAATACTGCATACAGTTTTTGTTTCCAGATTTAAGAAAGGATACACTTGCTTTGGAGGCATTTCAGAGAAGGTTCACTAGATTGATTCTGGAGATGAGGGGGTTGACTTATGAGGAATGGTTGAGTAGGTTGGGCCTCTACTCATTGGAATTCAGAAGAATAAGAGATGATCTTATCGAAACATATAAGATGATAAGGGGGCTTGACAAGGTGGATGCAGAGAGGATGTTACCACGGATGGGGGAGACTCGAACTAGAGGGCATAATCAATTCTGTAGATCGGCTGATATATTTACGGGGGGGTATGATGCAGGTTTTCAAAATCATGATCGCTTTTGATCAGGTTTAAGTGGTCAATTTAACTGGAAAATAACCATAGAATTACAAATGTTATCATTCTTGATCAAGACCAGAGAATATAAATTGCATAGAATTTACAGCATTCGACCTGACCGATCTATGCCGGTGTTTGTGCTCCACACGAGCCTCCTCTCGTTCTATTTATTCCATCGTGCCCCATCAGCATATCCTTCTATTCCTTTCTCTCTCATATACTAATCTAGCATCCCTTTAAATGCATCTATGCTATTTGCCTCAACTACTCTGTGTGATGGCAAGTTTTTGAAGGCCTTTCGAAAGTTCATGTATGTCCGATCCACTGCATTATCCTTGTGTAGTCTTTCTGTTGCTTCAAAACATTCAATAAGGTTGGCCACACATTACCTTCCCTTTTGAAATCTGTGCTGACTATATTTTATTATATTTTTGGTTTCTCGATGTTTTTCTCTTGCATCTTTGAGTAAAGATTCCATTATCTTTCCCATCACTGTTGTTACGTTAGCTGGTCTGTAACTTTAGATGAAGCAACATGGCCACATTTACGAATAGGTTTGGTAGGTGGTTAAAGGGAGACAAGAACCGGGTAAGCACATGGGATTAGGATTAATGTTCTCTTTACACTGCGTGGCCATCTGCTGGTCCCGCCCCTTAAAGGGGCTGCGCGCCCAAAAAGAATTAAGGTGAACATTGATTAGCATTACTACTTTTGTGGAGGATAAACACCAACATTTACTGGTTGGGCTGAATGGACTGTTTGCATTTTGTAATTTCTAGGTAATATAGTGAACCATTTTTTCCGAGCTGATCATTAAAATTACACAAAGACAACAGCTCATTTAAGGTTTTAAAAAAAAAAAATTAATTGACTGGATGTGGGCGTCGCTGGCAAAGCTGACATTTGTTACCCATCTCAAGTTGCTCTCCAAAAGATGGTGGTGGTCCACCTTCTTGAATTGCTGCAGTCTATGTGGTGAAGGGGTTGCAGTGTTGTCTGATAGGGAGCTCCAGGACTTTCACCCAGACAAGATGAACGAACAGCTGTGACAAAAAGTTAGATCTCATTGGAGAACCTGGAAAATTCTCAACAGTTTGGAATTAATTTGGATTGTACGTGTTTGTTGAAAGATGCCTTTATTCTCCTCACTTGGCCATGTGCTAACTGTGACTGAACTGGTTGGCAGCTTGCTCATATCTTCAACAGTGCCAGTCTGACCACAGCCACTGGGAACTGTGTTTTTTTGGTCAGCTGGGTGACATTACCATACTTAGCTTCAAACTAAAATTCACTTAGAAATGAACAAAGTTTGATTCTGTTTGTCCTATATGGAGTGATGGGAAGAATGAACTTGTATGTATATAGTGCCTTTCATGACCCTAGGATGTTCCAAAGTGCTTTACAGCCAATGAAATATTTTTCAAGGGTTGTCAGCGTTGTAAGAAAATATGGCAGCCAATTTTCTCACAGCAAGGTCTCCCAAACAGCAATGAAAAAAATGGCCAGATGATCTGTGTTTTTTAATGGTGGTTGAGAATCCTTTATGTCCACTTGAGAGTCGATGGCACCTCAGCTTAATGTCTCATCTGAAAGATGGCACCTCAAATAGTGCAGCACTCCCTCAGTATTGCACTTAACTGTTGGTCTAGATAATGGCCACAGGTCTCTGGTGCAGGACTTGAACCGCTGACCACCTGACTCCGACATAAGTGCTGCTACTGAATCAAGGCACACTCCGCATTGTGGGACACTACATTTAACTAAACCTGGAGAGCTTAATTGTAGATTAACAAGGCACAAGACTTTGGGACCCCCAAATGTGTGTTTAATTTTGCTGGTAACCAGCGAAAACCCAACAGCTTACCAGCACAAAGCATTGGTAAACTTTTTGCTGTTTGTCCAGCTTGGGCGATCCGACCTGTTCGGGGATTGGCTTGCAACAACAACTTGCAGTTACATAGTGCTATTTAGAAAGGGAAAGAAAAAACTTGCAATTCTATAGAACATTTCACGTCCTTAAGATGTCCCACAGCCAGTTAAGAACTTTTGTTTGAAGTGTAGTCACTGTTGTAATGTAGGAAATGTTATAGCAAATTTGCACACAGAAAGATCCTACAAACAGCAATGGGATTATAATCAGACAAAATGTTTTAGATATGTTCTTTGAAGTATAAATATTGGATGGGACACTTGGGAGATTTCCCCTGCTCTAAATCGGGTAGTGCCATGGGATCTTTTACGTGTCACTGAGAGGGCAGACGACACCTTCCATACTGCATTGGATGTCAACCGAGGTTGTGTAATCCAGATTCTGGAGTGGGACTTAATGCTCAGAATCTTCTGACTCTCACGATGGTGCTCCCACTGAGCCAAGGCAGACACCTATGTGGATAATGTGCCAAGATACTTCAGAAGCAAAATGGAGGCCAAACACTCAGGAATAGCTTCGGAGTTGTGACTGAATGCATGGTGATTGAAGTTTTCTGAAAGCTTTTAAAGGCAGGAAGAAAAGTAGCAAGGTGAAGTGAGTTTGGGGAAAGAGTTTGAGAGGAAGGCCAAGGTACATGGAGCTTCATCCACTGATGGAGCAGTTTTGAGGCTTGGTAAATGCATCAGAGGTGTGTGTTGGAGAATTGAATGATGTGCAATGGAATACAATGAATCAGTAGGTTCTATATGCAGGCATGAGGAATTTGAATTCGATACTTTCATGAACAAGAGGGACATGATGCAACAAAAGATGCAGATGGTGGAGCTTTGGACAAATTGGAGATTGTGAAGGCTGACGCTAGGAAAGCCAATGAGGAAACCAGCAAAGAAGCCCTTGAAGTCACCATCGAGGCAACAAAGACATAGTTAAGGGTTTCAGTGACTATATGAGTGAGGCGAAGAAAGAGTTGAGTGATGTTGCAGAGATGCAAGTAAGTGGATATGGTGACTAGCACATGGGATTTAAAGTTAAGTTTCGCCTCTGAGTTCAACAAGATACTGAGATGGTGTACCATCTGTTTTAGTCTGAGTGAGCCGGAAAGGGGAGAAATAGTACAGAGCTTTTTTGATGGCAGCCAAATAATATGGTTTTGATCTTAATATTCAGTTGGCAGAAGTTTTGGCTCGGCTACATTCGTTTTGGACAGGAAGTTGTGGTGTGAGTGAGGAAGGTGGTGGTACGATAAAATTGGGCAATGTCAGCATACAAATGGAAACTGAACTCTGGTCTGTAGAAAATTTTGCAGGGACAAAGCTATAAATGCTTAAAAAAAACAAGGGGCTAAGGATGGCAACACTCAAAGTGCTTAGAGGTAAGATGATAGTCACTGGGATCAAATGCTGCAGATGTCAAGGAAAATTAACGTGCCATAGTTGCAGTCCCAAAGAATGTTTGTAACTGACCGGGGCTCCCTGTGCTATGGACAGGGTAGAGATTGGACTGTAAAAATTCAACTAGGTAGTTATCGTCAAGGAGAATGTGGAACTGGGTTGCAGCAATGAAGCTGGAGGAGAGCCAGCCCAGGGCTACCACTCTGGTGTGAGTTTTCTTCTGCATTTGTATCCCCATTTAAAAGTTATCCATTCTGCTTCTTCTTTACAAATTACTTCGGTTTTGTATTAGTTATAGTTAAATAGCAGTTAGTTGGAGCATGTGAGATTCTTTGCAGTATTGGCTGAGGAGTTCAAAGATGCAAAATGGAGATGCTACAGTGCACTCTTGACAGCAGGGTGTAATTACAGCGTGATAATTTATATGGGCAATTTCTGTTATAAATGTGGATATAGGAAGAAAATTAGCAGTAAGTGCACCCACACACAGGATTGTTAATCTATTTATTGCTTACACTTAAAAGTCATTTTTAATGGATTAAAAGTCTTGTGCAGGTGAATTTTCTGGTTTGTCTTGTGCCGAGCTTAAGTATTGAAATCTAGTGATTGCAATGGGTTAACAGCTCCAAATTTATTTTGCTAGCCTCAGGAAATTAGTTATTAGTTGGTCATATGACAACTGATAAGTGTTGGTGTGATCCTTGCAATGTGAAGAATTCTTAAGAACTTGGATTTATATAGGATCTTTATTTATTTTTAAAAGGGTAGTCCCAGGGTGTTTCACAGATACAGGGAATTTAGGGAGTGAATGCTGATTCACAAAGACCGATTAGGAGGGGTGACTAAAAATTTAGTCGCAGGCACATACATGCATTCCCTGTACCTTTTCTACCTGGCTGTCATGTCTAAATTTTGGGTATTGTAGTTCCATTGGAACAAGATGAAAACTAGAGCTCTCATCATGCATCTCTCTTGCACGTAGACAAATGGAATTTGACCATAATGCTGGGAATACCAGCACCAAGCTCATAGAAATTTTCAACTGAAACTCCAGGCTCCACAGAGAAGGACAATTTTACTAGTTAGGTTTTTCAAATTGTGCGATTCTGTTTGTGTTATTTCTGATATGTATAATATATATATATATAATATATATACTGACCTGAGTGAAGAAGGGAAATAGCTGTTAAACATTGTGAAGAGAATAGTTGAACAAAAGCAAAATACTGCAGATACTGGAAACGTTCAGCAGGTCAGGCAGCATCTGTGGAGAGACAGAGTTAACGTTGCAGTCAATGGTTTTCAACAGTTTGATTGGTTTTCTGGTACTTGCTAGTTTTGTTCGCTTTGGGAAAAAAAGTTGACAGATTTAATTACTCTGTTTTCTGTGGTGACGCATTCTTCAGTGGTGCATTTTAGTTACATTTTGATTTGTTCACATTTAGTCAATCAGATATTTCATTTGCAACTTAAGATAATTGATTATTTGAACCAATCACAATTTTTTGATTTGGAGAAGTCACATTTTTGATGTGTGATGTTTTTGAGGTTATTCTTTAAGGCAAGGGTGGGCAATTATTTGCACTGGAGGACCATTTAACAAGTTTAGCTGAGCTGTCGATGGGCGCCCACCAACATTCACATTAAGTTACGTGGCTACGCAGTTGTCTGGAGGTCCTGCGCAGGTCGCTCAGTGGCTTTTAAATTAATAGCTGTGTAATTAGTACAATAATTAGCACAGTTAAATTGCTCACCAATTGCCTAATGAGCAAAATCTGTTACAGAAGAGCATATAAGCAATAGGAGCTGGAGTAGGCCATTTGGCCCTTCGAGCCTGCTCTGCCATTCAATAAGATTATGGCTGATATTCTACCTCAACCCCACTTTCCTGCACTATCCCCATATCCCTTGACTCTCTTAATATCCAAAAAATCTATCGATCTCTGTCTTGAATTTCTCCTCATTTCAGAATTAAATGGCTGGCCTTTTATTCTGGAATTATGACCCCGTGTTCTAGATTCCCCAGACAGGGGCAACATTTTCTCAGCATTAACCGTATCAAGCCCCTTAAGAATTTTATATGTTTAAATTAGATCACCTCTAATTTTTCTAAACGCTCGGGAATGTAGGCGTAGTCTACTCAATCTCTCCTCGGAGGGCAATCCCCTCATCCCAGGAACCAGTCTAGTGAACATTCATTGTACTCCCGCTAAGGCAAGTATGTCTTTCCTTAGGTAAGGAGACCAGACCTGTATACAGTACTCTAGGTGTGGCCTCACCAATGCCCTGTATAATTGTAGAAACACTTCTTTTACTCTTATACTTTAATCCCTTTGTAACAAAATCTAACATCCCATTTGCTTTCCTAATTGCTTGCTGTGCCTGCATGTTAACTTTCTGTGATTCATGTACAAGGACACCTAGGTCCCTCTGAATGCAAACATTTCCCAGTCTCTCACCATATAAGAAATATTCTGCTTTTTTGTTTTCCTACCAAAGTGGATAACTTCACAATTCCCCACATTGTATTCCAATTATCAGTTCGTATAAATAGTGTTAAATAAATACATTTCAGATAATGAAAATGCTATTTAGTAAGCACAAATTGGTTTTGTACTAATTAGTTAGGTGGTAAATAATAACTGTTAACAAGTATCGTCCATTTCTGATATGTATAATTGTCACTTGGAGTTGTTGGGGAGGATTTAAACTAATATGGCAGGGGGATGGGAACCAATTCAGGGAGACAGAGGGAAACAAAAAGGAGCCAAAAGCAAAAGACAGAAAGGAGATGAGGAAAAGTGTAGGGCAGAGAAACCCAAGGCAAAGAACAAAAAGGGCCACTGTACAGCAAAATTCTAAAAGGACAAAGGGTGTTAATAAAACAAGCCTGAAGGCTTTGTGTCTTAATGCAAGGAGTATCCGCAATAAGGTGGATGAATTAATTGTGCAAATAGATGTTAACAAATATGATGTGATTGGGATTACGGAGACGTGGCTCCAGGATGATCAGGGCTGGGAACTCAACATTCAGGGGTATTCAACATTCAGGAAGGATAGAATAAAAGGAAAAGGAGGTGGGGTAGCATTGCTGGTTAAAGAGGAGATTAATGCAATAGTTAGGAAAGACATTAGCTTGGATGATGTGGAATCTATATGGGTAGAGCTGCAGAACACCAAAGGGCAAAAAACGTTAGTAGGAGTTGTGTACAGACCTCCAAACAGTAATAGGGATGTTGGGGAGGGCATCAAACAGGAAATTAGGGGTGCATGCAATAAAGGTGTAGCAGTTATAATGGGTGACTTTAATATGCACATAGATTGGGCTAGCCAAACTGGAAGCAATACGGTGGAGGAGGATTTCCTGGAGTGCATAAGGGATGGTTTTCTAGACCAATATGTTGAGGAACCAACTAGGGGGGAGGCCATCTTAGACTGGGTGTTGTGTAATGAGAGAGGATTAATTAGCAATCTCATTGTGCGAGGCCCCTTGGGGAAGAGTGACCATAATATGGTGGAATTCTGCATTAGGATGGAGAATGAAACAGTAATTTCAGAGACCATGGTCCAGAACTTAAAGAAGGGTAACTTTGAAGGTATGAGGCGTGAATTGGCTAGGATAGATTGGCGAATGATACTTAGGGGGTTGACTGTGGATGGGCAATGGCAGACATTTAGAGACCGCATGGATGAAGTACAACAATTGTACATTCCTGTCTGGCGTAAAAATAAAAAGGGGAAGGTGGCTCAACCGTGGCTATCTAGGGAAATCAGGGATAGTATTAAAGCCAAGGAAGTGGCATACAAATTGGCCAGAAATAGCAGCGAACCTGGGGACTGGGAGAAATTCAGCAGAGGAGGACAAAGGGTTTGATTAGGACAGGGAAAATGGAGTACGAGAAGAAGCTTGCAGGGAACATTAAGGCGGATTGCAAAAGTTTCTATAGGTATGTAAAGAGAAAAAGGTTGGTGAAGACAAACGTAGGTCCCCTGCAGTCAGAATCAGGGGAAGTCATAACGGGGAACAAAGAAATGGCGGATCAATTGAACAAGTACTTTGGTTCGGTATTCACTAAGGAGGATACAAACAACCTTCCGGATATAAAAGGGGTCAGAGGGTCTAGTAAGGAAGAGGAACTGAGGGAAATCTTTATTAGTCGGGAAATTGTGTTGGGGAAATTGATGGGATTGAAGGCAGATAAATCCCCAGGGCCTGATGGCCTGCATCCTAGAGTACTTAAGGAGGTGGCCTTGGAAATAGCGGATGCATTGACAGTCATTTTCCAACATTCCATTGACTCTGGATCAGTTCCTATGGAGTGGAGGGTAGCCAATGTAACCCCACTTTTTAAAAAAGGAGGGAGAGAGAAAACAGGGAATTATAGACCGGTCAGCCTGACCTCAGTAGTGGGTAAAATGATGGAATCAATTATTAAGGATGTCATAGCAGTGCATCTGGAAAATGGTGACATGATAGGTCCAAGTCAGCATGGATTTGTGAAAGGGAAATCATGCTTGACAAATCTTCTGGAATTTTTTGAGGATGTTTCCAGTAAAGTGGACAAAGGAGAACCAGTTGATGTGGTATATTTGGACTTTCAGAAGGCTTTCGACAAGGTCCCACACAAGAGATTAATGTGCAAAGTTAAAGCACATGGGATTGGGGGTAGTGTGCTGACGTGGATTGAGAACTGGTTGTCAGACAGGAAGCAAAGAGTAGGAGTAAACGGGTACTTTTCAGAATGGCAGGCAGTGACTAGTGGAGTGCCGCAAGGTTCTGTGCTGGGGCCCCAGCTGTTTACATTGTACATTAATGATTTAGACGAGGGGATTAAATGCAGTATCTCCAAATTTGCGGATGATACTAAGTTGGGTGGCAGTGTGAGCTGCGAGGAGGATGCTATTAGGCTGCAGAGTGACTTGGATAGGTTAGGTGAGTGGGCAAATGCATGGCAGATGAAGTATAATGTGGATAAATGTGAGGTTATCCACTTTGGTGGTAAAAACAGAGAGACAGACTATTATCTGAATGGTGACAGATTAGGAAAAGGGAAGGTGCAACGAGACCTGGGTGTCATGGTACATCAGTCATTGAAGGTTGGCATGCAGGTACAGCAGGCGGTTAAGAAAGCAAATGGCATGTTGGCCTTCATAGCGAGGGGATTTGAATACAGGGGCAGGGAGGTGTTGCTACAGTTGTACAGGGCCTTGGTGAGGCCACACCTGGAGTATTGTGTACAGTTTTGGTCTCCTAACTTGAGGAAGGACATTCTTGCTATTGAGGGAGTGCAGCGAAGGTTCACCAGACTGATTCCCGGGATGGCGGGACTGACCTATCAAGAAAGATTGGATCAATTGGGCTTGTATTCACTGGAGTTCAGAAGAATGAGAGGGGACCTCATAGAAACGTTTAAAATTCTGACGGGTTTAGACAGGTTAGATGCAGAAAGAATGTTCCCAATGTTGGGGAAGTCCAGAACCAGGGGTCACAGTCTGAGGATAAGGGGTAAGCCATTTAGGACCGAGATGAGGAGAAACTTCTTCACCCAGAGAGTGGTGAACCTGTGGAATTCTCTACCACAGAAAGTAGTTGAGGCCAATTCACTAAATATATTCAAAAGGGAGTTAGATGAAGTCCTTACTACTCGGGGGATCAAGGGTTATGGCGAGAAAGCAGGAAGGGGGTACTGAAGTTTCATGTTCAGCCATGAACTCATTGAATGGCGGTGCAGGCTAGAAGGGCTGAATGGCCTGCTCCTGCACCTATTTTCTATGTTTCTATGTTTCTATGTGACTGGGCTGCGGGGGGAGCCGGGGCCTGCGACTTACCCACTGCTGCACCCAGCGCTCTCCACCGGTATAGGGGCTGCGCTGCCGTCGGTGAAGGCCCTCCGCCGGGGGGCCGTGGACCATGTATCCCACAGAACAACAACAACTTGTATTTATATAGCGCCTTTAATGTAGTGAAACATCCCAAGGCACTTCACAGGAGTATTATGTGATAAAAATTTGACACTGAGCCGTATGTGGAAATTAGCGCAGGCGACCAAAAGCTTGGTCAAAGAGTTCTGTTTTATGGAGTGTCTTGAAGGAAGAAAGAGAGGTAGAGAGGCGGAGAGGTTTAGGCAGGGAGTTCTGGAGTTTTGGGCTGGGCAACAGAAGGCACCACCACCCATGGCTGAGCGATTATAATTAGGGATGCTCAAGAGGGCTGAATTAGAGGAGCGCAGACATCTCGGCGGGGGGAGGGGGGTGGGCATTGTGGGGCTGGAGGAGATTACTGATATAGGGAGGGGCAAGGCGATGAAGGGATTTGAAAATAAGGATGAGAATTTTGAAGTCGAGGCGTTGTCTAACCGGGAGTTAATGCAAGTCAGCGAGCACAGGGGTGATGGGTGAGCGGGACTTGGTGCGAGTTAGGATGCGGGCAGCTGAGTTTTTGATCACCTCTAGCCTGAATATGGGTACAAACTTGTGCTTTCTCTAAAATTATCCAATGCATGTCACACTCTGAGTGACGGTGATTAATATCATATTGACCTGTCAAAATGCCACTCATGTTGGTTGGTTACTGAAACAAATGATACTGAAACTATAACTGATGTATTCCCCATGAAATAAAAAGTCCCAAACTCCGAGAAAGTCTTTGGCACAGTTAATCTGTCTCAAGTTCTGCTCACTTTCTGAGAGTGAGACACAGACTGCAGTTTTACTACATTAATGGTCTGGGATTGATAGTTACACTGGGAGCATTGGAGTTCGATTGTGGACTATGCATGGCTACAAATCAACATCTGTGCTGCCATGAGCACTTTGTGCCGGCATGATTACACGTTTATGCATGGCTCTGCTACCAGAAATTTAAGTTGAAGTGTTTTGCGAGTGGGCAGGTGCTCCCAAGCTCTCAAAGCATTAAAAAGAAATCCTCCTTTTTCGGTTTATAATATGCCCAGGTAAACAGAATCCCTCAGCTTCTTCATATCGGTTGGACAGCACACTAGAGTTTCAGTCCATGCACTCCAGAATCGGAGGGATCCGACTTTGGAGTTACATCACCACTTTTGCAGCAACTCTTTTTTTAGAGCGATGCAAAAGTAAAACATGAACGCACCCCACTGAGAAACAGCTTGCATGTTTTGACTAAAATTAGATTAATGATTTCGGCCGCCTTGTGTCCACCTCAGTTGTCGGTCTCCGTATCTTCACTTGCCATGCCGAAGGTCTGTTGCTAGACTCCCCTGCTGCCTCGGAAACAATGACCCACCTCCTGACAGCACAAGGGGCGGGGACAGGTGCCGTGGAAGTTCGGCCTTGAAACCAGGCGGTTACGGCCTGCGGGGCTTATTTTGCCCGCCACTGCTTTAAGGTGTGTAATGATGGACAAGAGATGCAAGACTTCTAATTGAATAGCTAAATTGTAATTTTGCTAAAAATGCAATTAACTTTCAATTAAATAAAAAGATCAAAATCAATCTTTTTTTGTTCGCTTCTCTTAGAAATTGCTTTCACGGCTGATGCATTTATTAATTAACACAACGATGCAACGCAAGAAAGTTCATGTTGCTGAAATAAGGTGGTAGATCAGTTTAGTCTCGACTTATCAAGCATTATGCATAGCAGCCTTGTGTACTATTAATAACACACTGTCCCAGTAATTTGATGGATTCAGATAGGTTTCGGATGGTTGAAGTGGCCTTTTACATTTCTTGCAGTGCTATTCCCATGATACTACATACTATTGCGAAGGCCAAATCCATCAAAATTGCCCTTCAACCGATTTATCTTGATTAATGGAACTTTATTATGCACCTTCATCTCATTTTATCACTTTTTATGCTTTGGCAGTTTGATCATAGGCTTTCAGGCTTGATTAGATGTAAGCTCATTGCATCCATCTAATGAATGAGAAAAAATATGTCTTGTCAAACTCGGTGCTCCTCTGGTGAACAGTTAGCTGTGCTCATGCCAAAGCAATGCACAGAGCAATTATAAATGAGTCCGAGAAAAGTGGGTTTAAAATAGATGTTGACATAAATCATTCCAGTTTGTATTTTCTGACCGTATTGTAACGAAAGTAGGAAAATAACAGGCAGGAAAAGACCAGCTGGTCATTCAAACCTGCCCCACACACATGATGGCTGACTGCTGGAGCATCATGACTCGACACTTCTTTACATCCCTGCAGCCATGTAATCACCAGGGAGAGGCAAAAACACAGAATAAAAACCTCAGGGCTAATAAGGCGGGGGGTGGGGGGACTCTGAGAAATTCCTTTCCAACCCCCTTGGATGTTGAAAAGCAGTCTAGGAGATTACATTGACCACGCGTACATTAACTGTTAATCTACAAACCAATGATGTGAAGTGATCTCTGCCCCGGCCAAGAAACCAGTCCAGATGTCTACTGAAGGCATTCAGAAAGTCAGCCAGAGGCTCATTATTCTCTGGAAAAAGAAGAATCATCCAACATCTAGCCTCTATCCACTTTTGTATAGTTTAAATGCATGTCGGTCCTCTCTAATCTGTCGAACTGAAATAATCTATCAGTTTGTATGCAATCCAGCCCTTTATTGGGCCCAAGTTTCCACATGATTCGCGCCTGATTTTTAGGAGCAACTGGTGGAGAACGGACTATTTTAGAAATCGCAATTCTCCACATTTTTTTTTCTGCAGTTCTAGTCAGGTAGAACAGTTCTAGTTTAGAACAGAATTTTTTCTTCAAAAGGGGGCGTGTCCGGCCACTGACGCCTGATTTGAAAGTTTCCACAGTGAAAATGTACTCCAAACTAAAGTAGAATGGAGCCAGTGAAGATTTTTGTAGAACTGAAAAAACCTGTTCTACACATTAAAAAATTAGGCGCAGGTTACAAATTAGGTGCCAGAACGAGGTGGGGGGGAAGGGAACTCATTAAATTCAACAATAGATCCTTATTTATACTTCTACAAATATTATACAAATAAATCCAACCTGAATAAACATTTATAAGCCAAGAAAAGATTAAATAAACCATCTTCCTATCTGTGTGAAAGTGCTTCAGCCAGGGAGAATTCTGCAGCTATTCGTGCCGCTGAGCGAGAGAGGGGGGGAGAGGGAGAGGGGAGGGGAGGGGGGAAGAGAGGGGGTCGGGGAACAGGAGTGGGTGTGGGGGGGGGGAGCGGGTGTCGGGTAGGGTGGGGGAGCGGGTCTCGGGGCGGGGGCTGGGGGGAGAGCGGGTGTCGGATCGGGGGTGGGGGGGAAGCGGGTCGGGGAGCGGGTGTTGGGTCGGGTCTGGTCGGCGGGGGCGGGGGTGGGGCGCGGCGGGGGAGGGGAGAGCGAGTGTCGGGTCTGGTCGGGCGGGGAGCAGGAGCTGGCCGTGGGAGGAGCCTCATTCACACAGCCCCAGTGAGGCCATTGGGCCAGGGCTAGGGGCTGCGTGCTTCGGGCCCCTCCCACACAGTTCGGCGCCTGGAGCTACTGCACTTGCGTGCTGACTGTAGCGCGCATGTGCAGAGGTCCCGGCACTGTTTTCAGCGCCGGGACCTGGCTCCGCCCCCCCCACAGCTCGTGCTGACTGCGCCAAGGGCCAGAGGACCTGTAAGTAGGTGCAGACTACCGAGGATTTTTTTAGGCGCCGTTTTAGGCGTGAAAAACGGGCGCCCAGCTCGGAGGAGCGCCCGTTTTTTTTCTTGTGGAAATTTGGGCCCATTATTCCTACATTACAACAGTGACTATACTCCAAAAGTACTTCATTGGCTGTAAAGTGCTTTGAAATGCCTGGTGGTCGTGAAAGGCGCGATATAAATCTGTCTTCTTACGCAGCTGTAAAGTAAATAGACCCCCTTCTTTAAGCCTATCTGAGTAACTTTAAACTGGAAATCATTCTCTTCACACTCTCCTGAATCTTTTCCAACACCGCTGTTTCACCCACCATTTGAGGGGACCAAAACTGGGTGCAGTACTCCAGTTGCGGGTTAACCAACGACTTGTATAATACAGATGGTGTTCTTTGATTTATTACTGAATGGATCTATTAATATCACCCAATACCCTGTTTGCTTTAATTACAGTTTCTCTGCTTTGGTCATGAACCTTCAGTAATCTGTGCACAAGAACACCGAGATCCTTTTCTCTCTCACCTGCTTTCAGTATAGCTCTCCGTAAATAAGTGTATTCTGTGTTGGTCCTTCTTACTTGCGTGACCCTGGATTTATCTCGGCTAAATGTGATTTGCCATTACAGGTATTTGGCATGTTCCCCATGCGCATCTAAATCTCTTTGCATTAGATTACATTCCTGTACTGTCTTACTTTTTGCACAGGTTTTAGTATCATCTGGAAACTTACTGACAATATCCCCCAACATCACTGTACAGGCCATTAATAAAAACAGTGAAGAGTAACAAGCCTAAAACTGATCCCTGGGGAATGTCTCTGGTAATGTTCCTCCAGGCTTATCCACAACCATTGACTGCAGCATTTTGGCTGCATGATTGGGGGCAGATCCGAATCCAGTGTATCAAATTCCCACTTCTACAACATGATTCCATCTTGTGAGGTACCTCAGCAAAGGCTTTCTGCAAGTCCAGGTGGACAACCGGATTACCCTCATGTACTAACCTAATGGGCATTTTCTTCGGTCCCTGCCACAAATGTTGTTCCCGAGCCCCCAACTCCATCCCTCACTCTGGCCACTGTCTGAGGTTGAACCAGACCGCCCGCAACCTTGGCATCCTATTTGACCCCTGAGCTGAATTTTCGACCCCATATCCTCTTCATCACCAAGACCGCCTACATCGACCTCCACAACATCGCACACCTCAGCCCCTGTCTTGGCTCATCTGCTGTTGAAATCTTCATCCATTCTTTAGTTACCCCTAGACTTGACTATTCCAATGGTGTCCCGGCCGGCCTTCCACCCTAGACCCTTTAAACTTACGATCATCAAAACCTCTGCTGCCTATATCCAAAATTACACCCGTTCACTCATCAACTCTCTGCTCACTGATCTACATTGGCTCCTAGTCCGGCAACGCCCTGATTTTAAAAATTGTAGCTAGCAGTGATAAAATAGCAGGATACATAACCATGGAGCTCAGAGAAGCTTGTTGCAAAAACAAAGCAGCTCTAATGGGAAACTTCAATTTCACATTAACTGGAGGAAGCAGAACAGCTCGGGTCCCAAAGGCAGCAATTGTTTTGAGTATATTCGGGACTGTTTTGTGGAACAATATTTTCTTGAACCAATGAGAGAACAGGCCATCTTGGATTTAGTAATGTGCCTGAATTAGTCAACAATCTAACGATAAGGAAACCTCCAACTAACAATGACCATAATCTGATAGAAGTTGATATTAGTTTTGAGATCGATAAGTGAGTCACAAACCAAAGTTTTAAATTTAGGTGAGGCAGGAATTGACTACAAAAGATTGGGAAGAACTATTAATGGATAAAACTACAGAGAAGCAGTGGGAGATGTTCAAAAATGTATCTGGTGGAATACCTCACGGGGAGGAGCGCTAGGTGTATAATTAGGTGAGGAAATTGTTGATGTGTTAATCATGATCATCCAAAAATCTCTTGATTCAGGAATTGTCCTCTTGGATTGGAAAACTGCCAATGTCACTCCATTATTTAAGAAGGTTAGGAGAGATAACTCAGAAATTATAGATCTGTTAGTCTAAAGTCAGTTGAGGGGAAGTTACTAGAGTCTGTTGTGGACAGTGTGACTTAGCATTTCGACAAATATGAACTGATTTGTTAAGGGTATGTCCTGTCCAATGAATGTAGTTGAATTTTTTAAGGAGGTAACGAACATGGTAGATAACGGAATGTCTATGAATGTTATTTATATGGACTTCCAGAAGTCTTCAACAAGGTTCGACAGAACAAAAATGAGATTGCAGACAATCTGCTGGCTTGGATAGAGAATTGGTTAGGGGCGAGGAGACGCAGAGTCATCATCATAAGCAGTCCCTCAAAACAAGGATGACTTGCTTTTACACCAAAGAAAGGATGAGTTCACAGGTGTTTCAAATGAAGAACCCGAACTACATCCTGAAGGGTGGAAGATGCCTGTGCGTGGATTTTTTTAATGTGTGCTGGCCGTTGCACACCAGCCACCACACGGGCTTGACAGAGCACGGTCTTGGTCCAGTGGCAAGGATTACCCAAGACGACTGGAGACCTGCTCTGCTGCACGGACCTAGTGCGCGCACACATCGCAGTGTGGGCTGGCCCGTGCTGCCCATGGCCCCGAACTCACGCCTCCCCTGGGCCCCGATCACATCCCTCCACAGTCTCTCGCCGCTCCATCGCCTGACCTCGCCGCTTCTGCTGCATCTGCCCACAGAGAGTAGGGAGAATGGGTATGTACTTAAATTGGTAGGAGGTGACTGGTGGTCCCCCTACCCCTCCCAGGATCAGTACTGCGGTTTCACTTTTTATAAATAACTTGGATGAAGGAATAGAGAGCCATATATACAAGTTTGCTGACGACACTAAGTTAGGTGAGACAGTAAATAGTGCAGATGGGAACAGAAAGTTGCAAAATGACATTGATAGATTAAGTAAGTGGGCAAAACTTTGGCAGGTGGTTTCAATGTGGGAAAGTATGAGGTCATCCACTTTTGGACCCAAGAAAGATAGATCAGGGCATTTTCTAAATGGTGAGAAGTTAGGAATTGTGAATGTGCAGAGAGCTCCGGGCTAGAAAGTACAGAAATCACTAAAAGCTAGCGGGCAGGTACAAAAAAATAATTATTAAGGATGATGAAATGTTTGCCTTTATCTCGAGGGCTGGAATACAAAGGGGTGGAAGTTACATTACAGCTGTTTCGAGCTCAGGTTAGACCGCATCTAGAGTATTGCATTCAGTTCTGGGCACCAGGAAGGTTGTATTGGTCTTGAAGGGGGTGGAGTGCAGATTCACCAGAATGATACCAGGACTAAAAGGGTTAAATTTTAAAGACCAGTTGCATAGACTAGGCTTTTACTTGCCTTGAATATCGAAGATTAAGGAGTGAGCTAATCAGATGTGGAAGATGATCAAAGGTGTTGGAGGTAGATAGAGAGAAACTATTTCCTTTGGTGGGGGATGTCCAGAACAAGATGTTATCATAATATTGGAGCTATGATTTTCAGGGATGATGTCAGAAAGCACTTCTTCACACAAAGGCTTGTGGAAATTTGGATTTATCTTCCCACAAAAAGCTGTTGAGGTCAATTGAAAATGTCAAAACAGAGATGGATAGATTTTTGTTCGGCAAGGGTATGAAGCCGATGGAAGCAAGGCTGAGATGGAGTTCAGATACAGATTACCCAATAGCAACAACTTGTATTTATATAGCACCTTTAATGTAGTAAAATGCCCCAAGGTGCTTCTCAGGAGTGTGACAAAACAAAATTTGACACCAAGCCGCATAAGGAGATATTGGGGAGGGAATTCCAAAACTTGGGCCATGGCAGCTGAAGGCATGGCTACCAATGGTGGATGCTCAAGAGACCAGAATTAGAGGAACGTTGATAACTTGGAGCGTTGTCGGCCTGGAGGAGATTAGAGATTGCGAGATTGTAAGGGGCGAAGCCAATGTTCCCCACATATTTCTTTTGGTGCATGGGTTCTTTAACTGGCTGCGCAGCCCATTTAATTTTTTGAGTGGTTATTTCAATTGTAAAGCTGTTGAGTCGCTTGTGAGGGACCTACAGACCACTGCACAGCCATGCAGCTTAATGGGAACATTGGGCAAGGCTATGGAGGGATTTGAAAACAAGGATGATCTAACTGAATGATGGAACAAGCTCAAGGGGCTGTTTGGCCGACTCTTGGTCCTAAGTCCCCAGGGTAAAAAGTTGGTCACATGGTAAAGCAAAACCTAAGAGGCGAACTGGTCATCTGTCCGAATAAATTTGATTGAAACAAAAATACATCCACAAATTAGAAGAAAATCACACTCTGGGAATACGACTCAACTTCAAGTTACATCGGAACAGTTGAAAGATTAGTTGAAAAGAAGATTGTGGATAACAAAGGTAGTAATAGCTAAGTCTTGTGTTCGGACACCGAATTTCCTATAGACAGAGCAAAGCTGACCCACAACCAACGGATCAGGTCAAAGTTCTGCAGTCCTATGACATTCAGTCACGAATGGAGGTGGGCAATTAAATAACTGACAAGAGGCGAAAGCTTCATGAATATGCCCATTCTCAAACATTATTATTGTGCAACAGATAATTTAGTTCGATAAGAAACATCCAAGAAATTTTACATGCTAAAAATATTCACGCAATAAAATAACTTTGAATGTTGTCTTTTTTCAAGGATTTTAGCACAGTGTTATCAAGCACGCAACCAGATATAATAAACTCCCATTGTTTTGTATTGAGTAAGACAAATGCATTGTGATTGTATCCATTTCATGAATTTTATCTGTCGAAGGACATAAGAACAAGAAATAGGAGCAGGAGTAGGCCACACTGCCTCTCAAGCCTGCTCCACCATTTAATGCGATCTTGGCTGATCCGATCATGGACTCGGGTCCACTTCCCTGCCCGCTCCTCATAACCCCTTATTCCCTTATCGGTTAAGAAGCTGTCTATATCTGTCTTAAATTTATTCAATGTCCCAGCTTCCACAGCTCTCCGAGGCAGCGAATTCCATAGATTTACAACCCTCTGAGAAAAGAAATTCCTCCTCATCTCAATTTTAAATGGGCGGCCCCTTATTCTAAGATTATGCCCCCTAGTTCTAGTCTCTCCCATCAGTGGAAACATCCTCTTTGCATCCACCTTGTCAAGCCTCCTCATAATCTTATACGTTTTGATAAGATCACCCCTCATTCTTCTGAATTCCAATGAGTAGAGGCCCAACATACTCAACCATTCCTCATAAGTCAACCCCCTCATCTCCGGAATCAACCTCGTGAACCTTCTCTGAACTGCCTCCAAAGCAAGTATATCCTTTCGTAAATATGGAAACCAAAACTGCACGCAGTATTCCAGGTGTGGCCTCACCAATGCCCTGTATAAATGTAGCAAGACTTCCCTGCTTTTATACTCCATCCCCTTTGCAATAAAGGCCAAGATTCCATTGGCCTTCCTGATTACTTGCTGTACTTGCATACTCACCTTTTGTGTTTCATGCACAAGTACCCCCAGGTCCAGTATAAACTTTGCTGTCCACAAAACCAAAAAGAATAAATAACTTTGCCCTTTGCTGAACTCGACTAAATCTGTGCCCATCTTTACCGCAGTTCCATGTTTGAGCCTCTCCAATCAGGTTGCTGGCCTTGCTACAGTGCTGAAACAGACCTCATCAAAGGCACAAATTACATCCTCTTTGACCATTACCATGAGGATGCAGGGAGTGGGAAGGGGGCTGGGGAAACACAAAACTGATTCTGTTCGGTGTACTTGCAGATTCAGTACCTCGGTGCTCTAAATACAAGAAAAGTGACCAGATCCAGAGGTAGAATATGGATCAGGTTTAAATCTCCAGATAAGCTAATTATATGGCTCAGTTCATTCTTGTGGATTAATCAGACTGTGGTGAATTGAGATGGAAAGCATCAAACTGTCACAGTAAATACAGGGCATTCATATTGATGGAAATCTCTCTTTGTGCAGAGAGAAGGTGCATGTACCATTGTTGAAGGTTAATCGTGGTGAGAACAAAAAGAATGTTGCAGCATTTTTAGAAAAAATTAGACCAGCAAATCAGAAAGGACAGCACATTCTCGCAATAAATAGAATGTCAAGGTTGTCACAGTCCCTACAATAGATTCAGATACTGCCATACTTCTACTCTAGATGAATCAGGAGAGGGTAAAATTATAGATTGTAAAGTCAGTGTATGTTTGAGAAACCAGTTTACATATCTATGGATAGTTTCTTTTTGCAGTATGTGTACTTTTTCACAAAAGCAACTTGTGAAACTTTTTTTTGCAGGCAAAAGACATCTGACATTAACATAAAATATCAAAGACATTATATCCAGTTCACCAAATTGAAATGTTACCACTTTTTTTATGTTATTGGGAGCACCATTTCTTTTTCTCTTTTTTGGGCTTAACTACTGTAAGTGCTTGGACTATTAATTGAGGGTAGGTGCTAGTTAGAAATATGTTGTAAGCAGTTGTATGCCGAGATGTCTGCGCTCCTCTAATTCTGCACTCTTGAGCATCCCTGATTATAATCGCTCAACCATTGGTGCCCGTGCCTTCTATTGCCGAGGCCCCGAGCTCTGGAATTCCCTGCCTAAGCCTCTCCGCCTCTCTTTCCACTCTTTCCTCCTTTCCTCCTCACTCTTTAAAACATACCTCTTCGACCAAGCTTTTGGTCATCTGCGCTAATTTTTACTTGTGCGGCTCAGTGTCAAATTTTTATCGCATAATACTCCTGTGAAGCACCTTGGGACGTTTCACTACGTGAAAGGCACTAGATAAATACAAGTTGTTGTTGTATGGTTAACTTGCGTAAAATGAATGAAGAAGCCTGCAAGATGAACAATCATCTTGTGTGGGTGTTCATTGTGCGTACAGCTCACTGTAGCTGGTTTGCTAGCTGTAACATTGATGACATTTTGTTCCAAAGCCAGCATGGCTTAAAGCCAACCAAACAATCAATAAGTTCCCCATTCTGACGAAGGATCATCAACCTGAAACGTTAACTCTGTTTCTCTCTCCACAGATGCTGCCTGACCCACTGAGATTTCCAGCATTTTCTGTTTTTATTTCAGATTCCAGCATCCACAGTATTTTGCTTTTGAATCAGGAGGTTCAGTCCCTCTTCATTCTCAGAACCCAATTCAAATGAAACACCAGGATGATTTTGATCATCTCTTGTAAGCTATAGTGCTCTCAGCACAGCTGATATTTTAGGCGCGTTGCTTCAAACTTTCTGTGGTAAATTACATTTCCAGGTAATCACATTACTGGTTGAACCTACTTGTCACTTGAGTAGACTGAAATAACTCGAGTACAGTCGCTCAATAGCATCCCAGCGGGACTAATTTGTTCACGATAAATGGGTAATACTTTTATTACATGCAAGCAATATTTGTGTTAGGTTAGATATAATAATGGACATTTCATTGTGTTCATTGTCAGCGGGGATTTGTTGGAAGTAGTTTTAAAATAAGTGGGGTAGTCTGTAATTGGCGACAGTTGCAGTAATACCTGAGATTTTGCTCTGCAGAATATAGTTGCAGCATCCCTTAAGTTTATTTGATTTGCAGTTGAAATGGGAGCAGATTGTTAAAATGCAGTATCAGTTTTTATTGATATACCTGCACTGTTAGCTGGAGTTGGTGATGTATTTGAGGATAATATGAAATACGAAGTGAAAAGCAAGATAATTTGATAGAATCTAATAATATTACAAATTGCATGTGAAGCTTGAGTGATTGGTGACATCTGAATGTCAGTGGGACATAGTTATTTAAAATTCATTAATGTAATCTGTGCACAATGTGAGTGAATCTCATTTTTTCTCGCAGTTCTGGTGCAATATATTTAATCAAGTAGCATCTTCATTGTCTCAACTGGCCAGGATATTGAGGACAAGGCAACAAGATCCTTGGCCTGTGCTGACTTAGTTTATCTCAGTTGGACCAGCAGTTGGAATTTCTCACCTGGTCTTGGCTTTTCTGGGTTAGGAATGGGTAAACCGACCAGAGTTGCTACTTTTAATAGTTATCCTGTGATTCCTGCTGGAAGTGCATATATCTTGATGTCAAGTGATCACAGAATTAGGCCTGCTGGTGATGAATCCTGTGACTGATTCAATATCTGGGCTCATGCAAGAGTAATGGTCACTAGGCCGAGGTATTTAGGAAGGATATTTAGGAAGGATAGACAGAAAGGAAAAGGAGGTAGGGTGGCATTGCTGGTTAAAGAGGAAATTAATGCAATAGTAAGAAAGGACATTAGCTTGGATGATGTGGAATCGGTATGGGTGGAGCTACGGAATACCAAGGGGCAGAAAACGCTAGTGGGAGTTGTGTACAGACCACCAAACAGTCGTAGTAAGATTGGGGACAGCATCAAACAAGAAATTAAGGATACATGCAATAAAGGTACGGCAGTTAGCATGGGTGACTTTAATCTACATATTGATTGGGCTAACCAAACTGGTAGCAATGGCAATACGGTGGAGGAGGATTTCCTGGACTGTTTTAGGGATGGTTTTATCGACCAATATGTCGAGGAACCAACTGGGGAGCTGGCCATCCTAGACTGGGTGATGTGCAATGAGAAAGGACTAATTAGCAATCTTGTTGTGCGAGGCCCCTTGGGGAAGAGTGACCATAACATGGTAGAATTCTTTATTAAGATGGAGAGTGACACAGTTAATTCAGAAACTAGGGTCCTGAACTTAAGGAAAGGTAACTTCGATGGTTTGAGGCGTGAATTGGCTAGAATAGACTGGCAAATGATACTTAAAGGGTTGACAGTGGATAGGCAATGGCAAGCATTTAAAGATCACATGGATGAACTTCAGCAATTGTACATCCCTGTCTGGAGTAAAAATAAAACTGGGAAGGTGGCTCAACCGTGGCTAACGAGAGAAATTAAGGATAGTGTTAAATCCAAGGAAGAGGCATACAAATTGGCCAGAAAAAGCAACAAACCTGAGGACTGGGAGAAATTTAGAATTCAGCAGAGGGGGAAAATAGAGTACGAGAAGAACCTTGCCGGGAACATAAAAACTGACTGCAAAAGCTTCGATAGATATGTGAAGAGAAAAAGATTAGTGAAGACAAATGTTGGTCCCCTGCAATCGGATTCAGGTGAATTTATAATGGGGAACAAAGAAATGACATACCAATTGAACAAATACTTTGGTTCTGTCTTCACGAAGGAAGACACAAATAATCTTCCGGAAGTACGAGGGGACCGAGGGTGCAGTGAGAAGGAGGAACTGAAGGATATCCTTATTAGATGGGAAATTGTGTTGGGAAAATTGATGGGATTGAAGGCTGATAAATCCTCGGGGCCTGATAGTCTGTATCCCAGAGTACTTAAGGAAGTGGCCCTAGAAATAGTGGATGCATTGGTGATCATTTTCCAATAGTCTGTCGACTCTGGATCAGTTCCTATGGACTGGAGGGTAGCTAATGTAACACCACTTTTTAAAAAGGGAGGGAGAGGGAAAACGGGTAATTATAGATCGGTTAGCCTGCCATCAGTAGTGGGGAAAATGTTGGAATCAATTATTAAGGATGAAATAACAGCGCATTTGGAAAGCAGTGACCGAATCGGTCCAAGTCAGCATGGATTTATGAACGGGAAATCATGCTTGACAAATCTTCTGGAATTTTTTGAAGATGTAACTAGCAGAGTGGACAAGGGAGAACCAGTGGATGTGGTGTATTTGGACTTTCAAAAGGCTTTTGACAAGGTCTCACACGAGATTGGTGTGCAAAATCAAAGCACATGGTATTGGGGGTAACATATTGACGTGGAAAGAGAAATGGTTGGCAGACAGGAAGCAGAGAGTCGGGATAAACGGGTCCTTTTCAGAATGGCAGGCAGTGACTAGTGGAGTGCCACAGGGCTTCACTGCTGGGACCCCAGCTCTTTATAATATACATCAATGATTTGGATGAGGGAATTGAATGTAATATCTCCAAATTTGCAGATGACACTAAACTGGGTGGTGGTGTGAGCTGTGAGGGGATGCTAGGAGGCTGCAGGGTGACTTGGACAGGTTAGGTGAGTGGGCAAATGCATGGCAGATGCAGTATAATGTGGATAAATGTGAGGTTATCCACTTTGAGGGCAAAAACACGAAGACAGAACATTATCTGAATGGTGGCAGATTAGGAAAAGGGGAGGTGCAACGAGACCTGGGTGTCATGGTTTATCAGTCTTTGAAAGTTGGCATACAGGTACAGCAGGCGGTGAAGAAGGCAAATGGTATGTTGGCCTTCATAGCTCGGGGATTTGAGTATAGGAGCAGGGCAGTCTTACTGCAGTTGTACAGGGCCTTGGTGAGGCCTCACCTGGAATATTGTGTTCAGTTTTGGTCTCCTAATCTGAGGAAGAACGTTCTTGCTGTTGAGGGAGTGCAGCGAAGGTTCACCAGACTGATTCCCGGGCTGGCAGGACTGACATTTGAGGAGAGACTGGATCAACTGGGCCTTTATACATTGGAGTTTAGAAGGATGAGAGGGGATCTCATAGAAACATATAAGATTCTGACGGGACGGGACAGGTTAGCTGCAGGTAGAATGTTCCCGATGTTGGGGAAGTCCAGAACCAGGGTGCACCCTCTTCGGATAAGGGAAAGGCCATTTAGGACTGAGATGAGGAGTTGTTAACCTGTGAAATTCCCTACCGCAGAGAGTTGTTGATGCCAGTTTATTGGATATATTCAAGAGGGAGTTAGACATGGCCCTTACGGCTAAGGGGATCAAGGGGTATGGAGAGAAAGCAGGAAAGGGGTACTGAAGGAATGATCAGCCATGATCTTATTGAATGGTGGTGCAGGCTCGAAGGGCCGAATGGCCTACTCCTGCACCTATTTTCTATGTTTCTATGTACCCTTGTAATTGCACCCCAGTCGATACTCTGGAGAAGGGAGAACGGAAAATTGCAGGGAAATGTTTTGAGTTCAGGAGCATTTAAAAAAAAAAAAAAATGTATTCCATTTGACATCGTTAGCAGTACTGCATTCAAATACATCCTTTCCAGCCAAGCAGACATTGATGGGCAAGGAGGATTGGCAGTAAATTTTGCATTATGTGTTCTGTTTGATATCCATGAAAAATCATGCACTTCTGAATTAATTTCGGTCACAAACTCCATTGCCTAGCCACTGACTCCATCGCTCTCCCCAACATCTGTCTGATGCTGAACCACACTGTTCACAACCTTGGTGTCATATTTGATCCTGAAATGAGGTTTCGATCAAATATCCCCAGCATAAATAAGACTGCCTATTTCCACCTCTGTAATAAAGCCCGCCTCCGCCCTTGCCTCAGTTCATTCGCAACTGAAACCCTCATCCATGCCTTTGTTACAAAGAATATACGGCCATTTGGCCCAACCAGTCCATGCCGGCGTTGGGGGATGGAGTATAAAAGCAGAGAAGTCCTGCTACAAGTGTACAGGATATTGGTGAGGCCACACCGAGAGTACAGTTTTCATCTCATTTAAGGGGGGGATATACTTGCATTGGAGGAAGTTCAGAGAAGGTTCACTCGGTTGATTCATGAGATGAAGGGGTTGACTTGTGAAGAAAGGTTGGGCCTGTGCTCATTGGAGTTCAGAAGAATGAGAGGTGATCTTATTGAAATATCTAAGATTCTGAGGGGCTTGACAGAGTAGATGCGGAGAGAATGTTTCCCCTCATGGAGGAATCTAGAACTAGGGGGCATAGTTTCAGAATAAGGGGTCGCCCATTTAAAACACAAATGAGGAGGAATTTCTTAGGGTTGTCAATCTGTGGAATTCTTTGCCCCAGAGTGCTGTGGCGGCTGGGTCATTGAATATAGTTAAGGCGAAGATAGACAGATTTTTGTGTGATAAGGGAGTAAAGGGTTATGGGGAGCAGGCAGGGAAGTGGAGCTGAGCCCATGATCTTATTGAATGGCGGAGCAGGCTCGAAAGGCCAAATGGCCTATTCCTGCTCCTATTTCTCATGTTCTTATGCTCCACTCGAGCCACCTCCAGTCTTTCCTCATCTAAATCTAACAGCGTAACCCTTTATTCCCTTCTCCCTCATATGTTTGTCTAGCCTCCTTTAACTGCATCTATACGATTCGCTTCAACCACTCCGCGGTAGCGAGTTCCACATTCTCACCACTCTTTGGGTCTTAGATTATTTTCTGAATTCACTGTTGGATTTCTTGGTGACTATCTTATCTTTATGGCCTCTAGCTATGCTCTTCCCCACAAGTGGAAACATTATCCACTCTACTAAAACCTTTCATAATTTTAAGGACCTCTATTAAAGGTCACCCATCAGCCTTTTTTCAAGAGAAAAAGGATTCAGCCTGATCAACCTTTTCTGATGTGTACCCTTGTATTTCAGATATCATCCTTATAAATCTTCCCATCACCCTCTCCAGTGCCTCTATATCCTTTATATAATATGGCGACCAGAACTGTACACAGTACTCCGTGTGGTCGAACCAGGATTCGATACAGGTTTAGCATAATTTCCCTACTTCAATTCTATACTTCAAGAAAAAATCCTAGTGCTTGGTTTGCTTATTTTATGGCCTTGTTAACCTATTTTGCAACTTTTCGTGATTTATGTGTTTGTACTCTGAGATTCCTTTGTTCCTCTATCCCACTGAGATTCTCACCCTCCAAGTTACCTCTAGAATTGACTCTTCCAATGTACTTCTACCCTACATATACTTGAGATCATCCAAAACTTGGTTGGCCGTGTCCTAACTCACACCAAGTCCCGTTCGCCCATCATCCCTGGGCTCGCTAACCTACATTGGCTCCTGGTTAAGCAACGCCGCGATTTCAAAATTCTCATCCTTGTTTTAAAATCCCTCCATGGCCTCCTTATCTCTACAATCTGCTCCAGCCCTATAACCCTCCGAGATCTCTGCACTCCTCTAATTCTGCTCTCTTGAGCATCCCTGAATATAATCGCTCAATCATTGGTGCCTTCTGTTGCCTAGGCCCCATGCTCTGGAATTCCCTGCCTAAACCTCTCTACCTCTCTTTCCTCCTTCAAGACGCTCCTTAAAACCTACCTCTTTGACCAAGCTTTTAGTCACCTGCCCTAATTTCTCCTTATGTGGCTCAGTGTCAAATATTTTGTCTCCTAATACTCCCATGAAGTGCCTTGGAACGTTTTCCTACGTTAAAGGCGCTATATAAATACAAGTAATGTTGTAATCATGGGCTAAAGCATAGAAGTGCCTGTTGGAGGCTCTGTTTTAAAAAAAATGTATTCAAATACAAATTATCTTTCAAATGCACATCGAGCATCTACAATAAAGTTCTTCCAAATAGATTCGATCATAAAACTTAGAATACCAACTTAGAAAGTTGGTCAGATCAAAACCACGAGCTCAATTTTTCCCAATGCCGTTTTTTTGGCATATTGCCAGAGTTACGCCAATTTTTTCTGGTCCCAACTACTCCAAAAAAAAAATAAGTACCAAGTTTCCCTGTTCTAGTTTTTGAAATTGGCGCCATGTCTCTTGTTCTGTAGCTTCAGGGATTGGAACCTAATGTCTATGCCGAAAAAACGATGCCCCCTCTTCTGCGCATGTGCAAAAAAAGGGACGTTTTTGACGTGATTGCTATGGGTGTGCATGCCCAATACAGCTCCCGGTCTGGTAAGTCTTTATTTGTGTGCTGCAGAGAAATAGTATCTGAAAACTGGGTTGGGCAGTTTGAACCCAGTTAATGGTGTCGACACACGACACACAATTACCTGCCAAATCTGTGCAATTAACTACTAATTTGACAGCATTAATTGGAGGCTCAAGAAATAGTTTGCACAAAAAGTGATTGGGGCGAAGGAGAGAATATATCGAGCTTTATTCTGCTCAGTGCATTCAGTATGGGTCCCAGTCGTTAATGTTTACACTGCGTGGCTGCCAGGAATGGGCATAAGTTCCATTTCCCATTGCTGATGCCCCTTACCTTAAGGAAAATGTAAAATAAATGTCTCAACAAAGAAAATTTGAGCAAAAATATATCTCTGAATGTTTTGTGGCATCTGTGGATTGAAATAGTGGCCCTGAAATTCACTACCGTTGGAAAGCAGGTGCTCCCCACCACCTTTTTGTGGCCATTAGTGCCAAAATTTTTGAGTGGCTGGGCCACCGCATATTCAGCTCCAAAAGTGAACAAATGGGTTCCAATTCTCATGGACCCTTCCAAAGTGGAATTTTCAGCAGTGTGGCTGTCTTAATTTAAGCGTTATCACCACTGAGAAATTCAGCATGTAGGTAAGGGTTTCTAATGAGCCAGCTGTTCCCTGGACATTTCATGGGCAGGGTTTGCAGCAAGGTCCTGAGAGGGGAAGGAGTTTGGAAGGATGACTGGTGTAACAGGTGCAAGGAGAGCCAACAGGTTCACTGATATGGAGCTGGAGACACTGATGAACGGTATGGAGGACAGAAGAAGAATACTGTTTCCTGCCGTGAGGAGACCTGGCGGACAGGCAGTACACAATGCATGGAGGGAGATTGCAGGGGAGGTGTTTGGCACCTCCATATATGTGAGAACGCACCCTCCCAGGAGGGTGCTGGCAAGTCTACACCCAGCCCTTCCAGGCTCAGAGGTGTTCCGTGGCTGTCCTAGAAGGACAGCTGTCGGTCCCAGACGACAATCACAGCAGCTTTCCCGGACCCATGATGCAGCCTCAGGGATAACAGTTCGGCGTAGTATTAGGGTATTCACGCGTAACAGGTGTTTTCGTGAGATGCATGGGTAAAAACTGATAACAGTATTATTATATTCTTTATGGTCTGTTTTTGCAGTGATTTGGATAATTTGGCACATATATCTGGCCAGGTGTTTAATCTGTGAGTGGGCAATTCTGTGTTAAGGCACTCGTTGCGATGGCCATTGAAAGTGGTAGCTGAAGGGTCATGTGCAGATGGCGAACAGCTATGAGACGCAGCTGCACCTCCCTTCCAGGGTTGCGATGGGGACGATGTCTCCTAGCTCTAGGGTGATGGGGCTCCTCCTCTTCCTCCTGCTGCGCCGCCTCCTCCTCAGGTGGTACTGCTGGCTCGACCTCCAGCGGTTGTCCCCTCATGATGGCCAGGTTGTGCAGCATGCAGCAGACCACGATGATTATGGAGACCTGTTGAGGAGAGTACTGCAAGGTGCCACCAGAGCGGTCCAGACACCGGAGCCTCTGCTTAAGGATGCCTATGCACTGCTCGATGATGCACCTGGTGGCACAATGAGCGGCATTGTATGCATGCTCTGGCGCTGTTCTGGGGTTGCGCAGTGGAGTGAGCAGCCAAGTAGACAGGGGGTATCCCTTGTCCTCAAGCAGCCAACCACAATCCTGATTTGGGCCAGTGAAGACGGTGGGCACACAGAATGAATGAATCATGGCTGCTGCCTGGGTACCTCGCATCAACTGCCAGGATCAGACGCTGGTGGTCACACATGAGTTGGACGTTCAGAGAGTGGAAGCCTTTGTGGTTGACAAATATCTCTGGGTGATGATGTGACATCCTCAGCCCAACGTGTGTGCAGTCAATGGCACCCTGTGCACCCGAGAAGCCTGCCATTCGGGCAAATCTGGTCTGCCTATCTACCTGTGTGTTCCTTGTCATTGGGAAGGAGATGTACTGGAACCTTCTCCTGTACAGTGCATCTGTGACCTGCCGGATGCACTGATGTGCCGAGAATTGGGAGACTTTGCCAATGTCTGCAATGGCAGACTGGAAAGAGCCCGTTGAGTAAAAATTCAAGGCCTTGGTCTCCACGATGAGGGTGGTCTGGAGGCGTGTTTGAGGCTACAGATCTTCTCGCAAGACAGTGCAGAGTTCCCTTAGCACCGCCGTTCGAAATCGTAGCCTTCGCAGGCATTGCTCATCAGTGAGTTAGAGAAAGGAGAACTGAGGTCTGTAGACCCTTTGAGGGTATGGCCTCCTTCTCCCACACTTGTGTTGGTCGCCACTTCTGGCAGCTGCCTGCTGGCCATCTCCCTGGTCCTCCTCATTCTCGGGCTCCTGTGGGAGCTCTTGCTGGAAAGGAGCCTCTCCCAGTATTTGGAGAGGGGTGGGAGTCAGCATCCCTCACCCTCCTCCTGATGCATCTTCCTCCTGGCCACCCTCTCTAGCTGCAGGTATGCGCAGGTCTGAAACATAGAAAATAGGTGCAAGAGTAGGCCATTTGGCCCTTCGGCCCTGCACCACCATTCAATAAGATCATGGCTGATCACTCACCTCAGTACCCCTTTCCAGCTTTCTCTCCATACTCCTTGATCCCTTTAGCCGCAAGGGCCCTATCTAACTCCCCCTTGAATATATCCAATGAACTGGTATCAACAACTCTCTGCGGCAGGGAATTCCACAGGTTAACAACTCTCTGAGTGAAGAAGTTTCTCCTCATCTCGGTCCTAAATGGCTTACCCCTTATCTTTAGACTGTGGCCCCTGGTTCTGGACTTCCCCAACATTGGGAACATTCTTCCTGCATCTAACATGTCCAGTCCCGTCAGGATTTTATATGTTTCTATGAGATCCCCTCTCATCCTTCTGAACTCCAGTGAATACAGGCCCAGACGATCCAATCTCTCCTCATATGTCAGTCCTGTCATCCCGGGAATCAGTCTAGTGAACCTTCGCTGCACTCCCTCAATAGCAAGAACGTCCTTCCTCAGATTAGGAGACCAAAACTGAATGCAATATTCGGGTGAGGCCTCACCAAGGCCCTGTACAACTGCAGTAAGACCTCCCTGCTCCTATACTCAAATCCCCTCGCTATGAAGGCCAACATACCATTTGCCTTCTTCACCACCTGCTGCACCTGCATGCCAACTTTCAATGTCTGATGTACCATGACACCCACGTCTCCTTGCACCTCCCCTTTTCCTAATCTGCCGCCATTCAGATAATATTCTGCCTTCATGTTTTTGCCCCCAAAGTGGATAACCTCACATTTATCCACATTATACTGCATCTGCCATGCATTTTCCCACTCACCTAACCTGTCCAAGTCACCCTGCAGCCTTTTAGTGTCCTCCTCACAGCTCACGCCGCCACCCAGCTTAGTGTTATTTGCACACTTGGAGATATTACACTCAATTCCTTCATCTAAATCATTGATGTATATTGTAAATAGCTGGGGTCCCAGCACTGAGCCCTGCGGCATCCCACGAGTCACTGCCTGCCATTCTGAAAAGGACCCGTTTATCCCGACTCTCTGCTTCCTGTTTGCCAACCATTTCTCTATCCACGTCAGTACATTACCCCCAATACCATGTGTCTGCACGCCCATCTCTCTGTTGTGCAGCCATGGCTGCTGCCTCCCTTGCTCACTGCCTCTCTGTGTCTGACCAGGCATATGAGGTGTCACCCTCCGAACACTGAGCCCATGCTCGGGGTCATCCCTGCCAAGCAGGTCTCTGCTGCCCACAATGAGACCTACAGGCCTCCACTAAACAGTCAGCATGTTTAATGAAGCAAAAACAATCACGACAACGTATTACTCTTTATTAGAACTTAATTAAACTCTTTTCCTGCCAAAGGGCCCTGATCCCAGCAACATTCCAGCGGTGTTGTGTTTGAGCACCGACTCGAATACCTGGCTGGGGCACTGCCTGAAGAACTCCTACCTTTTTATAGCCGAAAATCTCGGTGGTGACCTACTTCCAGTGGCTTGGCCACTGCTTCCCTCACCGCACAAAACTTCTTTCCTTTGGCTTTATCCTGCCGTTTCCAGTGGAAGTGCACACTGCACAAATCTGCCCCCCCTGAGCTGAATATTGCTTGGGAAGGGAAAATCATCCGATCACGGCGGCCGATCGATTTTATCGGTCACCCGCCGAAAACTTCGGAGACGTTGAATTTTGACCCCAGTGTATTATGATTGCGTGGGCAGTGAAGGGAAAGAATATAACTTTGAATTTAGAATATTAAACTTGTACATTGGCTCATGTCAATTTTTTTTTTTCAATTGAGGTGAGGGATCTCAGTGCTCGGGTATTAAATTCTCCTACTTTTGGCATCTCTACAGAATAGTGTCAGGTCAGGTGTAACATAATCAACTGGAATCAATTATTAAAGATGTAATAGCAGCGCATTTAGAAAGCAGTGACAGGATTGGTCCAAGGCAGCATGGATTTATGAAAGGGAACTCATGTTTGACAAATCTTCTAGAATTTTTTCAGGATGTAACTAGTAGAGTGGACAAGGAAGAACCAGATTTGGTGTATTTAGATTTTCAAAGGGCTTTTGACAAGGTCCGGCCTATAAAGGCCAGCTGGTGCAGCTGCAGCAGGGAGAGAAGGCAAAAAAGTAGAAAGAAATCGAAAGGTGACGTCACAGCCAAGGGGGTAAATGATTGGTGAGTAGTTTTTCTTTTTCCTTTCCCTTTCAGGATGTAACCTTTAACTTAATTTGGCAACAACAATGCTAATCTAGGGGTTAAGTCATGGCAGGAGAGCGCTCCGACACGTGTTATGTTCCTCCTGTACTATGTGGGAAGTCAAGGACGCTACCAGTGTCCCTGATGACTTCATACGCGGGAAGTGTATCTGGCTGCAGCTCCTGACAGACCGCATTGCGGCACTGGAGCTGCGGGTGGATTCACTCTGGAGCTTCCATGATGCTGAGAATGACGTCAATAGCACGTTTAGCTTACCGCAGGTAAAGGTTACACAGCCAGATAAGGAATGGGTGACCAACAAGAAGAGCAGTGGAAGGAAGGTAGTGCAGAGGTCCTCTGCGGTCATCCCCCTACAAAACAGATACACCGCTTTGGGTACTGTTGAGAGGGATGACTCAATAGGGGAAAGCAGCAGCAGCCAAGTCCATGGCATTGTGCACAGGAGGGCAGGAAAAAGAGTGGGAGAGCGATAGTGATAGGGGATTCCACTGTAAGGGGAATAGATGGACGTTTCTGCGGCCGCAGCTGAGACTCCAGGATGGTATGTTGCCTCCCTGGTGCAAGGGTCAAGGATGTCTCAGAGCGGGTGCAGGACATTTTGAAGGGGGAGGGTAAATGGCCAGTTGTCATGGTGCATATAGGTACCAATGATATAGGTATAAAACGGGATGAGGTCCTACAAGACGAATTTAGGGAGCTAGGAGCTAAATTAAAAAGTCGGACCTCAAAAGTAGTAATCTCAGGATTGCTACCAGTGCCACGTGCTCGACAGAGTAGGAATCGCAGGATAGCTCAGATGAAGACGTTGCTTGAGGAGTGGTGCAGAATGGAGGGTTTCAAATTCATGGGACATTGGAACCGGTTCTGGGGGAGCTGGGACCAGTACAAATCGGACGATCTGCACCTGGGCAGGACCAGAACCAATGTCTTCGGGGGAGTGTTTGCTGGTGCTGTTGGGGAGGGGTTAAACTAATATGGCAGGGGGATGGGAACCTATGCAGGGAGACAGAGGGAAGTAGAATGGGGGCAGAAGCAAAAGATAGAAAGAAGAAAACTAAAAGTGGAGGGCAGAGAAACCCAAGGCAAAAAGCAAAAAGGGCCACATTACAGCCAAATCCTAAAGGGACAAAGGGTGTTAAAAAGACTGGCCTGAAGGCTCTGTGCCTCAATGCGAGGAGTATTCGGAATAAGGTGGACGAATTAACTGCGCAGATAGCAGTTAATGGATATGATGTAATTGGCATCACGGAGACATGGCTCCAAGGTGACCAAGGCTGGGAACTCAACATCCAGGGGTATTCAACATTTAGGAAGGATAGACCGAAAGGAAAAGGAGGCGGGGTGGCGTGGCTGGTTAAAGAGGAAGTTAATGCAATAGTAAGGAAGGACATTAGCTTGGATGATGTGGAATCTGTATGGGTGGAGCTACGGAATACCAAAAGGCAGAAAATACCAGTGGGAGTTATGTACAGACCACCAAACAGTAGTAATGAGGATGGGGACAGCATCAAACAAGAAATTAGGGATGCGTGCAATAAAGGTACATCAGTTATCCCCCATCTGGCTGTGTCACCTCCTTGGTGAGGCCTCACCTGGAGTATTGTGTTCATTTTGGTCTCCTAATCTGAGGAAGGACGTTCTTGCTATTAAGGGAGTGCAGAGAAGGTTCACCAGACTGATTCCCGGGATGGCGGGACTGACATATAAGGAGAGACTGGATCGACTGGGCCTTTATACACTGGAGTTTAGAAGGATGAGAGGGGATCTCATAGAAACTTACAAGATTCTGACGGGACTGGACAGGTTAGATGTGGGAAAAATGTTCCCGATGATGGAAGTCCAGAACCAGGGGACATCGTCTTAGGATAAGGGGTAGGCCGTTTAGGACTGAGATGAGTAGAAACTTCTTCACTCAGAGAGTTGTTAACCTGTGGAATTTCTTGCCGCAGAGAGTTGTTGATGCCAGTTCATTGGATATATTCAAGAGGGAGTTAGATATGGCCCTTACGGCTAAAGGGATCAAGGGGTATGGAGAGAAAGCAGTAAAGGGGTACTGAGGGAATGATCAGCCATGATCTTATTGAATGGTGGTGCAGGCTCGAAGCTCCGAATGGCCTACTCCTGCACCAATCTTCTATGTATGATCAGATACAGATGAAAATTACCATGCCTCAGAATCGTAGAATCATGGAATGATGCAACACAGAAGGAGGCCATCCGGCCCATCGTCCCTGTGCCGGCTCTTTGAATGAGCTATCCAATGAGCCTTGAAGTATTCATTCCCTTTTGAAAGTTACTATTGAATCTGCTTCCACCACCTTTTCAGGCAGTGCATTCCATATCATCATAACTCACTGCATAAACATTTACTTCCTCCTGTCGTCTCTGGTTCTTTTGCCAATTACCTTAAATCTTTGTCCTCTGGTTACTGATCCTTCTGCCACAGGAAACTGTTTCTCCTTATTTGCTCTATAAAAACCTCTGAAGATTTTGAAACTCTCATAAACCTCCTCATTACCTTCTCTGCTCTCAGGAGAACAACCCCAGTTTCTCTAATCTCTCCAAGTAACTGAAGTCTTTCATCCTTGTACCACTCCTCTGCACCCTCCAGGAATATAGAAGGCGGCCATTTATCCCCTCGAGCCTGCTTTGCCATTCATTGAGATCATGGCTGATCTGTCAGGGCTTGACATCCTTCCTAAAGTGCCGATGCACAAAATTGGCCACAATCGACCCCAGTTGGAGTAAACAGTGGTTTATAAAGGTTCAGCATAACTTCCTTGCTTTTGTACACTATTCCTCTATTTATAAAGCCTTTTTAACAGCCTTCTCAACTTGTCCTGCCACCTTTAAAGACTTGTACACATGCACCCCAGGTGTCTGTATTCTTGCACCCCTTTTAAAATTGTGCAATTAAGTTTATATTGTCTCCCCTCATTCTTCCTACCAAAATGGCTGACTTCACATTTCTCTGCCTTAAATTTAATCTGCCTTGTGTTTTCCCATGTCACCAGTCTGTCTATAACCCTCCTCACTGTTTACTACATTTCCAAGTTACATGTCAACTTGGAATTGTTGCTCTCGATACCCAAGTCCATGTCATTAATATATATGGAGGACACCACTGCACACTTCCCTCCAGTCTGGAAAATACAATTACTCTCTGCTTTCTGTCCTTTTGCTAATTTCGTATTCACACAGCCGCTGCCCCTTTCATCACATGAGCTTCAATTTTGCTAACAAGTCTATTCTGTAGTTCTTTATTAAACTCTCTTTGAAAGTCGAGATACACATCAGCCGCAAAAGCCTCATCCACCCTCACAGTTGCTTCATCAAATAACTAAATCAAGTTAGTGCCTTTTACAAATCCGTGCCGACTTTCATTTATTGACACATTTTTCCAAGTGTCAATGAATTTTGTTCTGGATTAATTACAAAGTTTCCTACCATCGACGTTGGACTGATTAGCCTGTAATTATCGGGTTTATCATTCTCCCCATTTTTTGAACAGTCCTCTGGCACCATTCCCATATCTACGGAGGATTGAAAGATTATCGCCAGAGCCTCCGCAATTTCCACCCTTACTTCCCTCAGCAACCAAGGATGCATCCCATCTGATGGGGTGACTTTTCTATTTTTAGCACTGCCAACCTTTTAAGCCCATTCTATATCTATTTTTATCCCATCAAGTTTCTCTACAATCTCCTCCCTCCTCCTTTGACAGCATCCTCTTATTTAGTGAAGACAGATGCAAAGTACTGTTCCCTGTAAGGTGTGTGGGTGGGTGCGTGGCCACGCACTGATCTGCAAGATCCCACGCACTTAATTTCAAAGGTCGCGCAGCCCGCGCAGTGAGCTGGAGTGGGGGGCAGGGGCCCCATACGCAATGGCCTGGGAATCCTTACAGAGTTGTTGGTGACCTCGGAGTCAGAGCCGATCCAAATTGGAATGGCATTTGCTAAAACACGGAGCCCTGGAACCTGGCGAACATTGTCTTGGAATTCTGGCAGTGCTTTTTTTCAGTGAAGATGGATAGTCTATTCCCGGGCACTGAGCAGGAGCCGCACTTTGAAGCAACACATTGGTGGTGCAACGCTTGACCAATGGCTGCTGGAAGGAGGCCAAAGCAAACAATTTTTGGCCCACGGTGAAACACAAATATGAGGAAAAGAATTTAAAACATTTGAAAAATTCTTTAAAGCCAGAAGAAATACGGGAGAGTGATGTTGAATGTCCCATGGTAAGTTCCAGTTAAATTTTCCCAGATATTGTCCCCTTTTACAAATGTTGTGATAGAGGGGAAAAAGTTTGTGCCCCCATTTTTACCTCAGACTTTGCGAGACAGAGGGAAGAGCGGCAGAGAAAGAGAAAACAATTTATCCAAAACTAATCCCAACTCATTGCCAAGACAGGGAACAGATAGCCTTCTGAGGATTGGGGAGTTTAACAACTTTATTGACTTTCCTACCTGAGTTCCTTTTGGAATTGAGTTTTTTTTGTAATTTGGACGATAAGTACTGTGAACAAAAGCAGACTAAAATATGCTTTATTGTTACCATAAAATGAATGGCAAAAAAGGTTGCTTTTAAATGATTTAAAAGATGCCAATAATAACCGAAGTGTTGAGGCTCATTTTCATGATTAATTAACAGAGTGGCATTTACAAATGTGAGATCAGGATGATTATTTTGCATGGTGTATATGGGCTGCAATATCATATTTACATGTGATTTTATAGAACAAAATAACTTCAATGAAAATGAGTAATGAATACTGGGAAATGTTTAAAAAAATGTATACATACAAAAATGGATTGCATGTTGGCATATCAAAGTGAAATAGAACTTCTGAACATGCCAATAGAAATTAGTTTAAATATGACCATTTTAAAATATTGACATATTGGAGTAGATTTTCATCTTTCCTACCTGAGCATTAACCACCATTTCAGCAGAGAGCAGAAAGGAAAATCTGGTGGGGAGAATTGTATGCCAGTAACAGAATCTGGCTAAATTTCCTTTCATTGAAATAATTATTTTTAAAAATCCAGTTGATTCTGTAAGGGATATCCAGTCATCTCTGCCAGCTTTTCTCTTTGCATGCAGCCGAAGTCATGCTTAACAGACTGCAAAGATGGACATCTTTATTTTAATATTAGAATCATTGAATAATTGAAATTTACAGCATGAAAGGAGGCTATTTCGGCCCATTGTGTCCATGCCGGCCGACCAAGAGCTGTCCAGCCTA
This sequence comes from Pristiophorus japonicus, assembly GCF_044704955.1. Classification (NCBI taxonomy): domain Eukaryota; kingdom Metazoa; phylum Chordata; class Chondrichthyes; family Pristiophoridae; genus Pristiophorus; species Pristiophorus japonicus. The sequence continues at coordinate 67,790,263 of NC_091978.1, forward strand.
ATCCCACTTTCCAGCTCTTGGTCCGTAGCCCTGTAGGTTACAGCACTTTAAGTGCACATCCAAGTATCTTTTAAATGTGATGAGGGTTTCTGCCTCTGGGTGAAGAAATTTCCCCTCATATCTCCTATAAACCTCCCCCCAATTACTTTAAATCTATGCCCCTGGTTGTTGACCCCTCTGCCAGGGTAAATAGGCCCTTTCTATCCACTAGGCCCCTCATAATTTTATACACCTTAATCAGTTCTCCCCTTAGCCTCTTCTGTTCCAAAGAAAACAGACCCAGCATCTCCAATCTTTCCTCATTAGCCAAAATTCTCGAGTCCAGGCAACATTCTTCTAAATCTCCTCTGCATCCTTTCTAGTGCAATCACATTTTTCCTGTAATGTGGTGACCAGAACTTTACACAGTACTCCAGCTGCAGCCTAACTAGTGTTTTATACAGTTCAAGCATACCGTCCTTGCTCCTGTATTCCATGCTTCAACTAATAAAGGCAAGTATTCCATATGCCTTCTTAGCCACCTTATCTACCTGGCCGGCTACCTTCAGGGATCTGTGGACCTGTACTCCAAGGTCCCTTTGTTTTTCTACACTTTTCAGTGTTGTTCCATTTAATGTGTATTCCCTTGCCTTGTTCGACCTCCCCAAATGCATTACCTCACACTTATCCGGATTGAATTCCATTTGCCACTGTTCTGCCCACCTGACCAGTTCATTGATAACTTCCTGCAATCTGCAGCTTTCTTTTTCATTATCAACCACGCAGCCGATTGTAGTTTCATCTGCAAACTTCTTATTGATATCCCCAACATTCAAGTCCAGGTCATTGATATATACCACACAAAGCAAGGGACCCAGCACTGAACCCTATGGAACCCCACTGGATACAGCTTTGCAGTCACAAAAACACCCATCAACCATTACCCTTTATTTCCTGCGTCCGAGCCAAATTTGGGTCCAACTTGCTACTTTGCACTGGATCCCATGGGTTATTACTTTTGTGACCAGTGTGCCTTGTGGCACCTTATCAAAAGCTTTGCTAAATTCCATATGCACTACATCATGCACACTGCACTCATCAACCCTCCTGGTTACCTCCATGAAAAATTCAATCAAGTTAGTCAGACACGACCTTCCCTTAACAAATCGATGCTGACTGTCCTTGATCAATCCATGTCTTTCCAAATTAAGATTTATCCTGTTCCTCAGGACTTTGGTGGTAAAAACAGAGAGACAGACTATTATCTGAATGGTGACAGATTAGGAAAAGGGAAGGTGCAACGAGACCTGGGTGTCATGGTACATCAGTCATTGAAGGTTGGCATGCAGGTACAGCAGGCGGTTAAGAAAGCAAATGGCATGTTGGCCTTCATAGCGAGGGGATTTGAATACAGGGGCAGGGAGGTGTTGCTACAGTTGTACAGGGCCTTGGTGAGGCCACACCTGGAGTATTGTGTACAGTTTTGGTCTCCTAACTTGAGGAAGGACATTCTTGCTATTGAGGGAGTGCAGCGAAGGTTCACCAGACTGATTCCCGGGATGGCGGGACTGACCTATCAAGAAAGATTGGATCAATTGGGATTGTATTCACTGGAGTTCAGAAGAATGAGAGGGGACCTCATAGAAACGTTTAAGATTCTGACGGGGTTTAGACAGGTTAGATGCAGAAAGAATGTTCCCAATGTTGGGGAAGTCCAGAACCAGGGGTCACAGTCTGAGGATAAGGGGTAAGCCATTTAGGACCGAGATGAGGAGAAACTTCTTCACCCAGAGAGTGGTGAACCTGTGGAATTCTCTACCACAGAAAGTAGTTGAGGCCAATTCACTAAATATATTCAAAAGGGAGTTAGATGAAGTCCTTACTACTCGGGGGATCAAGGGTTATGGCGAGAAAGCAGGAAGGGGGTACTGAAGTTTCATGTTCAGCCATGAACTCATTGAATGGCGGTGCAGGCTAGAAGGGCTGAATGGCCTGCTCCTGCACCTATTTTCTATGTTTTCCAATAATTTTCCCACCACCAAGGTTAGGCTGACTGGCCTGTAATTATTCGGTCTATTCCTTTCTCTCTTTTTAAACAAAGGTACTCCAGTACTCTGGCACCACACCTTTGGCGAGGGAGAATTGGAAAATGATGGTCAGAGCCTCTGCCTTTTCTCTCTTGTTTTTTTTTTTCACAGCCTCAAATACATTTCATCCGGACCTGGGGATTTATCCACTTTCAAAGCTGCTAAGCCCCTTAAAACAATAATTAAACGCTGAAGGAATGAGATGCCACACTTGTAAAAGTAAATTTTCAGTGGCAGAGCCGCTGTTTGGCAGTAATTAAGATATATCATGCGGTTAAAAAAAATCACTTATACTTGACTGGACAAACGCTAACTTTCTGGCGTGTTCATTGGGTATCTAGTAGAGAAGTACCGCAGCTTCACGCCCTTCATATATTTGAATGCCGAGTCTCTCGGTGAGATACCAGTGTCGCAAAGCTTGTGGAAGAGCAGGGCAAATCGGATAGCAATGTCCTGAGTGCTGATGGCCTCATCATTATTGTTACCGTTATATCCAGGCCAATATGTCTTGAATTCTTCATTGTTCTGTATTTGTTGACTTAATAGCACATTATTAGTATATACAGCAATAGAAATAGAAATGTTTTCTTCAGCTCATAGTTTCCTTTTGGTCAGCTGATGATGTCTTTCTTGAAAGTTAGATTGGAGACCCTTGGGTATTTGTCGTCATTCATAATTCAGGTGTGCTTTACACAGTTAAGCTTGTAAACCGGCCAGGTGGGACTGGGCCATGCACTGCTGTTAGAAAATCTGTAAGGCCAGAACTCCAGTGCTGTATTTCAAGTCCAAATTAATGCAACTCTTGTAGAGTAAAAGATGCTGTGAAAGGATTGTCCTGGAGGAAAAACACCATACAGCAATTCCATTACATTTGGAGTCAGCTCGCACACATTCTGGCTATGTTGTTCTGGAGTCTTGGAGATTAATATCGATACAGCGATGCATACCAGGACTGTGATGATGTATTGTGGTCATATTGCTATTAGTTGTGCACCCGTGCTTGTGGGCAGCTCGGTTTAAGCCCAGTTGTTCCAGGTATGCAGATGTAGCAAAGCTCTGACTGAGAACCAACCAGAGTCCTGATTAGCAATTAAAAAAAATTCTAATTTTGTTTAAGTAGCCCCGATGAATGTCCTGAGGAACAGGTTTGTGGAGTTAGTGGACGTGACCTGATCAAGTAAAAGACCGCAATTAAGGTTTACAGTTGAGATGACATTCATGCGCTGCTGTGGGTAAATTATTCTTGACTTCTGTTGTTAATTGGAGCTCCGTGATATTTTGAAGCTCATTATCTAGCTCCCATGCCAATTGCAAATTTCCCAGCCTGGACTATCGTTTTGTCAGATTGGGAGTGCTTGGATCGGTTTGATGTCCCACCCTCTCTTTTTAATAGAGCAGTTCCGGAATGTTATCCCTAATTCAGGTCAACAGAGTGGCTGAACAGGGAAAGTGAAATCCTATTTGAGGCTGTCCATTGTGGCAAGAAAATTGAAGTCTTTGAGAAAGTTCAAGGAATTTCAGGTAATGCTGCAAATTTTTTCTGTAAACGGATGATGAGTACTTTGATACTTTTAGTAGTACTTTGACAGGAGTATAATCAGTTTAAAATTCCTTCTTTATTTTCTGGAAGGCCCGTCTCTCCCGTTCTCCCATTTCCTTGAGTTGCAACAGAAACATTGTATGTAACTTATTGGCTAGATTGTATGTAATGTATAGGCTTGTATTCCCTTGAGTATCAATCATAGGCAGTCCCTCGGGATCGAGGAAGACTTGCTTCCACTCTTAGCATGAGTTCTTAGGTGGCTGTACAGTCCAATACGAGAACCACAGTCTCTGTCACAGATGGGTCAGATAGTCATTGAGGGAAAGGGTGGGCAGGGAGCCTGGTTTGTCGCACGCTCCTTCCGCTGCCTGCGCTTGATTTCTGCATGCTCTCGGCGACGATACTCGAGGAGCTCAGCACCCTTCCGAATGCTCTTCCTTCACTTAGGGCGGTCTCTGGCCAAGGACTCCCAGGTGTCAGTGGGGATGTCGCACTTTATCAGGGAGGCTTTGAGGGTGTCCTTGCAACGTTTCCTCTGCCCGCCTTTGGCTCGTTTACTGTGGACGAGTTCCGAGTAGAGCGCTTGCTTCGAAGATTATGGGGTGATCTAATTGAGTTGTTTAAGATGGTTAAAGAATTTGATAGGATAGATCGAAAGAAACTATTTCCTCTGGTGGGGGAAGTCCAGAACAAGGGGGCATACCTTAAGATTAGAACTAGGCTGTTCTGGGTTGATGTCAGAAAGCACTTTTCACACAAAGGGTAGTAGAAATCTGGAACTTAGTGCCCCAAAAAGCTGTTGAGGCTAGGCCAATTGAAAATTTAAAAACTGAGATTGTTCGACATTATTCAGTCAGTGTACGAAGGGATCTGGAACCAAGGCGAGTAAATGGAGTTGAGATACAGATCAGCCATGATCTAATTGAATAACAGAACAGACACGAAGGGGCTGAATGGCCTACTCCTTCTCTGATGAGTGTGTTCAATGCATTTAGAATGCATTTGTTCTGCTCTTTGTGCCATAGGCTATCAGCCAATCCATCATAGTCCACTTGAAAGTTTGAGATTCATGTTTCTTGACGTATACTGTGTTGTCCCGATGTATGACCTGCTTTCCTAAACCTAATGCCATCTCTGCAGCGTATTTATCCTTTTTTTGGCATTGGCATATTCTTGCTTTTCTCTGAATGTGAGATTCTGTGCACAGTTCCAATGAGCGTGTGAACTTGTAGTCTTTGGCTTGTTACTGAGAGGGACATTATTAAATGTTTGAATATATGCCAAGTACTGGCTCAAACGTTTGAATACAGTGCATGAATCCCTTTCTGTTACTGATCACAACCAGCACTTGCATTTAATAGCAAATTTAGCCTTGCACAAAATCTTTCAATGATTCAGTGATCCAAAAAGCATTGGCATTGAAGGGCTGAAAGTTACGGGATTTGAGCATTTTCTCATAGATTCACATGTTTATAACCTGTTTTGCACACTTTATTTTGTATGTTTACATTTAAGCTTCAAACATTACCTATCGAGCAAACCTGAAAATATAATTACATTGTAATAAGCCAATGTTTTACTTCTATTTCCAGGAATGGTTTACTGACAGTTAATAATGTCCCTCAGTCTTCCTGGTTTTTACATACTAATTTGACAGCAGTGACTGTACCATTTTCACATGCGATCTGATATGTCAACCTAGAAAAGTATCATAAGCTGCCAAATAGCTTCAAACAGCTTACACAGCCCCAAAAAGCTGCGAATTCAAGAACAGCCATTATCAATCTGTGAAATGAAAGTGAGTGGTTATGTGGCCTTTTTTATTCTTAAGCTGTAAATATACCAAACATTCCTTCACTAAGTGCCTGAAATCCTGAAGGGGAAAATACAGATAATTAGATAGCTGCACAGTATTTACAGCACAGAAATGAACCATTTTGCCCAACAGGTCCATGCCAGTGTTTATGCTCCACATGAGCCTCCTCCCACCCTTCTAACCCCATCAACATATCTTTCTATTCCGTTCTCCCTCCTGTGTCTGTCTAGCTTCCCTTTAAATGCGTCTATGCTAGTTGTTTCAACTACTCCTTGGGGTAGCAAGTTCCACATTCTGGGTTAAGAAGTTTCTCCTAAATTTCATCTAAGATTTATTGGTGACTACCTTATATTTATGACCCTTAGTTCGGGTCTCCCCCACAAATAGCAACATCTCTATATCTACCCTATCAAATCCTTTCATAATCTTAAAGACCTCGATTAGGTCAACCCTCAATCTTTTTTTCTAGAGAAACTACCCCCAGCCTGTTTAATCCTGCCAGATCGGTATAAGCTCTCCATTCTAGTAGACAGGTGCGACGTCCAAAATCCGGAGTTCCCGAATGTTCTGGAATACGGACGATGGGCCGATCCGTGGCGGGGTCATCTGGAAACCGAAAATGTTCTGAAATTTGGGCTTCCCCACCTTGGTGGCCTGACTTCCGGCCGCCCGACCTCCCTGGCTTCCCGCCCGGCCTCCAGCCGCCCGGCCTCCAGCCGCCCGGCCTCCCGCAGCAGCCCGCCAGACCTCAACCAGCCTCGGCCCGCCCGACCTCGCCTGGCCTTCCCGTGCCGCGGCCCGACCGACTTCCCCAACCTACCTTCCTCGGCACAGGTAAAGACGTTCCGAAATCTGGAAATATCCGGAATCTGGAACGGCCTCGGTCCCGAGGCTACCGGATTTCGGATGTCACACCTGTATTACTTTTATGCCTTTTCCAGTGCCTCTATATCCTTTTTATAATATGGAGACCAGAACTGTTCACAGTACTCCGTGTGGTCTAACAAAGGATCCATACAATGTAACATAACTTCTCTGCTTTTCAATTCTATCCGTCTAGAAATGATTCCCAGTGTTTTGTTTGCTTGATGTATGGCCTTATTAACCTGTGCCACTACCTTTAGTGATTTATGTATCTGTACCCCCAGACCCCTATGCTCCTCTACCTCATTTAATTTTCCAAGTTGTGTGTGTTCTCCTTATTATTCCTAACAAAATGTACTTCCTCACACTTAAATATATTGAAGTTCATTTGCCAATTACATGTCCATTGTGCAAGTTTATTAATGTCTTCCTGTATTTTGTTGCGATCCTCTGTATTAACATGGTTTCCACCCCCCCCGCCCCCAAATTTAGAGTCATCCGCAATTTTTGAAATTCAACTTCCGATTTCCATGTCCAAATCATTTATGTAAATAGTGAACAGTGGTCCCTGCAGCGATTCTTGTGGCACACTACTTCCCATCTTGTGCCAGTCTGATTCCCTGCCTTTTGCGTTCTCCCCACAACCCCCTCCTCCCCCCGCCGCCCCCTTTTGACCATCCTCGAACTTGTTCCAATTCTGATGAAAGGTCATTGACCTTCTGAAATGTTAACTCTGTACCTCTCTCCACAGATGCTGCCTGACCCGCTGAGTATTTTCAGCATTTCTTGATTTAATATTTATCGTTTGAAGATTTTTAAAATTCAGCAGTCAAGCTTGTTGCTGGTACCAGTTTAATTGAAGAAGCAGATGGTGTCCTCCATCTGGCTGGTTCACTTATTTAAATTGCTAATGCTTTTATCAATTTAAAAAGTAGATGTTTCCTATAATCTGTACAGGCTAACTGAGTTTCCACTCTACCTGGAAATGTTTTAGCTAACAGCTCTTGTCAAAAAATTTGCAAATTGTGTGAATCTTCACAAATACAAATGTATTCTTGCTGATGGGATCATGTGATTCAGATTGTGCACTTGAATAATGTATTTTAGGCATAGATAATTTAAGTTGTAGTATGTTAAATTCCCCTGAAAACATGACTTCAAAAGACTTGAATTAAGAGCAAATCTTTGAACAGTACTGCAATTTTTCAGTGTTTAAGGGATGAATCAGATGGAAGGCTCAGTTTCACTTCCTGGTTGAGGGAGACATTTTGTTGCACCTTCACCAAGAGTTGCAATGAAGACAAAATACCTTGCCACTAATGGGTTTTTATTAAAGATAACTGACTCATTACAAATTTCAGTCTTGAATTGGCAGGATATTTACTGTGGTCTGTAAAACCTGCTCTGAACTTAATACCTGTGATTCCAAGGTGAGTTGATAGGATGTTATAGTGCCATGTTTAATCTATAAAGAAAGCTATTGCTGGTAATGTTCTTAATCCTTAAATTACATAATTCTGAGCTCAGATTACTGAAGAATGCTGCTTCTTGATTGTACGAGTAAAGGTCCATTTCTGGGAACTTCTGTGGAATCATTAAAAAGCAGTGTAATTTTTTGAGCCTAAAATGAATAGAAAATACTCCAGGGAAACTTGCATTGTGTGGATTTACTTTTATGACTTTTTAAATTGTAAAGATTTTTAGAAATCCAAGTTAAAGGTCAAGGAAATCATGCAGTTTAGTGATCTTAAATATGTCGGCCTCTATCGTCTGAAACAAACACAATAAATATGTCTCCATAACTGTCATTTAAAATATGTTGTAGACTGTTGTCATACAGTGCTCATATCTATAAATGCTTCAGACAACACTTTGATTCATGACAATTTTAGATTTTAAACACATGGAAGGATGTAATTAAAACATTGATGTGCTGTTTGTGCACGTGAATGTATTTTTGTTTAATAAGAAATTTATTAAGACGTGTCGTAGAACCAAAGAATTGTACAGCACAGAAGGAGGCTTATTTGACTTATAGAGCAAAATGAAGATTTTTTTTCCCCCCAAGTGTATATATTCAATTCCCTTTTGAAAGTTGCTATTGAATCTGCTTCCACCACCCATTCAGGCAGTGCATTCCAGAACTTAGCAGCTCGCTGTGTTAATAAAAATTCTTCTCGTCGCCCCTCTGGTTCTTTTGCCACGTACCTTAAATCAGTGTCTCCTGGTTACTGACCCTCCTGCCAGTGAAAACAGTTTACCCAAGGTTCGATGCAGATTTAGCACAACTTCCCTACTTTTGAATTCTATCCCTCTAGAAGTAAACCCAAGTGCTTGGGTTGCTTTTTTTATGGCCTTGCTAACTTGTGTCACAACTTTTAGTGATTTATGTATCCCTTTGAGATCCCTTTGTTCCCCTACCCCACTTAGACTCGCACCTTCCCCATACGTCCGACCAAAATGTAATATCTCACATTCATCTGTGTTGATCTTCATTTGCCAATTATATGCCCATTCTGCAAGTTCATTGATGTCCTCCTGTAATTTGTTGCAGTCCTCCTCAGTATTTTAAAAGATTCGTTCATGGGATGTGGGCGTCGCTGGCAAGGCCAGCATTTATTGCTCATCCCCAATTGCTGTTGAGAAGGCGGTGGTGAGCCAACTTCTTGAACCACTGCAATCCGTGTGGTGAAGGTACTCCCTAACAACACTTGCCAGTGACGTTCACATCCCCTTAACAAATTTGTAAAAGAGTATTGGCTATCCCCTCACCACCACCTCTAATTTGGTGTCATCCACAAATTTAGAAATTGTGTTTTTGATTCCAAAGTCTGAATCGTTAATATAAATTGGGAACAACAGTGGTCCCAGCAGTAATCCTTGTGGAACACCACTGCAACTTTTACCCCTACTCTCTGCTTTCTGTCTTGAAGCCAGCTAGCTATCTATTCTGCTACTTGTCCCATGATTCTGTATTCTCTGACCTTGTTCATCAATCTGTTATGTGGTACCTTATCGAAGACCTTTTGAAAATCTAGATAAATTACATCTACTGCATTACTATTGTCTACTCTCTCTGTTACCTCTTCAAAAAATTCTATGAGGTTGGTCAAGCAAGACTTTGAAATCCATGCTGACTATTCATTATTATATTTTTGCTTTCGAGATGTTCTTCTGTTTTCTCCTTGAGTAGGGATTCCAATATTTTTCCTATCACGGATGTTAAGCTGACTGGTCTTTAGTTCCCCGGACATGTTCTATCCCCCTTCTTAAATATCGGTATTATGTTAGCTATCCACCAGTCTTCTGGCACTACACATTTTTCTAACAAATTATTAAATATGTGTAGTAAGGCCTCTGCTATCTCTGGTTTTAAAATGCACGGATGCAATCCATCTGGACCAGTGGTTTTAACTTCTTTGAGGTTGTTTATTTATTTAATATGTCCGCTGTTTTTATTTTAAATGTACTCTCTCATTACTAATCTCATCATCCAATATCATGTCCACCTGTTCTATCTCCCTGGTAGATACTGAAGCGAAATAATTATTGAATATTTCTGCCATCTCTCTATCGTTATATAGAAACATAGAAAATAGGTGCAGGAGTAGGCCATTCGGCCCTTGAAGCCTGCACCGCCATTCAATAAGATCATGGCTGATCATTCCCTCAGTACCCCTTTCCTGCTTTCTCTCCATACCCCTTGATCCCCTTAGCCGTAAGGGCCATATCTAACTCCCTCTTGAATATATCCAATGAACTGGCATCAGCAACTCTCTGCGGCAGGAAATTCCACAGATTAACAACTCTCTGAGTGAAGAAGTTTCTCCTCATCTCAGTCCTAAATAGCCTACCCCTTATTCTAAGACTCTGTCCCCAGGTTCTGGACTTCCCCAACATCGGGAACATTCTTCTCGCATCTAACCTGTCCAGTCCCGTCAGAATCTTATACATTTCTATGAGATCCCCTCTCATCCTTCTAAACTCCAGTGAATAAAGGCCCAGTTAATCCAGTCTCTCCTCATATGACAGTCCAGCCATCCCTGGAATCAGTCTGGTGAACCTTCACTGCACTCCCTCAATAGCAAGAAAGTCCTTCCTCAGATTAGGAGACTAAAACTGAACACAATATTCCAGGTGAGGCCTCACCAAGGCCCTGCACAACTGCAGTATGACCTCCCTGCTCCTATACTCAAATCTCCTAGCTATGAAGGCCAACATACCATTTGCCTTCTTCACCGCCTGCTGTACCTGCATGCCACCTTTCAATGACTGATGGACCATGATACCCAGATCTCGTTGCACCTCCCCTTTTCCTAATGTGCATCCATTCAGATAATCTGCCTTGGTGTTCTTGCCCCCAAAATGGATAACCTCACATTTATCCACATTATACTGCATCTGCCATGCATTTGTCCACTCACCTAACCTGTCCAAGTCACCCTGCAGCCTCTTAGCGTCCTCTTCACAGCTCTCACCGCCACCCAGTTTAGTGTCATCTGCAAACTTGGAGATATTACACTCAATTCCTTCATCTAAATTGTTAATGTATATTGTAAAGAGCTGGGGTCCCAGTACTGAGCCCTGCGACATTCCACTAGTCACTGCCTGCCATTCTGAAAAGGACCCGTTTATCCCAACTCTCTGCTTCCTGTCTGCCAACCAGTTCTCTATCCACATCAGTACATTACCCTCAATACCATGCACTTTGATTTTGCACACCAATCTCTTGTGCGGGACCTTGTCAAAAGCCTTTTGAAAGTCCAAATACACCACATCCACTGGTTCTCCCTTGTCCACTCTGCTAGTTACATCCTCAAAAAATTCCAGAAGATTTGTCAAGCATGATTTCCCTTTCATAAATCCATGCTGACTTGGACTGCTCCTGTCACTGCTTTCCAAATGCGCTGCTATTTCATCCTTCATGATTGATTCCAACATTTTCCCCACGACTGATGTCAGGCTAACCGGTCTATAATTACCCGTTTTCTCTCTCCCTCCTTTTTTAAAAAGTGGTGCTACAATAGCTACCCTCCAGTCCATCGGAACTGCTCCAGAATCGATAGATTGTTGGAAAATGATCACCACTGCATCCACTATTTCTAGGGCCACTTCTTTAAGTACTCTGGAATGCAGATTATCAGGCCCCGGGGATTTATCGGCCTTCAATCCCATCAATTTCCCTAACACAATTTCCCGCCTAATAAGGATATCCTTCAGTTCCTCCTTGTCACTAGACCCACTGTCCCCTAGTACATTCAGAAGGTTATTTGTGTTTTCCCTCGTGAAGACAGAACCGAAGTATTTGTTCAATTGGTCTGCCATTTCTTTGTTCCCCATTATAAATTCACCTGAATCCAACTGCAAGGGACCTACGTTTGTCTTCACTAATCTTTTTCTCTTCACATATTTATAGAAGCTTTTGCAGTCAGTTTTTACGTTCCCTGCAAGCTTCCTCTCGTACTCTATTTTCTCCCTCTTAATTAAACCCTTAATCCTCCTCTGTTGAATTCTAAATTTCTCCCAGTCCTCAGGTTTGTTGCTTTTTCTAGCCAATTTATATGCCTCTTCCTTGGTTTTAACACTCTCCTTAATTTCCCTTGTTAGCCACGGTTGAGCCACCAGCACCATTTTATTTTTACTCCAGACAGGGATGTACAATTGCTGAAGTGCATCCATGTGATCTTTAAATGTTTGCCGCTGTTTATCCACCGTCAACCCTTTAAGTATCCTTTGCCAGTCTATTCTAGCCAATTCACGCCTCATACCGTAGAAGTTACCTTTCCTTAAGTTCAGGACCCTAGTTTCCGAATTAACTGTGTCACTCTCCATCTTAATAAAGAATTCTACCATATTATGGTCACTCTTCCCCAAAGGGCCTTGCACAACAAGATTGCTAATTAGTCCTTTCTAATTACACATCACCCAGTCTAGGATGGCCAGCTCTTTAGTTGGTTCCTCGACATATTGGTCTAGAAAACCATCCCAAATACACTCCAGGAAATCCTCTTCCATCGCATTGCTACCAGTTTGGTTAGCCCAATCAATATGTAGATTAAAGTCACCCATGATAACTGCTGTACCTTTATTGCACGCATCCCTTATTTCTTGTTTGATGCTGTCCCCAATCTCACTACTACTGTTTGGTGGTCTGTACATAACTCCCTCGAGCGTTTTCTGCCCTTTGGTATTCCGCAGCTCCACCCATACCGATTCTACATCATCCAAGCTAATGTCGCTCCTTACTATTGCATTAATTTCCTCTTTAACCAGCAACGCCACCCCGCCTCCTTTTCCTTTCTGCCTATCCTTCCTAAATGTTGAACACCCCTGGATGTTGAGTTCCCAGCCTTGGTCACCCTGGAACCATGTCTCCGTGATGCCAATTACATCATATCCGTTAACTGCTGTCTGCGCAGTTAATTCGTCCGCCTTATTCCGAATACTCCTCGCATTGAGGCACAGAGCTTGTCTTTTTGACACACTTTGCCCCTTTAGAATTTTGCTGTAATGTGGCCATTTTTTTTTTGCCTTGGGTTTCTCTGCCCTCCACTTTTACTATTCTCCTTTCTATCTTTTGCTTCTGACTCCATTTTATTTCCCTCTGTCTCCCTGCATAGGTTCCCATCCCCCTGCCATGTTAGTTTAACTCCTCCCCAACAGCACTAGCAAACACTCCCGCTAGGACATTGGTTCCGCTCCTGCCCAGGTGCAGACCGTCCGGTTTGTACTAGTCCCACCTCCCCCAGAACCGGTTCCATTGTCCCAGGAATTTGAATCCCTCCCTTTTGCACCACACCTCAAGCCACGTATTCATCTGAGCTATTCTGAAATTCCTACTCTGACTAGCACGTGGCACTGGTAGCAATCCTGAGATTACTATTTTTGAGGTCCTACTTTTACATGTGGTATTATCCTGTCTATCCCTTTATGGCCCTATTCCCATCCCAACCTTCCTTTTTTATTGTTGTGCCTGTCAAATATTTTACTATTTTGTTTTATGTTCCTTGATAATTTAATTTCATAATTTCTCTTTGTGTTCCTAATTGTTTATTTTTACTTCTCTCCTAATCACTTCATATTCTCCCTTATCATGCAGTTTCCTGCTGTCCTCCTAATGTATGTCTCTTTCCTTACCCTCAATTGTTCCCTTATAGCTTTATTCATCCGTGGAGTCTCATTAGTGTTTACTTTGTTCTTTCCTTTTAGCGGAATATATTGTTCCTGCACTCTGTTAAAATTCACAAATTACATCATTTGTGGTGTGACTAAGGCCAAGCTATCCCTCCTCATCCTTCTGGACTTGTCTGCAGCATTTGACATGGTTGACCACTCTATCCTTCTCCAACGCCTCTCTGTCATCCAGCTGGGTGGCACTGCATTCGCCTGGTTACATTCTTATCTATCTAATTGTAGCCAGAGAATCACCTGCAGTGGCTTTTTTTCTGGCCCCTGCATCGTTAATTCTGGTATCCCCAAGGAACTATCCTCGGCCCCCTCCTATTTCTTATCTGCATGTTGGGGCGACATTATCTGAAAACACAGCTTCGGTTTCCACATGTATGCTGATGACATCCAGAACTATCTCACTACCATTCCTCTCGACCCCTCGAAGGTCTCTAAGGTCATTTACCTTGGGGGAAAAAAAACAGTAAAAGGGAATATTATTTGAATGGGGAGAAATTACAACATGCTGCGGTGCAGAGGGACCTGGGGGTCCTCGTGCATGAATCCCAAAAAGTTAGTTTGCAGGTGCAGCAGGTAATCAGGAAGGCAAATGGAATGTTGGCCTTCATTGCGAGAGGGACGGAGCACTAAAAGAAGGGAGGTCCTGCTGCAACTGTACAGGGTATTGGTGAGGCCGCACCTGGAGTACTGCGTGCAGTTTTGGTCACCTTACTTAAGGAAGGATATACTAGCTTTGGGGGGGATACAGAGACGATTCACTCGGCTGATTCCGGAGATGAGGGGGTTACATTATGATGATAGATTGAGTAGACTGGGTCTTTACTCGTTGGAGTTCAGAAGGATGAGGGGTGATCTTATGGAAACATTTAAAATAATGAAAGGGATCGACAAGATAGAGGCAGAGAGGTTGTTTCCACTGGTCGGGGAGACTAGAACTCAGGGGCACAGCCTCAAAATACGGGGGAGCCAATTTAAAACCGAGTTGAGAAGGAATTATTTCTCCCAGAGGGAATGTGAATCTGTGGAATTCTCTGCCCAGGGAAGCAGTTGAGGCTAGCTCATTGAATATATTCAAGTCACAGATAGATAGATTTTTAACCAATAAGGGAATTAAGGGTTATGGGGAGCGGGCGGGTAAGTGGAGCTGAGTCCACGGCCAGATCAACCATGATCTTGTTGAGTGGTGGAGCAGGCTCGAGGGGCTAGATGGCCTACTCCTGTTCCTAATTCTTATGTTCTTATGTAAATTGTCAGGCTGCTTGTCCGACATCCTGTTCTTGATGCGCAGAAATTTTCTCCAATATAATATTGGGTAGACCGAAGCCATTGTTTTCGGTCCCCGCCAGTTCCCTAGCCAGTGATTCCATCCCTCTCCCCAACTTCTGTCTGAGGCTGAACCAGACTGTTTGCAACCTTGATGTCATATTTGACTCTGAAATGAGCTTTCGACCACACATCCGCAGCATAACTAAGACCGCTTATTTATAGCTCTGTATCATTGCCCGTCTCCGCCCTTGCCTCAACTAATCCGCTGCTGAAGCCCTCATCCATGCCTTTGTTACCTCGAGACTTGACCATTCCAGCGCACTCCTGACTGGCCTCCCACATTCTACCCTATATAAACTAGAGGTGATCCAAAACTCGGCTGCCCGTGTCCTAACTTGCACCAAGTCTCACTCACCCATCACCCCTGTGCTCGCTGACCTGCATTGACTCCCGGTTGAGCAATGCTTCGATTTCAAAATTCTCATCCTTATTTTCAAATCCCTCCATGGCCTCGCCTCTTCCTATCTCTCTCATCTCCTCCAGCCCCACAACCCCCCCTGAGATGTCTGCGCTCACCTAATTCTGCCCTCTTGAGCATCCTTGATTATAATCGCTGAACTCTTGGTGGCTGTGCCTTCTGTTGCCTAGACCCTAAGTTCCGGAATTCCCTGCCTTAAACTGTCTGCCTCTCTACCCCTCTTTCCCCCTTCAAGGCGCTCCTTAAAACTTCCCTCTTTGACCAAGCTTTTGGTCACCTGCCCTGATTTCTTCTTATGTGGTGCAGTGTCAAAACTTTTCATCTCAAAATACTCCTGTGAAGCGCCTGGGAATGTTTCAATATGTTAAAGACGCTATATAAATCCATGTTGTTGCCCATTGCTGTTTGCCAATATTATTTCCCAAGGTCTGTTCTCAGCCCCTTAAAATCAGCTTTTCTCCAATCTATTACCTTGGTTTTCATTATACTTACGTTCTTCTCAATTATCATCTTAAAGCATATTATATTACGGTCACTATTGCCTCGATATTGGCTGAATCTGCTCTGGTTCATTCCCCATTATGAACTCCAATAGTAAGTCCTCCCTTGTCCTTTTTACATATTGGATTAGAAAGGAGTTGTGTACACATTCCCTTTGCCTACCTCTTCTGCCTAATTAATATCAGGGTAGTTGAAAACCCCCATGATGATTATTCTACGTTTTTTACTAATTTCCCTAATTTGTCTGCATATTTCTTCCTCCACCTCCCTTCCACTAATAGGTGCACCTATTAGTGTGATTGATCATTTATTATCTGTTATCTCGTATCCATATGGATTCTTGACCTGCCACATTCAAACATTTTTGTATGTGAACCCCCAAGCCTTTTTATCCCTGAACTGCCCTTTACATTTCTACCATTGAGTTTATATTTCCTCTCCTCATTCCCAAAGTGCATCACTTCACACTTTTCTCTCTCCTCTTATGATGAATGGGGAAATATTAACTCTATACCAGGAACTATAGAATGTTGCAGCACAGAAACCGGCCATTTGGGTCACCTGTTGTTTGCATTCTTCTCCACCTGAATCACCTAACTTAATCTCACTCGTCTGCTTGCACCTGTTACTTTTTAATATGCCTCTTTTTCAAGTAACCAGTTCCCTAATAAAAGTAATTTATGGACGCCATCAAAAATGAGACGATGGAGTGTTAATTGTGCTCGTCAGCCCCTTTCCAAAAAGCCTCATTCTCATGCTACTGAAAAGTTTAAACATTCTAATTACGTTAGTAGTCCCACTTTTGGTTTGTACAAGAAGGTTTTGAATATCAAAACAGCTGCTGGGATCAATGTTCTTGGGTTACTGCCAGCACCAATGTTGGGGAAATTTTGTCATTGAGCTTTATCTGTTGGTAGAAAAATACAGCAGTATTGAGCTTCGGTTACAATTTAACCCGGTGAATCTGCTGCATGTATCCTGTCTCTTTACGGCCATCTCTGGTCACTTTAAATAATCAGGATCGAGTGCAAACCAATATGGTGGGTATATTGTGTTTAATCAGAATTTAAGACAGATTATAACACATTAGTTATACAATAAAAACATTCGACAGTAGCAATAGTTGAAATCGATCCGATCGGACAAATGGTTGACACACGTGAGCAATTCTGTTATTCCTTCGCGCGCTCTCTCTGTCTCTCTCTGTCTCTCCTCTTCCATCTGTGAGTACAAGCTTCTGGGAGGTCACTTTTAACCTATTTTTAGGGGTGGGTATGAACCGGAATATTGACGAGACCGTTTGACCTATAAGAGATTCCCCATAAAACTTGTTATCCAATATCGTATTGTGTTCATTGTCTCGATTCTTGTTTCACGAACCGCCCTAAAGATATCTTGCGATTTTGGTCACGTCATCGTTTATACCTTCTCGAAGGCACTTTTCTGTGGAATTCATTTCATTTCTCTCTGTCCCTATTCTCTCAGATACAATCAATACAACGCCTAGTCTATCCTTTGAACTTATGAAACCAGAGCTTTCTTACCTGCACCGGTCGTCGACTTCTTTACGACGTGGCAAACAGCCTGTGTTGTTAATTTCTACAAATTTCCTTACATTCTAAGTCTTTCCATACAAACTGTCAGACAGATACATAAAAAAAACTGAAGCTGTAACTTGAAAACCACAGATAATTAACATTTGTAAGCATTCCCTATCATTCTAAGGAGACACCTCATCTACAGTTCAAAACAACGATTTAAAACACAGCATCCGTATCAGTTTTATACATTGATAGGCATTTTTAGTTTTTAACATGTCCCGCATCATCATCATCACTTAATGGACATCCCACTTGTCCATTACCCTAGTCCTTACTGACCTACCTTGGTTGCCCATCCCAAAATCCATTAAATCCTCATCCACTTATGTCATTTATTCTAAGCCCTAATTCTGCAATCTCCTCCAAAACCCGAACAACTCCATTCCTCTGACTCCAGCCTTATCCTTTACCCGCATTCCCCCCCCCCCCCCCCCCCCATTCATTCCTCTATTGGTGACTGTGCTTTCAGTCTCCGGTGCCTTGATCACTAGAATTACCATCACCCCAAAATCTTTCTGCCTTTCCACCTCTCCTTTCTTTTAAAAATCTTCTCAACTATTTATTTGACCAAGCTTTTGATTATGCCTCCGAATCTTTCACTTCATGGCGCAGCGTCTGTTCTTTCCATGAAGAGTTTTTTTGTTGCAAATGCCGTCTTAAATGTTGTAATTTCTTGTTAGTGATCCTCCCAAAAAATAAAACCCCTGCGTATTCCGATCTTGAATCTTGTGATAAGTCCTTGGCTGCTTCACTGTTCTGCTCTGGCCTCACACTGGCTGTGGTTGCCATCTCAATTTTTGTGGTACCATGCTATAGTTAATTTGTGTCTGATGAGTGAACAAACGAATGTTATATTCTCAGAATAGGATGTGCCTTGTCATTCTTTGTAAGATGAATTACATTCATATCCACAGTTCGTTTACTTAATTTTCTGATCTTAAATATTTGGGGCTTAATCTTTTTTGTGTGTAGTTGTCCTTTATCAGTGCTGTGATATTTGTCATCTTCATAAAAGAATTATGGCATAAATTCAATACTGGCCCTTCTGTTAATTGTGCGACGGTGAGAACAACGACTTGAGTGGTTCCTGTGGCCGAAGGTTTGGCCAGCCAGTTTCTACCGTTTGGATGACTGCTTGTGCACTTGTATGTGAACTCGGTTTAGAAGAATGCAGATGGGCTGTTCAGGGCAATGTTCTCGACCCAACTATCTTCAGCTACTTCATCAATGACCTTCCCACCATCATAAGGTTAGAAGTGTGTTTGTTTGTGGTGATTGCGTAGTTTTCAGTTCCATTTGCAATTCCTCAGATAATGAAGCAATTCATATCTGCATGCAGCAAGACCTGGACAACATCCAGGCTTGGGCTGATAATTGGTAAGTAACATTTGTGCCGCACAAATGCCAGACAATGAAGATTCCCAACAAGAGAGAGTCTGACCACCTCTCTGACATTAAGTGGCATTACCATTGGTGAGTACCCCACTAAGAACATCCTGGGTTGTGGGGGGTCACCATTGACCAGAAACTGAAGTGGACCAACTGCGTGAATACTTAGAGGCTAAGTATTCTGTGGCGAGTGGTTCACATCCTGACTCCCCAAAGCCTCTCCACCACCTACAAGGTACAAGTCAGGAGTGCGATGGAATACTGTCCACCGTGCCTGATTAGTTGTAGCTACAACAACACTTGTGATGCTCGACACCATCCAGGTAACCTCCACCACAGAGAAGGACAAGGATAGCAGATGCATGGGAATACCATCACCTCCAAGATCCTGTCCAAGTCGCACACCATCCTGACATGGACGTATATCACCGTTCCTTCAAAGTTGTTGTCAAAATTCTGGAACTCTCTACCAAAACCGCATTGTGGTAGTACTTTCACCACATCGACTGCAGTGGTTCAAGGTGGCCCACCACCATTTCTCAAGGACAGTTAGCGATGAACAATAAATGCCAGCCGAGCCAGCAACATCCTCATCCCTCTTGAGCTGGTGATTCATTGGTTTTGATGTCTCATGGAGGAATTGTAAATTGCATGTTGTGTTTGAAATTCTCAGTCAAATGATATGGTGGCTGAGGCATTAAAATTCCAGTAATTATTGTAAAGTTGTCATTCTACCCTGCCATCAATTCAAAAAGCAACTTTTCCTTTCACATTATCCACACATTTTTGTAAAACGGCTAATGTTTGGGCTTTTATGCATTTCTTAAAGTTATGATTTTTTGTAAAAGGAACCACATGTGCCAATTTTTTTGTCCAAATGTTTTTAAAGGTACCCTGGAATGGCTATTCTTGAAATTTTCCGCAAGTAAGTAGTTTTTGTTTGTGAGTGAGATTATATATATATATATATATATATATATTTATCTATGTGTGTATATGTACAATTTTACAGAATAGTGCTTCTGTTTTACCTCGACAGAGTTTGTCATCCTGCAGTTATAAAATTATATGCATCAGTTGCAGAAGAGAGAATGTCACATCAAAGCACATACAGTTATACAATTTTGGAAGTATTTCGTTTAGACCCCATAGAATGTGTGTTGTTTGGCTGAAAGAACTGCAAGCCAAAAAATTTTGTTTTATTGTAACCAGACTTGTATCTGAAGGAGCCAATTAAAATGTAAAGGAATATGAAGATTGTCGGAGGGGTGATAAGTTGCACAACACATTTGCATATACCAAAGCTGTGTGCGAGAGATTGAGTGTACCAAGATACAGATTTCCTTGTAAAAAGCATTTTGTAACTTTGTCTTAACCATTCTTCACTGCTGTTTGATTCTTTACACGTTTGCCTTGCAGTATTGGATAAATATTTTTTGGGGGGTGGGTATGGTGGTGGGGGAAGGATGGTTCTATTTTTTGTAGGTTGCAGCGGTTGTGTGTGCTGAGTATTCATGTGAGGCACATCATTGAGTTTTCCCATAAGAATATGTAATGTGTGAAGGCAGAATTTTGACTAGAGTTTTATGTATCTAATTCAGAGCTCCCCCTGCTGCTTATCATGAGGCATTATGTTTAATTGTGAAAGATTCTGGCTTATAAGAATCTTGAATTTCATGGTATTATTGGTGTCAGTGAGGCAATATGTCTTGCAGAAGGTCCCAAGAGGACTCCATGTTCTCTCGCCAAGGCATGGAGTAACCAGAAAAAGAGATGCCAACAGTGAGAGCAACCCTTCCCTTTTATTGCGCTCATCCTGGACAGTGAATGGGTCAGGTCCAGGAGCAGACACAAGAAGGTCCTCCAACTTGCTGGACCCCTCCGTACTGGGCGGCCAAAGATCAGAAGCGTGGCGCTAAAATGCAACCAGAAATTGCAGAGCAGGCCATAAATAATGGAATAGGTCTGCAACCTCTCGCACTCCACGTCGATATGAAATATATTTGAATTTTAAAATCAGATCTGCATTATTGTAAATGTGAATTTTTTCATTTATAACTTGTGTTGAAAAGAATGTGTGAAAGTTAAGTAGTACAATGAGATCACGTGAGTGAAAGTTACAGAAGATGGTTGTTGTGAAAAAAATTGCCATCCATTTTCGCTTTGATGAGGGCAATGTGGTTGATGTGTACATGAATTTCCAAAAGGAGTTTGATATAATGCCACATATTAGGCTTGCCAGCAAAGTTGAAGCTCCTGAGAGTTGTTGAGCTGGTGTCTGAGGTGCAGACATTGCGTGGCAACAGGAAGGGGACAAGTTACCTCGATACTTTGATCCAGGAGGCAGTCACACCACTTAGGCTAGGCAGCAATACAGGTCTGGTTCGTGGCAGGGACAGGAGGGTGTGACTGCAACTCAGGCAGGTAAGGGGACCCCAGGTGCATTGTTGGAGGAGCCTCGGCATTTGTCTTTATCCAACAGATATGAGGTTCTTGCTGCCTGTGTGGATGAGGGATAAGCCTGCAGGATGGATGAGCAAGCTGATCATGGCACCATGGTGCAGGAGGTGTCAACTGTATATGGTCCATGTCTCTCAGCCATATTAGAGGGCAGGTATATATACTGCCCTGTAGACCATAAGCTTGGTGCCAGATTTGAGATCCTGGTATTCAAACACACTCTTAGGTGACCAAAGGCTGCGCTGGCACACTGGAGGCGGTGTTTGGCCTCATTGTCGATGTCTGCCCTTGCTTGATAGTAGGCTCCCGAGGTATGGAAAATGGTCCACGTTGTCCAAGGCCGCGCCATGGATTTTGATGACCCGGTGCGGGGCAGTGCTGTGTGGCGGGGTCAGGTTGGTGGAGGACCTTTGTCTTATGGATGTTTAGTGTAAGGCTCCCTATATGTCTGAGATGTGGATCATATACAGTCAACACCTCAAAGCGCTGGAGAAGTACCACCAGCACTGCCTCCGCAAGATCCTGCAAATCCACTGGGAGGATAGACGCACTAACGTCATTGTTCTTGATCAGGCCAACATCCCCAGCATCGAAGCACTGACCACACTCGACCTGCTCCGTGGGGCCGGCCACATCGTCCGCATGCCCGCCATGTGACTCCCAAATTATGCGCTCTACTCTGAACTCCTACACGGCAAGTGAGCCCCAGGTGGGCAGAGGAAACATTTCAAGGGCACCCTCAAAGCCTGCTTGATAAAGTGCAACATCCCCACTGGCACCTGGGAATACCTGGCTCAAGACCTAAGTGGAAGAAGAGCACCTCGAGTCACGTTGCTGAGAGCATGCAGAAACCAAGCGCAGACAGCGGAAGGAGCCTGCAGCAAACCAAGCTCCCCACCCACCCTTTCCTTCAACGACTGTCTGTCCCACCTGTGATAGAGACTCTAATTCCCGTAATGGACTGTACAGTCACCTGAGAACTCATTTTTAGACTGGAAGTGTCATCCTTGATTTCGAGGGACTGCCAATGATGATGATGATGGTGCAGGAGGCCATTCAAGTGGGGAGAGTGAAAAGGAATATAGTTATGGCAGGGGTCAGTGTAGTCAAGAGGGATAGATACTGTTCTTTGCAGCTGAAACCGTGAGTTTGGAATGTTGTGTTGCCTGCCCGGTGCCAGGGTTAAAGACGACATCTCGTGGCTGGATAAGAACTTGGAGTGGGAAGGTCAAATCCAGTTGTCGTGGCCCACGTAGGAACCCTACTTTTACAAGCGTAAGAGTTTTAAAACATACAAAAATATAATAGTTAAATTAAAAAACATGTTATTTTTAAAAATCCTGCCCACATTAAATTTATTTTAAACCATAATTTAAAGAAACTTTTTATAAAACTTGGGCAATTTTTTTTTCTCAAGATATTTATTAACTTTAATTTCAATTAATTTTAATTATGAGGTGTTTTTATTTTTATTCGGTGTTATTGTGTTTGTTTTTTTTCTCTCAATTAATATGAATGAGAACGTGTAGATATGGAGTTCCCATTGCTATTAATTGAGAATACTTTACCTGATTGGTTGAGCAATCACACATGTCTGCATTTTCTGCGTTCGAACCTGGAGGACGGGAGCATGCTTCGCAGCATGGGAAGAGAAGGCCTCCCCAATGGAATCTCACGCTCCTTTGGGACCACCAGGTACTTGCGAAGAAATTTTTCAGGTCAGAGGCATCCGCCTGTGGGAATTTCTGGGCCATTAAGCTTGGATGGGGGTACTAAATATAATGTATCCTAGTTTGCTGATGATTCAAAGCTAGGTAGGAATGTAAGTTGTGCGGAGGATGCAAAGAGACTTCAAGAGGATATAAACAGGCTAGCTAAGTGGGAAAGAACATGGCAAATGGAATATAATGTTGAGATGTGAAGTTATCCACTTTGTAGGAAAAATAGAAAAACAGAGTATTTTTTTAAACGGTGAGAGATTGGGAAATGTTGGTGTTCAGAGGGACCTGGGTGTCCTTGTACAGGTATCACTGAAGGTTAACATGCAGGCACAGCAAGCAATTAAGAAAGCAAATGATATGTTGGCCTTTATTACAAGAGGATTTGAGTATGAGTAAAGATGTCTTACTGCAATTATATAGGGCCCTGGCGAGACCACACCTGGAGTATTGTGTACAGTTTTGCTCTCCTTACCCAAGGAAGGATATACTTGCCACAGAGGGAGTGCAACAAAGGTTCACCAGACTGATTCTTGGGATAGGGTGATTGTCCTATGAGGAGAGATTGAGTAGACTAGGCCTACATTCTCTAGAGTTTAGAAGAATGAGAAGTGATCAAATTGAAACATACAAAATTGTTACAGGATTTCACAGGGTCGATGAAGGGAGGATGTTTCCCCTGGCTGGGGAGCAGAGTACCAGGGGTCATAGTCACAGACTAAGGGGTCGGCCATTTAGGACTGGAATGAGGAGAAGTTTCTTCATTCAGAGCGTGGTGAATCTTTGGAATTCTCTACCCCAGAGGGCTGTGGCTGCTCAGTCGTTGAGCATATTTAAGACAGAGATCGCTAGATTTTTTAATATTATGGGAATCGAGGGATATGGTGACAGCGCAGGAAAGTGGAGTTGAGGTAGAAGATGAGCCATGATCATATTTAATGGCGGAGCAGGCTTGAAGGGCCGACTGGCCTGCTCCTGCTTCTATTTCTTATGTTCTTATGAAATTGGCTAAGTAACAGGAAACAGAGTAGTGGGGAACGGTTGTTCTTCGGACTGGTGGAAGTTCCATTGATAGGGAAGACTAGAACTAGGGGGCATAATCTTAGAATAAGGGGCCCATAAGACGAGGAGGAATTTCTTCTCGGGGCTGTAAATCTGTGGAATTCGCTGCCTCAGAGAGCTGTGGAAGCTGGGTCATTGAATAAATTTAAGACAGAGATAGTTTCTTAACTGATAAGGGAATACGGGGTTATGGGGAACAGGCAGGGAAGTGCACCTGAGTCCATGATTGGATCAACCATGAACACATTAAATGGCGGAGCAGGCTCGAGGGGCCGTATGGCCTACTCCTGCTATTAAATGTTCTTGTGTTCCCGGGGGTCAGTACAAAAACCACTCCTTTTCTTGATATAAATGACTTGGACTTGGGTGTACAGGGCACAATTTCAAAATTTGCAGATGACACAAAACTTGAAGTATAATGAACAGTGAGGAAGATAGCGACAGACTTCAAGAGGACATAGACAAGCTGGTGGAATGGCGACCACGTGGCAGATGAAATTTAATGCAGACAAGTACGAAGAGATGCATTTTGGTACAAAGAATGAGGAGAGGAAATATAAATTGAAGAGTACAATTCTAAAGGCGGTGCAGGAACAGAGAGACCTGGGGGTATATGTGCACAAATTGTTGAAGGTGGCCGGGCAGGTTGAGAAAGCAGTTAAACAAGCATATGGGATCCTGGGCTTTATAAATAGAGGCATCGAGTACAAAAGCAAGGAAGTTATGATGAACCTTTATAAAACACAGGTTTGACCTCAACTGGAGTATTTCCAATTCTGGGCACAGCACTTTCGGAAGAATGTAAGGACTTTAGAGGGGTGCAGGAAAGTTTTACAAGACTAGTTCCAGGAATGAGGGACTTCAGTTACGTGGATAAACTGGAGAAGCTGAGGTGGTTCTCCTTAGAGCAGCGAAGATTGAGCGGCAATTTGATCGAGGTGTTCAAAATCATGAGGGTTCTAGACAGAGAGAAACTGTTCCCATTGCTGAGGGGTCGAAAACCAGAGGACACAGATTTAAGGTGATTGGCAGAAGATTCAAAGACGACACGAGGAAAAACTTTATTACGCAGCGAGTGGTTATGTTCTGGAATGCACTGCCTGAGAGTATGGTGGAAGTGGATTCAATCGTGGCTTTCAAATGGGAATTGGATAATATTTGCAGGGCAATGGGGGAATGGGACTAGCTGAAGTGCTCTTGCAGAGAGCTGGCACGGGCTCGATGGGTCAAATGGCCTCCTACTGTGATTCTATGATTTCTATGATATAATGAAAATTAATTTCATGTGATTTGGTTTTTAAAAAGTGCTAAATCAGGAGACACAATGTTTTCCTGCATCTCATCAGTTTTGTGATTTATAGCAACAATTATTAACATAACATTGTATCATTTCAGGGCACAAATGTAATATTGTAGATGAATCTGACCATGAAAATTTCTGAAAAAGCTGTAAAATGTACTATTCAGCACAATCGAATTAGTTTAATAATGACTGTAAACAAAATCATTTTTTAATAACCTGGGTAAGAAACCTAATTACCCTGTGCAATTTCTGCAAATAATCACAATAGGATACAACAGTGCCTAGAGCATAGTAAAACATTCCAATGCACTTCACAGCAGCATTATTATATTAGCATGGATAGAGGATTAGCTAACTAACAGAAAACTAAGTCGGAATAAATGGGCCATCAGTAACTAGGGGGGTGCAACAGGGATTGGTGCTGGGGCCTCAGCTATTTACAGTCTATATATTAATGATTTGGATGAAGGGACCGAGTGTAATGTAGCCAAGTTTGCTGATGATACAAAGATGAATGGGAAAGCAAATTGTGAGGACACTCAAAATCTGCAAAGGGATATAGATAGGCTAAGTGAGTGGGCAAAAATTTGGCAGATGGTGTATAATGTGGGAAAGTGTGAGGCTATCCACTTTGGCAGAAAAAATAAAAAAGCAAATTATTATTTAAATGGAGAAAAATTACAAAATGCTGCAGTACAGAGGGACCTGGGGGTCCTTATGCATGAAACATAAAAAGTTAGTGTGCGGGGTACAAGTAATCAAGAAGGCAAATGGAATATTGGCCTTTATTGCAAAGGGGTATAAAAGCAGAGAAGTCCTGCTACAACTGTACAGGGTATTAGTGAAGCCACACCTAGAGTATCACGTACAGTTTTGGTCTCCTTATTTAAGGAGGGATATACTTGCATTGGAGGCAGTTCAGAAAAGGTTCACTAGGTTGATTCCTGAAATGAAGAGATTGACTTATGAAGAAAGGTTGAGTAGGTTGGGCCTGTACTCATTTGGAGTTCAGAAGAATGAGAGGTGATCTTATTGAAACATAGGATAATGAGGGGGCTCAACAGGGTAGATGGAGAGCGGATGTTTCCACTCACAGGGGAATCTAGAAATAGGGGGCATAGTTTCAAAATAAGGGGTCGCCCATTTAAAACTCAGATGAGGAGGAATTTCTCCTCTGAGGGTTGCAAATCTGTGGAACTCTGCCCCAGAGAGCTGTTGAGGCTGGGTCACTGAATATATTTAAGGCAGAGATAGACAGATTTTTGAGCGATAAGGGTTATGGGGAGCGGGCAAGGAAGTGGAACTGAGCCCATGATCAGATCAGCCATGATCTTATTGAATGGCGGAGCAGGCTCGAAGGGCCAAATGGCTTACTCCTGCTCCTATTTCTTATGATCTTATGTTCTTATTATGTAACAGAATTTGACACCTACCTCATGAGGACAGATGACCAAAGACTTGGTCAAAGACATAGGTTTTAAGGAGGAGAGAGAGGTAGAAAGGCAGGGGGGTTTAGGGAGGGAATTGCAGAGCTTAGTGCATAGACAGTTGAAGGCATGGCTGCCAGTGATTAAGTGAACTAAATGGAGGATGCACAAGGCCAGAATTGGAGGAACTCTGAGTGCTCAGAGTTTTGTAGGGCTGCTGGAGGTTAAAGTGACTGGAAGCGGGGAAGCCGTGGAGGGATTTGAAAGCAAGGATGACCATTTTAAATTTGATGCATTGCTGGGCCGGATGCCACTGTAGATCAGTGAGCAGAGGGGTGATCAGTGAATGGGATTGAGCGTGGGTTAGGACATGGGCAGTAGAGTTTTGGATGAGCTCAAGTTATGCAGAGGGTGGAAGATAGGAAGCCAGCCAAAAGGGCATTGGAATAGTAGAGTCTGGAGGTAAGAAAACCATGGAATAGGGTTTCAGCAGCAGATGGGTTGAGCAAGGGTGGAGACGGGCGAGGAGGAAGTAGGTGATCTTGGTGACAGCCGTAGGGGGTTTGGGGGGGCGGTGGGTGGTGTGGGGTGCGAAGCTCAGCTCGGGGTCAATGGGACAGAGGTTGCGAACAGTCTGATTCAGCCTCAGACGATGGCCAGGGAGAGTGATGAAATTGGTGAGTAGGGAAGGGTATTTGTGGTGGGGCCAAAGGTGATGGCTTTGGTCTTCTAAATATTTAGAGAAAATTTCTGCTCATTCAGCACTGGATATTGGACAAGCAGCATGGCAGCTGTGGATGGGTCGAGAGAGGTGGTGATGCGGTGCTTTATTAGGCAGTCCCTTGGAGTCGAGGATGACCTGCTTCCACAATAATGAGTTCTCAGGTGACTGATCGAGTCCAATGTGGCACCTCTGTCACAGGTGGGGCAGACGGTGGTTGGAGGGACGGGTGGGTGGGGTGATTGGGTTGTCGTGCGCTTCTTCCGCTGTTTGCGTTTGGCTTCAGCGTGCTCCTGGCGAAGAGACTCGTTGTTCAGTGCCTTCCCCGGGCGCTTCTCCTCCATTTTGAGCTGTCTTTGGCCGGGGATTCGCAGGTGTCGGTGGGGATGTTGCACTTTTTCAAGGAGGCATTGAGGGTATCCTTGAAGCAATTTCCTCTGCCCACCTGGGGCTCGCTTGCCATGTCAGAGCTCTGAGGAGAGCGCTTGTTTTGGGAGTCTTGTATCGGGCATGCAGACGATGTGGCCCATTCATCGGAGCTGATGGAGCATGGTCAATGCTTCGATGCTGGGGATGTTGGCCTGAGCGAGAACACTGACGTTGCAGCTGAGTGTCGTTCGTGCACATGTGGAA
Organism: Pristiophorus japonicus; assembly: GCF_044704955.1. Classification (NCBI taxonomy): domain Eukaryota; kingdom Metazoa; phylum Chordata; class Chondrichthyes; family Pristiophoridae; genus Pristiophorus; species Pristiophorus japonicus. Next base: position 67,818,299 of record NC_091978.1, read on the forward strand.
TATGGCATGTTGTCGAGAACTAGGAGGGTGACCAGGATAGATCCTTGGGAGGCGCTAGAGTTAATGGTGCGGGAATGAAAAGAAAAGTCATTGTAAAAGTTTCTTTGGCTATGACTGGATAGATGAGAATGAAATTAGGAGAGGGCAGTCCCATTCAGCTGGACAACGGAGGAGAGAAACATAGAAACATAGAAAATAGGTGCAGGAGTAGGTCATTCGGCCCTTCGAGCCTGCACCGCCATTCAATAAGATCATGGCTGATCATTCACTCAGTACCCCTTTGCTGCTTTCTCTCCATACCCCTTGATCCCCTTAGCCGTATGTTGGCCTACATAGCTAGGGGATTTGAATACAGGAGCAGGGAGGTCTTACTGCAGTTGTACAGGTCCTTAGTGAGGCTTCACCTGGAATATTGCGTTCAGTTTTGGTCTCCTAATCTGAGGAAGGACATTCTTGCTATTGAGGGAGTGAAGCGAAGGTTCACCAGACTGATTCCAGGCATGGCTGGACTGTCATATGAGGAGAGACTGGATCAACTGGGCCTTTATTCACTGGAGTTTAGAAGAATGAGAGGGGATCTCATAGAAACGTATAAGATTCTGACGTGACTGGACAAGTTTGATGCGGGAAGAATGTTCCCGATGTTGGGAAGTCCAGAACCAGGGGACACAGTCCAAGGATAAGGGGTAGGCCATTTAGGACTGAGATAAGGCGAAACTTCTTCACTCAGAGTTGTTAACCTATGGAATTCCCTGCCGCAGAGAGTTGTTGATGCTAGTTCATTGGATATATTCAAGAGGGAGCTAGATATGGCCCTTACGGGTCATGGAGAGAAAGCAGGCAAGGGGTACTGAGGGAATGATCAGCCATGATCTTATTGAATGGCGGTGCAGGCTCGAAGGGCCAAATGGCCTCCTCCTGCACCTATTTTCTATGTTTCTATGAGAAAGCAGGAGGTGGGTCTCTTGGACAAGATGAGCTCGGATAGGGTACGAGAGTTTCCAATGTTTGTAATGGATGTTTAACATAAGTTTCATTGCTTCAAAATTCTAATAACTTATTTTCTTGTATGATGCTGTTTATTTACACTTGTATTCGTTGGTCTTTTTTCTGATACGTTTTTTTGTTTTGTTACATGATGAGGTGCATGCCGAAATATGTCTTCCATAACCTAGCACAAAAACAAAATATAAGCAACAAAGGTCAAGACCCACTATCTGGGAGTTTATAATGGGGGTGGTTTGTCTGAGCATTATTTCTCGCTTTCGTCATTCAATTTTCTCCTTTTTTTTTTCTTCCTGAAGTCACTGGTTCACGCAGTGGTGCATTTTCATGGATGATGGCATTTTGACCCTGCACAGTCTGTATCACTCCTCGTGGCATCACAGGTGCACCTTTTTATAAAGCACCTTTGGCATAAAGTCCCAGGACACTTCGCAATCACTTCACTGGCATCATAAACACGTATGCTGTGTCAGGAAGGAAGAGATTGGAAGGGGTAACTGAAAGCTACATTGAAGAGATAGGTGTTGAGGAAATTTTCAACCATGGAGAGATTTATGGAGGGAGTTGCAAAGAGTAGGACTGAACTGACTGAAGGCTCTGCCACCATTGTGAGGTGTAAGGAAGCCAAGGCCATGAAATTATTTGAAGCTGGGGATAAAGAATTTGAAGTGAATACATTGGAGAATATTGGTATGTCTGTTAAGACCTTCAGTAATGGGCAAGTGGGATAGGATTGGTGGGGATCAGTGGAAAATGATGATGGGCTAGGCCGATTTTTCTTTTGTCACCCTTGGTTCTCGTTGCCCAGGGATATTGAGATTAATTAATTAATTCATTAATCGCCTGCTATCTTGGTTCAGGTCCGCTAATTTGGTATAGACAACTGGTAGAACTTCAGACACGCCTAATTTGTATGGTTCACCATGGGATGCTTTTACCCATTAATCAACTAATTCAAACCATATAATAAGGAAGAGATTCATAAGCATTAGAATACCTCCGACATATGTCAATTTTTTATATTCATTGGAAGTTATCTACATTCCAACCATGTAATACATAAATTATTAATTTTGTAAAAATAACCTTCACTTTGCTGCACATTGAGAATTGTTGCCTGTTTGGTGCATGAGAGTTTCGAAGCATGTGGAATTTGTTTTATCTTTGGTAGTATAAAATATTTCTGTTAAGTGAACAGCCATTGTCGACTCTTCTCCAACCAATTGATCATGTATATTGGGGGTGGAGGGGCAGAGACCCTCTTCTGCTTCCCAAGGCTGGCCATACTGTTGAATAGACATTGTGGAAGGCTGGTCAAACATCCTTGTGCTGTTGAGAAAATAGCTTTCACAGAAGAGCCCAGTAAGCAGGTAACCTGCCTTCTCTGCCAGTCAGGTCGTGCTTGTTGCATGGAGTGACGAAAAATTAAAGCATACAAATAAAGTTTAAGCTAATATGTTTTTTAAACTTTTCTTTCATTGTTTTTTTTTTAGTGACCCTTATGTGAAATTGTCCTTGTATGTGGCTGATGAGAATCGAGAACTCGCTTTGATTCAGACAAAAACGATCAAAAAGGTAAGTTTTAGGAGTTTATTTGGCTTTTTGTCAACAGTGCCAGGAATCCACGAGTTTGCTAAGATTTAATGGGGCTGACCTATTTAGTTGAAATGGACAACAGATAATCCTGAAAAATCTTTTTGAAAAGATGCTAATTCAGGGACCCGAGGTTTCAAGTGCAGTCGAATCTGACCTTGTGCAGCATGGGCATTTCTACCTAGGCCATTTGTGAAATGGCCCGATGGCCGCCTTCTGTGCAAAACTTACAGAATTCAAGGATTGACGACACTGTTGTCACTCATTCAAGGTGTTAAAATTAAACTAAAGTGGTCTGTTATTTATCTTCAATCTAGACTGCCCCATAACTAATACGTGCGTGGTGGATACTCATCTCTGGGTTCTGTTCAGATGTGTAGTATGTGATTGAATCTATGCACCCGTGCAGGCTACAGGTTTACTTAGGCCACATTGCACCACACTTAACTAAACCTGCTGAAGGATGATCAGGACTCTTGTCCCATAATCCTTTGCTGCCCTCTGACGTGACTTAGCAAACCATCAGGTGAAGGAGCAAATGAGCACAACTGTCTTCAGGATGTAAACATCAGGTCAAGTTGAGTTTAACCCCCCAAATGTGTAATAGGTCAAAGATTTCTTCATGTTATTTATAAGGTCACGTTTAATGAGACAGCACTACTTGCATTCAAATATATAATCTAAATTCAATAATTTACATATGTAAATATTAATAGTTGTCACTCTCAGATCCCAATCTATATTGCAACTTTGAACCAAGCTATTGAAAGCAAATTCAAGTGGTTGGGAAGGATTGCAGTGAGGTGATCGGTAACTGCTTGGAGCCAATACCTTCATCTATTACTTCCAGTACTGACGCCTTAAGACGCCATTGAAATTAATTTTGTAGAAGAACTGAACAGGTTTACTTAGGCCACATTGCACCACACTTAACTAAACCTACTGTAGGATGATCAGGACTCTGGTCCCATAATCCTTTGCTGCCCTCTGACGTGACTTAGCAAACCATCAGGTGAAGGAGCAAATGAGCACAACTGTCTTCAGGATGTAAACATCAGGTCAAGTTAAGTTTAACCCCCCAAATGTGTAATGCTTTTGTGCACTGCAACATTTTTCAAAAGAAATCCCTTGTGTATTTTAAAAAGTAGGTGCTGGAGATCTTAAATAAAGCCAGAAAATGCAAAAAAAATGTACAGAGGTTTGGTCACTATCTCAAAGAGAACCTGTCTTTTCAAATGCTGACCAACCCGCTGTGTACAATGATAAATAAGAACATTTCGCTATTTTTTTTCAGTTTTTAAAATAGCTACAGGGAAAATGGAAGCTGTCTTCTTTGATCAAGATTTGAAATGGACGAGTGCACGTAAATGTTTCAGTGGGAACTGTCTGATTTAAATGGTGGGGTTATTGTGAGACATGCCAAACACATTCCTGTCATACCAAGAGTACTAGACACAAGCTCTGAATGTCCATGGATCTCGAAAAAAGCTAACCCTATGGTAGCAGCGAGATTAGTGAAGCCTTCCCTCGTGATGGTCTGCAACAACTAGTTTCCCAGCATGTTTCTATGGGGTACTGAAGTTGCATGTTCAGCCATGAACTCATTGAATGGCGGTGCAGGCTAGAAGGGCCGAATGGCCTACTCCTGCACCTATTTTCTATGTTTTCTATGTTTCTATGTTTCTATGCCAAACCCAGAGGAGACGGCTCCTTCAGTCTGGTTCTCCAGACCTCTATGGTAAACATTTTGAGGGTCCATAAGGGAATTCCAGACTGTCCTTAAGTCTTTTGAGACAGAGGCCTGTGTTACAGATGTCCTTGGAACTGCTCAGCATTGCATGACATACTGCAGTGCTGTGTTAACTTGCTCTGCGAAGCATAGTGCATGATGCGACAACTCCTGCCACTCTGTGTTGCCGCTTTTTTCCCCATTTCTGATATATTTGAAGACCTTGCATTTCTTGTGCTATGCTTTTTAAAGTTCTCTGTTTAAGTTACATTTTTACCTTACAGAAAGCACTTTTTGCAGATAGATCTGCAACCGTATCGTATCTTAGTGCTGTGTCTTGTTGCTTGTTTCTCTGCTATTATCTAATTTGAAAAAACTGGCCTCTTAAGCTTCAAAATATTGACGACATGCCCATTTACTTTAAGCACCGATTGCAGTTTCAAATTAAGTGAAGGTGACTTTATTTTAAGTAATAATCTTGGTTTGCAATTAAGGAGCAAATGTGAAGAAATAAAAACACACTGCTTTAAACAAGTGCAAGATTGCATATTGTAGTTGCAGAAAGTAGGTAAAATTGTTATGTTTTGTACAGAATCTTCCAAAGTTTTAAGGTTAGTTGTGTTTGTGGTTTGTACACATACAAAATAACATAAGATTTAGAAGCAGGAGTAGGCCATTCGGCCCCTTGAGCCTGCTCTACCATTCAGTAAGATCATGGCTGATCTCGCTCAGCTCCACTTTCCTGCATAATCCCTTGATTCCCTTAATATTCAAAAATCTATCGATCTCTGTCTTGAATATACTCAACGATTGAGCATCCACCATCCACTGGGGTGGAGAATTCCAACGATTCACCACCCTGCCATGTTCTTGCCCACTCACTTAGTCTATCTATATCCCCTTGAAGTCTCTTAGCATCCTTCTCACAACTTACATTCCCACCTAGCTTTGTATCATCAGCAATCTTGGATATCTTACATTTGGTCCCCTCATCCAAATCATGGATATAGATTGTGAATAGCTGAGGCCCAAACACTGATCCTTGTGGTACTCCACTAGTTACAGTCTGCCAACCCAAAAATGACCTGTTTATTCCTACTCTCTCTTTTCAGTCCATTAACCAATCCTCAATCCACGCTAGTATATTACCCCCAATCCCATGAGCCCTAATTTTGTTCAATAACCTCTTGTGTGTGACACCTTATCGAATGCCTTCTGAAAATCCAAATACACCACATCCACTGGTTCCCCCTTATCTATTCTACCAGTTACAATCTCAAAAACAAATTTGTCAATCATGATTTCCCTTTCATAAATCCGTGTTATCTCTACCCAATCCTATTATTATTTTCTAAGTGTCCTGTTACCACGTCCTTAATACAGGTTGAACCTCCCTTATCCGGTACCCTCGGGACCTGGCCTGTGCCAAATAAGGGATTTTGCTGGATGAGGGAGGTCAGCGGCCGGGGAGGTGACCCAAGGCTGGGGTGGGGAAGGGAAGAGGTCGACGTCCCAGGCGGGCCACGAAGCAAGTGTCAGTAGGTTGGGTGTCGGTGCGGCCCCAACAGGTGTCTGCACAGCCCCAGTGAGTGTCGGTGGGCCGGGTGTCGGCGTGGCCCCAATGGGCCGGGTGTCTGCACAGCCCCAGCGGGTGTTGGCGGGCCGGGTGTCGGTGCGACCCCAGCGAGCGTCGGTGGGCCGGGTGTCAGCGCGGCCCCAGCGGGTGTAAACAGGCCAAGAGTCGGTGCGGCCCCAGTGTGTGTCGGCGGGCTGAGTGTCGGCGTGGCCCCAGCGGGTGTCGGCGGGTCGAGTTTTGGTGCGGCCCCAGCGGGTGTCGGTGGGCCGGGTGTCGGCGGGCCGGGTGTCGGCACGGCCCCAGCGGGTGTCGGAGAGCAGAGTGTCGGCACGGCCCCAGCGAGAGTCGGTGGGCCGGGTGTCGGCACGGCCCCAGCGGGTATCGGAGAGCCGAGTGTCGGTGCAGCCCCAGTGAGAGTCGGTGGGCCGGGTGTCGGTGCGGCCCCAGTGAGAGTCGGTGGGCTGGGTGTCGGTGCGGCCCCAGTGAGAGTCGGTGGGCCGGGTGTCGGTGCGGCCCCAGTGAGAGTCGGTGGGCCGGGTGTCGGTGCGGCCCCAGTGAGAGTCGGTGGGCCGGGTGTAGGCGTGGCCCCAGTGAGAGTCGGTGGGCCGAGTGTCGGTGCGGCCCCAGTGAGAGTCGGTGGGCCGGGTGTCGGTGCGGCCCCAGTGAGAGTCGGTGGGCCGAGTGTCGGTGCGGCCCCAGTGAGAGTCGGTGGGCCGGGTGTCGGTGCGGCCCCAGTGAGAGTCGGTGGGCTGGGTGTCGGTGCGGCCCCAGTGAGAGTCGGTGGGCTGGGTGTCGGTGCGGCCCCAGTGAGAGTCGGTGGGCTGGGTGTCGGTGCGGCCCCAGTGAGAGTCGGTGGGCCGGGTGTAGGCGCGGCCCCAGTGAGAGTCGGTGGGCCGGGTGTCGGTGCGGCCCCAGTGAGAGTCGGTGGGCTGGGTGTCGGTGCGGCCCCAGTGAGAGTCGGTGGGCCGAGTGTCGGTGCGGCCCCAGTGAGAGTCGGTGGGCCGAGTGTCGGTGCGGCCCCAGTGAGAGTCGGTGGGCCGAGTGTCGGTGCGGCCCCAGTGAGAGTCGGTGGGCCGGGTGTCGGTGCGGCCCCAGTGAGAGTCGGTGGGCCGGGTGTCGGTGCGGCCCCAGTGAGAGTCGGTGGGCCGGGTGTCGGTGCGGCCCCAGTGAGAGTCGGTGGGCCGGGTGTCGGTGCGGCCCCAGTGAGAGTCGGTGGGCCGGGTGTCGGTGCGGCCCCAGTGAGAGTCGGTGGGCCGGGTGTCGGTGCGGCCCCAGTGAGAGTCGGTGGGCCGGGTGTCGGTGCGGCCCCAGTGAGAGTCGGTGGGCCGGGTGTCGGTGCGGCCCCAGTGAGAGTCGGTGGGCCGGGTGTCGGTGCGGCCCCAGTGAGAGTCGGTGGGCCGGGTGTCGGTGCGGCCCCAGTGAGAGTCGGTGGGCCGGGTGTCGGTGCGGCCCCAGTGAGAGTCGGTGGGCCGGGTGTCGGTGCGGCCCCAGTGAGAGTCGGTGGGCCGGGTGTCGGTGCGGCCCCAGTGAGAGTCGGTGGGCCGGGTGTCGGCGCGGCCCCAGTGAGAGTCGGTGGGCTGGGTGTCGGCGCGGCCCCAGTGAGAGTCGGTGGGCTGGGTGTCGGCGCGGCCCCAGTGAGAGTCGGTGGGCTGGGTGTCGGCGCGGCCCCAGTGAGAGTCGGTGGGCCGAGTGTCGGCGCGGCCCCAGTGAGAGTCGGTGGGCCGGGTGTCGGCGCGGCCCCAGTGAGAGTCGGTGGGCCGGGTGTCGGTGCGGCCCCAGTGAGAGTCGGTGGGCCGGGTGTCGGTGCGGCCCCAGTGAGAGTCGGTGGGCTGGGTGTCGGTGCGGCCCCAGTGAGAGTCGGTGGGCCGGGTATCAGTGCAGCCCCAGCGGGTGTCGACGGGCCGAGTTTCGGCGCGGCCCCAAAGTTCTGCACATGCGCCTCCGGCCGCCGGAATCATCGCGGACGAGGGGTGGTGTCGGATAAGGGAGTCCAACCTGTCATAGAGTCTAGCATTTTCCCTACGACTGATGTCAGGCAAACTGGTCTGTAGTTCCCTGTTTTCTCTCAGATGCAAAACTGATGGATACAATTTTCTTTTGCAGACATTAAATCCAAAATGGAATGAAGAATTTCTTTTCAGGGTAAGTATTCGTAAAATTCTTAAGTGACATAAATGTATATGTTTTTCTTTTTCGAATTGACTGAACCAACCCACTCTATTTTTAAATAAAAAGACAAGTATAATCGAGTTGCAGTTATGTTACTGGACTAGTAATCCCAGGGCTTGGATTAATAATCCAGATAATGCAAGTTCAAATACCAGTATATCATTTAGTTTTAAAAAGCTGGTATCAGGGAAAAGTGACCATGAAGCTGTCGAATTGTCATTAAAAACCCAAATGGATCATTAATGTCGTTTAGGGAAGCAAATCTGTTGTCCTCACTCGGTATGGTTGAAATGGGACTCAACTCCCACATCAGTGTTGTTATCTTCCTTGCCCTCGTGGCAACTAGGAATGGACAATTGGCTTTTCCAACAATGCCTACATTCTGGGCATAAATAAATCAAGTATAGTTCGGTGGGCAGGTGAATAAGTCAGATTTTACCTTGTTCAACTCCCTCAGTTTCCCATGGGGTAAAGTCAGCATTTTGCTGAGCGATTCAGAACAGGAAGGTCCCAGGTTCAACTTGTCTTATGGGATGAAGTTAGAATGTTATTAAGTGATTCAGAACAGGAGGTTCCATGTTTGATTCTCTTCATTTTCAGATTAATTGATAACAGCCTGGGGTGTGATTGAGTGCGACAGTAACTCCTCACTGCCCCTCTGCTGGGGAGTGGAAAAAGGGGCCGTAGTAGTGCAAGGAAGATGGTGGAAAGGCCTGGGGGAGTCAGGATTCTGTCAGCCACAGATTACCCAGCCTTTGACATGCTCTTGTTGCCACAGTATTTTATGTGGCTGGTCCAATTAAGTTTCTGGTCAATGGTGACCCCCAGGATGTTGATGGTGGGGGATTCGGCAATGGTAATGCCATTGAATATCAAGAGGAGGTGGTTAAACTCTTGCTTGTTGGCGATGTTCATTGCCTGGCACTAGTGTGGCGCGAGCTTAAATGTCGTCCAGGTCTTGCTGCATGCGGGCATCGACTACTTCATTTTTGAAGGAGTTGCAAATGGAACTGATCATTGTACAATCATCAGTAAACATCCTCACTTCTGACCTTATAATGGAGGGAAGGTCATTGATGAAGTAGCTGAAGATAGTTGGGCCTAGGACATTGCCCTGAGGAACTTCTGCACCAATGCTCTGTTTTCTGTCCATTAACCGATCCTCAGTCCATGCTAATCTATTACCCCCAATCCCATGAGTCCTAATTTTGTATAATAACCTCTCATGTGTACCTTATCGAATGCTTTTTGAAAATCAAAATACATTACATCCACTGGTTCCCCCCCCCCCCCCTCCTTATCCATCCTTATAGGTACATCTTCAAAAACTAAGATTTGTCAAATATGATTTCCCTTTCATAAAACCATGTTGACTCTGCTTAATCATATTGCGATTTTCTAAGTGCCCTGTTACCACGTCCCAGCATTTTGCCTGCTACTGATGTCAGGCTAACTGACCTATAATTTCCTGTTTTTTCTCTTCCTCTTTTCCTAAATAGTGGGGTTATACTTGCTACCTTCCAATCCTTGGGGACTGTTTCAAAATCTAGGGAATTCTGGAAGATTAATCCCAATGCAACTTAATCTCTGCAGCTACCTCTCTTACCGATGATGCAGGTCGTTCGATCCAGGGATTTGTCGCCACTTAATCCCATTAATTTCTCCAGTACCATGTCTTTACTTATACTGATTTCCTTAAGTTGCTCTTTCTCCAGACCCTTGGTTCCTCATTTCTGGAATGGTTTTTGTGTTGTCTACTGTGAAGACATACAATTTTTTTGTTTACTGTCTCTGCTATTTCTTTATTGCCCATTATAATTTCTCCTGTCTTTGCCTCTAATGGGCCCACATTTACTTTCACTAATCCTGTCCTATTTACATACCTATAGAAATGTTTACAATCAGTTTTTATGTCTCATGCTAATTTGCTCTTGTATTCTTTTTTCTGTTTCCTTATTAATTTCTTGGTCCTCTTGCTAAATTTTAAAATCCTCCCAATCTTCAAGCTTACTATTTTTGGCAACATTATACACCTCTTTCTTTGATCTAATACTGCATTTAACTTCTCTTGTTAGCCACGAGTGGACCATTTTTCCTGTTGAATTTTTGAGCCTGAAAGAAATGTATATTTGTTGTAAATAATTTACAACAAATATACATTTCTTTAAGTGTTACTTCTTTACACGCTTGTCATTGCTTGTCTACCGTCATACCTTTTAATGTAGCTTCCCTATCTACCTTAGCCAACTCAGCCCTCATGCCATTGCTTTGTTTAGATTTAAGACCCTAGTTTCGGACTTGACTAAATCACTTTCAAACTCAACATAAAATTCTATCATATTATCGTCACTCTTCCCCAATGGTTCCTTTACGACAAGGTTATGAATTAACCTTTCTCATTGCACAATACTAGATCTAAAATAGCCTGTACCCTCATTGGTTCCTCAACATACTGATCTAGAAAACTTTCCTGTATACATTCCATGTATTCGTCCTCCACACTATTACTGCAAATTTGGTTTGTCTAGTCTAGATGGAGCTTAAGGTCCCCCATGTTTACTGTATTACCCTTGTTACATGCGCCTCTAATTTACTGATTTATACTCTGCCCTACATTACAACTACTGTTTGGGGGCCTATAAACAATTCCCACCAATGTTTTCTGCCTCTTGCTGTTTCTTAGCTCCACCCAAACTGATTCTACTTCTTGATTTTCGGAGCTAAGTTCCTTTCTCTCTACTCTTTATCCCATCCTTTATTATCAAGGCTACCCCTCCGCCTTTTCTATTTTGCCTCTCTCTCCTAAAAGTTAAGTATCCTGGAATATTTAGTTCCCAACCTTGGCTATTAGATTAAACCTATTCATTTCTATCTGCACTATTAATTCACCCATTTTGTTGCGAATGCTTCGCGCATTCAGATAGAGTGCCTTTAGCTTTGATTTTTTCTATTTTTCCCCTGATGTCACCGTAGTCACTGATGCCCTGTTATCTTTGTTACTCTTTTTGTCCCTTGCTGACCCACTCTGCTTATTTTTACCTAAAACTCTGCTCTGCTCCAGAGTCTTGACATTTCTCTTGCTGCTTTTAAATTAACTCATTCTGAATCCTCCCATCCCACCTTCATTAGTTTAAAGCCCTGTCTACTGCCCTAGTTACTCAATTCGCCAGGACACTCGTTCCATGGAACAGCTCCCTCTTTCCCCAGTACTGGTACCAGTGGCCCATGAAGCGAAACCCCTGCCTTCCACACCACTCTTTCAGCCATGCATTTAACCTTCCAATCTGCTTATCCTTGTGCCAATTGGCGCATGGCTCAGGTAAAAAATCCAGAGATTATTACCTTTGAGGTTCTGCTTTTTAATTTCAACCCCAACTCTTCAAACTCTCTCAGCAAAACCTCGTTTCTAGTTCTATCCATGTCATTAGTTCCTGGAGTACTGTGAGAGGTATCACACCTGAGGAAGGATGTATTGTTCTTGGAAGGAGTGCAGCATAGGTTTACCAGAATGATACCCTGATTTCAAAGGTTAAGTTACGAGGAGAGATTGCACACATTAGGTTTATATTCCAAGGAATTTAAAAGGTTAAGGGATGAACTAATCGAAGTTTTCAAGATATTAAGGGGAATAACGAGGGTAGATAGAAATAAACTATTTCTGCTGGTTGGGGGTTCTCGGACTCGGGGGCATATTCTAAAAATTAGAGCCAGACCTTTCAGGAAATTAGGAAGCACTTCGACGCACAAAGGGTGGTAATGGCAATTGAAGTGAGATCAATTGTTAATTTTAAATCGGAGATTGATAGCTTTTTGTTAACTAAAGATTTAACGGGATTATGGGGCAAAGGTGTTAGGTTGCAGATCAGCCATGATTTCATTGAATGTTTTAACTGCTTGGGCTCAATGGCTTACTCCTGTTGCTATGTTGCGAAGTTAATTTTGAAGAAATAAAAGAGCATGCAAATGGTTGAGACAGTGAGATAATGAGAAGCCTACCCAGGGGAAAAGATGAGAATATGAGGGAATTGGACAAGAAGCAGCAGAAAGCCTGGGGATGCATGCCTGAAAATGCCAGCAAAACACAGTGGGTCTGCTAATCCTGTAAAGAGGGAAAAGGATTAAAAAAATATAATTGTATCTATATCATTACAATCAAACTTGTCTCCAAACAGTCTTATAAACCATGTTACAGTGATAGTGAACCTCAGAATGAACAGGCTGAAAAAAGAAGTCTGAGGGGTGACCTAACAGAGGTCTTTAAAATTATGAAAGGTTTTGATTAGAATAGATATAGAGAATGTTTCCACTCGTGGGGAAGAGAATAACCAGAGGCCATCAATACAAGATAGTCACCAAGAAATCAAATAGGGAATTCAGAAATAATTTATTTACACAGTGAATGGTAAGAATGTGGAACTCACTACCTCAGGGAGTGGTTGAAGCGAATAGTATAGATGCATTTAAGGGGGGGAAAGACCAACATTTGAGGGAGATGGGAATAGAGGGTTATTCTGAGGAAAGACGGAAGGAGGCTCGAGTGGAGCATAAACGGCGGCATGAACTGGCTGGGCCGAATGGCTTGTTTTTGTGCCGTATATCCTCTTATCCTATGTAATCCTATGTAATGTGTAAACCTCTCATTACTTGAGTCTCTTGTGACGCGGAGACAAACTGTAGGGAAAAGCAGCAGCCTAAACGTTTCTGACTCCTTCCTTCACTCTTGACAGTAGCTTCCTATCACTGCCACTAGGGTGGGGTGGGAATCGAGAAATCAAAACCTGAACATGTGTTTTAGCTTCAGACTTGCAGCTGCAGGCTTTGTGTTTTTCTCAGTTCTTTAATTTCTCATCTTTTCCTTGGGTCCATCAGCATCTGAAAAAAGAGGATATAAATGTTTTGGGTGGAGACCCTTTCTCGGAGCACCAAAAATCAAAGAGCCTGGCAGCTGTTTCTCTGTACTGTATTGTGGGCGTTGCTGGTAGTTGGGCAGGTGGAATAGCTAACTTGTACCTGGATTTATTCATATTGTTTGGCTTACATTTCAGACACTTGAAGAATATTTGCAAGGAAAAAAAATTGAGTTAAATATTTTCAGCGACGATTTTCTTAAGTTCACTCCAACCTGTCCTGTACATGTCTACTGTTCAAATGTCAACATTTGAATTCATGTTGATAATCTAACAACAGGTTAAATTAATTGATGGGTGTGTGATGTGGGCCCAGCTATAACACTAATTACTTAAATTGCAGGTCAATCCCCAGAATCACAGGCTGCTGTTTGAAGTCTTCGATGAAAACCGACTGGTGAGTACGAACTGAAAAATAAATCTCCTTCCATTGTGCCCTGATTTGAAAAGAGTAATCAAGTCATCTTTGTATCTTGCCATTTGTTTTAATTGGTAATTCCCATGAAGTCCCACATAGTTTCAGCAGCCTTGCACTTTACTTGTTTTTTTTGTTTGCTCATAAAATACTACATTGTTTGTTCCAGAATTACATGCATTGGTGAATTGCCATGTTTTTGTTTTGTTCAAGCACCTATTAAAATCCTCCTTCAATGGAAAATTAAGCTATCGTAAATAAACTTTGTTGCACTGTGGCAATTAGATTATCAAAAGAGCGATTAGACATAATTTCAAAGGAACACTTTTTTCCAAGAAACATTATTTGCATATATAGGTACAGCATCGAGAATTCGGGACCGAGGCTGTTCCGGTTTCTCTGTATTTCCGGACTTCGGACCGTCTTTCCGATGTCCCGAGCCCGGAAATGCCTGAGCCAAGGTAGGTAGGTAGGGGAGGAGGGGTCGACTGGTGGTGGTGGGGCCAGCCCGGGGTGAGGTTAGCGGTGCAGTGGCGTGGGGAGGTTGTGCCTGAGGCAGGGGTGAGGTGGGGATGAGGGAGGCGGCGGTGGCCTGAGGCGGGGGTCCGGATTCCGGAACATTTACCGGATTCCGGAACTCTGGAATCTCGATGCTGTATCTGTACTAAAAAGCCTCACCCTTGTAGTCTACAATTACAATGTATTAATGCTTTGCCAGTGCTAATAGTTATTTCTCTCTTGGTACTTTATGATGGAATGTTATGCAGAAGCATGTTTTAAAAACTAAAAACTTTGGTTTGATAGAATTTAATAACTGAGTACAAGAGTGTGCCTGATAACGTTCTTAATGAGAGTTCTGTGCTACTTTTTTCCCCAGAGATTCCGTAATTGGTGTGCTTAAGATTATTGAGCCTTGTGTCAGTAAACAAAAAAAGCACTGATTATAGAAAGACAATCAAATGAACAATGGCTGAATCAATACTTATTTTACTTATAATCAAAACTTATAGTAGTGGTCGGGGACAGTATCATTAGGGGATAGATACTGTTCTCTGCAGCCGAGAGTGAGAGTCCCGGCCTCGCTGCAATGCTCCACCTCACACTCAACAAGCTCCCTACTGGAGTGGAACTAAACTATAGAACCAGTGGGAACCTGTTCAACCTTCGTCGCCTCCACGCCTGATCCAAGACCGTCCCATCCTCTGTCGTCGAACGACAGTACGCGGACAATGCTTATGTCTGCACGCACTCGGAGGCTGAACTCCAAGTCATATTCAACATTTTCACCGAGGTGCATGAAAGCATGGGCCTTACACTAAACATCCGTAAGACAAAGGTCCTCCACCAACCTGACCCCGCCACACAGTACTGCCCTCCCCCCATCTCCCCGCACCCACCCCACCCAAGTCATCAAGATCCACGGCGTGGCCCTGGGCAACGTGGACCACTTTCTATACTTCAGGAGCCTATTATCAGCAAGAGCAGACATAGACGATGGGGTTCAACACTGCCAGCACAGCCTTCGGCTGCCTGAGGAAGAGTGTTGGAAGATCAGGCCCTCAAATCTGGCACCGAGCTTATGGTCTACAGGGCTGTAGTGATACCCACCCTCCTGTATGGCTCAGAGACGTGGACCATATACAATAGACACCTCAAATCGCCTGAGAAATACCACCAACGATGCCTCCGCAAGATCCTGCAAAAATTCCCTGGGAGGACAGACGCACCAACGTCAGTGTTCTCAATCAGGCCAACAACCCCAGCATCGAAGCATTGACCACAATTGACCAGATTCGTTGGGCGGGCCACAATGTTCGCATAGAAACAGAGAAAATAGGTGCAGGAGTAGGTATTCGGCTCTTCGAGCCTGCCCCACCATTCAATATGATCATGGCTGATCATGCAACTTGAGTACCCCTTGATCCCCTTAGCTGTAAGGGCCACATCTAACTCCCTTTTGAAAATATCTAACGAACTGGCCTCAACAACTTTCTGTGGTAGAGAATTCCACAGGTTCACAATTCTCTGAGTGAAGAAGTTTCTCCTCATCTCGGTCCTAAATGGCTTACCCTTTATCCTTAGACTGTGATCCCTGGTTCTGGACTTCCCCAACATTGGGAACATTCTTCCTGCATCTAACTTGTCCAATCCCGTCAGAACTTTATATGTTTCTATGAGATCCCTCTCATTCTTCTAAATTCAGTAAATATAAGCCTAGTCGATCCCATCATCATAGGCAGTCCCTCGAATCGAGGATGACTTGCTTCCACGTCAAAAAGTTCACAGATGTTTCAATGATGGACCTAAAATTCCAGGTCCGAACTAAATGTTGAAGGGTGGAAGATGCCTGTGCTTGGATTTTTTTTAAACGTGTAGTGACCGTTGCACACCAGACACCACACGGGCTTGACAGAGCCAGGTCTTGGCCTAGTAGCAAGGATTAACCAGGACGACTGGAGACCAGCTTTGCTGCATGGACCTAGTGCGCACACATATCGCAGTGTGGGCTGGCACTCTTCTGGGCCCCGAACTCACGCCTCTCCTGCACCCCGATCACGTCCCTCTACAATCTCTCGCCGCTCCTTCGCCCCAATCTCGCCGCTCCTACAGTAAAAGCCTTTTGAAAGTCCAAATACACCACATGCACTGGTTCTCCCTTGTCCACTCTACGAGTTACATCGTCAAAAAATTCTAGATGATTTGTCCAGCATGATTTCCCTTTCATAAATCCATGCTGACTTGGACCGATCCTATCACTGCTTTCCAAATGCACTGCTATTACATCTTTAATAGTTGATTCCAACATTTTCCCCACTACTGATGTGAGGCTAACCGGTCTATAATTCCCCGTTTTCTCTCTCCCTCCTTTTTTAAAAAGTGAGGTTACATTAGCTACCCTCCAGTCCGTAGGAACTAATCCAGAGTCTCTAGAATGTTGGAAAATGACCACCAATGCATCCACTATTTCTGGGGCCACTTCCTTAAGTACTCTGGGATGCAGCTTATCAGGCCTTGGGGATTTATCGGCCTTCAATCCCATCAATTTCCCTACCACAATTTCCTGACTAGTAAGCATGCCCGACACAAGACTCCCAAAGCAAGTCTTCGACTTGGAACTCCTGCCCGGCAAGCGAGCCCCAGGTGGGCAAAGGAAACGTTTCAAAGCCTCTTTGATAAAGTACAACATCCCCACCGACACCTGGGAGTCCCTGGCCAAAGATGCCCGAAGTGGAGGAAGTGCATCCGGGAGGGCGCTGAGCATCTTGAGTCTCGTCGCCGAGAGCATGCAGAAAACAAGCGCAGGCAGCGGAAGAAATGTATGGCAAACCAAACTCCCCACCCACCCTTTCCTCCAAAGACTGACTGTCCCACCTGTGACAAAGACTGCAATTTCCGTATTGAATGTACAGTTACCTGAGAACTCACTTTTAGAGTGGAAGATGTTGTTTAACCAGTGCCAGGGTTAAGGACATCTACTCTGAGCTGGAGAGGAACTTGGAGTGGGAGGGGTGCACGTGGCTACAAAGGACATAGGACAAATAAAGAGGTTCTGCTGAGGGATTATGAGCAGCTAGGGGCCAAATTAAAAAGCCGAACCACACAGGTAATAATCTCTGGATTGCGACCTGAGCCACGAGCAAATTTGCATCGAAACAATAAGATCAGAGAGTTAAACATGTGGTTCATAGACTGGTGTGGGAGAAATGGGCTTTGGTTCATGGGACACTCGCACCAGTACTGGGGTAAGAAGGAGCTGTTCCATTGGGACGGGCTCCACTTAGACTGTGCTGGGACTAGGCTCCTGGCGAATCAAATAACTTGGGCTGTGGAGGGGTCTTTCAACTAATTAGTGGGGGGGATGGTTCAAGTGAGCGAAAATTAAAAATGTCAAAGAATAAGGAGAAGGCAATGGAGCAGTGTAGCACTGGGGGAAATGAAAACCGGAGTATGACAGGAAGGGACAGAATGTATAAACATGAAGGTGAAACAGAAAATGGGGTCAAAGCAGGAAAAAATGGTTAAAAAAAACAAATTGATCTGAATGCATGCAGCATTCGTAACAAAATAGATGAGTTAACGGCACAAATGGGTATGATCTGATAGCCATTACAGAGATGCAGTTGCAAGGTGACCTGGACTGGGAACTAAATATTCAGGGATATTTGACAATTCAGAAAGACAGACAGAAAGGAAAAGGAGGTGGGGTAGCACTGTTAATAAAGGATGAGATCAGTGCATTATTGAGAAACGATATTGGCTCAGAAGATCAAGATGTTGAATCAATTTGGGTGGAGATGAGGAATAATAGCGGGAAAAAGTTGCTGGTGGGCGTAGCTTATAGGCCCCCTAACAGGAACAACACTGCAGGACGGAGTATAAATCAAGAAATAATGGAGGCTTGTAAAAAAGGAACGGCAATAATCACGGGCGACATTAACCTTCATATTCATTTGACAAAGCAAATTGGCCAGGGTAGTCTTGAGGAAGAGTTCATAAAGTGCATCCGGGATAGTTTCCTTGAACAGTCCGTTGAGGAATCAACCAGGGAGCAGGCTATCTTAGATCTGGTACTGTGCAATGAGACAGGATTAATGAACAATCTCCTAGTAAGGGATCCTCGAGGAATGAGCGACCATAACATGGTTGAATTTCAAATTCAGTTGGAGGGTGAGAAAGTTGGATCTCAAACCAGTGTCCGAAGCTTAAATAAAGGAGACAACAAAAGGTGGTATGAAGGCAGAGTTGGCTAAAGTGGACTGGGAAAGTAGATTGAAGAATGGGACGGTTGATGAGCAGTGTCAGACATGTAAGGAGATATTTCATAACTCAACAAAAATATATCCCAATGAGAAGGCAAGACTGTAAGAGAAGGGATAACCAGCTGTGGCTATCTAAGGAAACAAGGGATGGTATAAGATTTCTAAATCTCTGGCATTAAATTGACAGCAAGACCGATTATTTTAAAACAATTTGGAATAGTTTATTAAACACACACACATGCATATCTATCAGCAGTCATCAGCTGTCCTGCGGATCAACTTAGTTACAACCGATACAATGATGTTCCAATAAAAACGGTATACTTAACTTCCCCCTGGCAAAGCACATGGCCTGCTGCTTTGTCTGTAGAGGGAGGTCCTGCTTTTGCGAAGGAGAAGAGGAGAGAGCAATCTTTGGCTTGAGTTTTTATATCTCTGAAGGCCATTGTTTCTCAGGAAGCCTCAGGATTGGATCTTGGTTCCAAGGCCATTCCTGATTGGCTTCCCCTCATACATGTGTACGTCTGGAGGGCCAGCGCCACTCCTTGACTAGGTTAATGGCTTTCCAATTAACACCTTTGTTCCTTTAAGCTCTGTCCAGCCAGAAGACAATATACAAACAGGACATGCTGGAAGTCTGTGAGCTTCCATTTTGTTTCAACACTGCAGCCTTTCTATATAATCTACACTTTGATCATTTATACATACACAGAATCAGTTTTATCATTAATAAACATTTTTCTTCTTACAATGGTGTAAAATTGAAAAAAAGCACATACCAAATGGCCAAGAATAGTGGGAGGCCAGAGGATTGGGAAACTTTTAAAAGCCAGCAAAAGAATGACTCAAAAAATAATTGAGGTGTTATGTATGCAACACCTTGTAACCAGCATTCTACCGCCACCAGAGGGCGCATCTGTTGGAGTCCCAAGGGATCCCAGCATCCCTTGGGAGCACTGCATATAAGCAGGCCTCCCATGCTGTGCCAGCACTCTGAAGTCAGAATAAAGAGACTCAGGTCACACTTACTCAAGTCTACAGTACTCAGTCACATTGCTTTATTTGAGATAACAACTGGCGATGAGTAATAGATAACAATCCATCACGTGAAAATGCAGAGAACTGTTCGTATCCTGGAGAAATTCTCAGAAGGTGACGATTGGGAAGCCTTTCCTGGAGCGACTCGACCAATACTTCGTGGCTAACTAGCTGGAAGGGAATGAGAACACTGCAAAACAAAGGGCGATCCTCCTCACCGTCTGCAGGGCAACAATCTATGGCCTCATGAAGGATATTCTTGCTCCAGTGAAAGCAACAACCAAATCGTATGAAGAACTGTGTAAGCTGGTCGGGGAGCACCTAAATCCGAAGGAGAGCGTTCTGATGGCAAGGTATCAATTTTATACACGCCAACGGTCTGAAGACCAGGAAGTGGCGAGCTACATCACTGAACTAAGGCGCCTTGCAGGACATTGCGAATTCGATGGATTCCTGAAGCAAATGCTAAGAGACTTTTTTGTGCTTGACATTGGTCATGAGGTTATCCTTTGCAAACTATTGACTGTTGAAACACTGAACCTGAGCAAAGCCACAATGATAGCCCAGGCATTTATATCCACCAGCGATAACACCAAACAAATTTCGCAGCATAAAGATGCATCGGCAAGTACTGTACACAAAGTAACGTCGTTTTCAGGCAGGAATGGTATGTTGCCTCCCTGGTGCAAGGGTCAAGGATGTCTCGGAGCAGGTGCAGGACATTCTAAAAAGGGAGGGAGAACAGCCAGTTGTCGTGGTGCACATTGGTACCAACGACATCGGTAAAAAAAGGGATGAGGTCCTACGAAACGAATTTAAGGAGCTAGGAGCTAAATTTAAAAAGTAGGACCTCAAAAGTAGTAATCTCGCGATTGCTACCAGTGCCATGTGCTAGTCAGAGTAGGAATCGCAGGATAGCACAGATGAATACGTGGCTTGAGCAGTGGTGCAGCAGGGAGGGATTCAAATTCCTGGGGCATTGGAACCGGTTCTGGGGGAGGTGGGACCAGTACAAACCGGACGGTCTGCACCTGGGCAGGACCGGAACCAATGTCCTAGGGGGAGTGTTTGCTAGTGCTGTTGGGGAGGAGTTAAAGTAATATGGCAGGGAGAGCAAAAGACAGAAAGGAGATGAGGAAAAGTGGAGGGCAGAGAAACCCAAGGAAAAGAACAAAAAGGGCCACTGTACAGCAAAATTCTAAAAGGACAAAGGGTGTTTTAAAAAAAAAAACAAACCTGAAGGGTTTGTGTCTTAATGCAAGGAGTATCCGTAATAAGGTGGATGAATTAACTGTGCAAATAGATGTTAACAAATATGATGTGATTGGGATTACAGAGACGTGGCTCCAGGATGATCAGGGCTGGGAACTCAACATCCAGGGGTATTCAACATTCAGGAAGGATAGAATAAAAGGAAAAGGAGGTGGGGTAGCATTGCTGGTTAAGGAGGAGATTAATGCAATAGTTAGGAAGGACATTAGTTTGGATGATGTGGAATCTATATGGGTAGAGCTGCAGAACACCAAAGGGCAAAAAATATTAGTGGGAGTTGTGTACAGACCTGCAAACAATAGTAGTGATGTTGGGGAGGGCATCAAACAGGAAATTATGGGTGTATGCAATAAAGGTGCAGCAGTTATAATGGGTGACTTTAATATGCACATAGATTGGGCTAACCAAACTGGAAGCAATACGGTGGAGGAGGATTTCCTGGAGTGCAAAAGGGATGGTTTTCTAGACCAATATGTCGAGGAACCAACTAGGTGGGAGGCCATCTTAGACTGGGTGTTGTGTAATGAGAGAGGATTAATTGGCAATCTCGTTGTGCGAGGCCCCTTGGGGAAGAGTGACCATAATATGGTGGAATTCTGCATTAGGATGGAGAATGAAACCGTTAATTCAGAGACCATGGTCCAGAACTTAAAGAAGGGTAACTTTGAAGGTATGAGGCGTGAATTGGCTAGGATAGATTGGCGAATGATACTTAAGGGGTTGACTGTGGATGGGCAATGGCAGACATTTAGAGACCGCATGGATGAACTACAACAATTGTACATTCCTGTCTGGCGTAAAAATAAAAAAGGGAAGGTGGCTCAATCGTGGCTATCAAGGGAAATCAGGGATAGTATTAAAGCCAAGGAAGTGGCATACAAATTGGCCAGAAATAGCAGTGAACCTGGGGACTGGGAGAAATTTAGAACTCAGCAGAGAAGGACAAAGGGTTGATTAGGGCAGGGAAAATGGAGTACGAGAAGAAGCTTGCAGGGAACATTAAGACGGATTGCAAAAGTTTCTATAGATATGTAAAGAGAAAAAGGTTAGTAAAGACAAACGTAGGTCCCCTGCAGTCAGAATCAGGGGAAGTCATAACGGGGAACAAAGAAATGGCAGACCAATTGAACAAGTACTTTGGTTCGGTATTCACGAAGGAGGACACAAACAACCTTCTGGATATAAAAGGGGTCAGAGGGTCTAGTAAGGAGAAGGAACTGAGGGAAATCCTTATTAGTCGGGAAATTGTGTTGGGGAAATTGATGGGATTGAAGGCCGATAAATCCCCAGGGCCTGATGGACTGCATCCCAGAGTACTTAAGGAGGTGGCCTTGGAAATAGCGGATGCATTGACAGTCATTTTCCAACATTCCATTGACTCTGGATCAGTTCCTATCGAGTGGAGGGTAGCCAATGTAACCCCACTTTTTTAAAAAGGGAGGGAGAGAGAAAACACGTAATTATAGACCGGTCAGCCTGATATCGGTAGTGGGTAAAATGATGGAATCAATTATTAAGGATGTCATAGCAGCGCATTTGGAAAGAGGTGACATGATAGGTCCAAGTCAGCATGGATTTGTGAAAGGGAAATCATGCTTGACAAATCTTCTGGAATTTTTTGAGGATGTTTCCAGTAGAGTGGACAAGGGAGAGCCAGTTGATGTGGTGTATTTGGACTTTCAGAAGGCTTTCGACAAGGTCCCACACAAGAGATTAATGTGCAAAGTTAAAGCATATGGGATTGGGGGTAGTGTGCTGACATGGATTGAGAACTGGTTGTCAGACAGGAAGCAAAGAGTAGGAGTAAATGGGTACTTTTCAGAATGGCAGGCAGTGACTAGTGGGGTACCGCAAGGTTCTGTGCTGGGGCCCCAGCTGTTTACACTGTACATTAATGATTTAGACGAGGGGATTAAATGTAGTATCTCCAAATTTGCGGATGACACTAAGTTGGGTGGCAGTGTGAACTGCGAGGAGGATGCTATGAGGCTGCAGAGTGACTTGGATAGGTTAGGTGAGTGGGCAAATGCATGGCAGATGAAGTATAATGTGGATAAATGTGAGGTTATCCACTTTGGTGGTAAAAACAGAGAGACAGACTATTATCTGAATGGTGACAGATTAGGAAAAGGGGAGGTGCAACGAGACCTGGGTGTCATGGTACATCAGTCATTGAAGGTTGGCATGCACGTACAGCAGGCGGTTAAGAAAGCAAATGGCATGTTGGCCTTCATAGCGAGGGGATTTGAGTACAGGGGCAGGGAGGTGTTGCTACAGTTGTACAGGGCCTTGGTGAGGCCACACCTGGAGTATTGTGTACAGTTTTGGTCTCCTAACTTGAGGAAGGACATTCTTGCTATTGAGGGAGTGCAGCGAAGGTTCACCAGACTGATTCCTGGGATGGCGGGTCTAACCTATCAAGAAAGACTGGGTCAACTGGGCTTGTATTCACTGGAGTTCAGAAGAATGAGAGGGGACCTCATAGAAACGTTTAAAATTCTGATGGGTTCAGACAGGTTAGATGCAGGAAGAATGTTCCCAATGTTGGGGAAGTCCAGAACCAGGGGTCACAGTCTAAGGATAAGGGGTAAGCCATTTAGGACCGAGATGAGGAGAAACATCTTCACCCAGAGAGTGGTGAACCTGTGGAATTCTTTACCACAGAAAGTTGTTGAGGCCAATTCACTAAATATATTCAAAAAGAGTTAGATGAAGTTCTTACTACTAGGGGGATCAAGGGGTATGGTGAGAAAGCAGGAATGGGGTACTGAAGTTGCATGTTCAGCCATGAACTCATTGAATGGCGGTGCAGGCTAGAAGGGCCGAATGGCCTACTCCACCTATTTTCAATGTTTCTATGAATGCATATGGTATAATGAACACGCCTGCAGCTGCACGACGTCAAATGACTCGGAGTCCGCCATTAAGTGTGAATGCGAGGCAATTAACACCTTGTTGGCGCAGCAGAGGTGATCATCGAGCCCATCACTGCCGCTTCAAACACTATGCTTGCAAAGGCTGTGGAACAATGGGACACCTCCAGCGAATGTGCAGACGAGCTGCAAACCCTGCAAACCACCACGTTGCAGAAGAAGACCGATCCATGGTGGATCAAACTGAACTAGAGACTCGAACCGAGGAGGCAGAAGTGTACGGGGCGTACACCTTCATCACAAAATGTCCACCGATCATGTTAAAAGTTGAACTGAATGGAATTCCAGTGTCCATGGAATTGGACACTGGTGCGAATCAGTCGATCATGAGCAAAAAGGCCTTCGAGCAAAAAGGCTGTGGTGCAACAAAGCACAATGGCCCAAGTTGAGCCCTATTTATACCAAGCTGAGAACTTGCACTAAAGAGCTGATCCCTGTAATTGGCAGTGCAGCAGTAAAAGTCTCCGATGATGGAGCGGTACACGAACTCCCACTGGATTTTACCATGAGATGGGCCCACACTGTTTGGCAGAAGTTGGGTACGAAAAATCTGCTGGAACTGGGACGACTTCAGAGTGCTTT
The DNA here is from genome assembly GCF_044704955.1 of Pristiophorus japonicus. Taxonomy (NCBI): domain Eukaryota; kingdom Metazoa; phylum Chordata; class Chondrichthyes; family Pristiophoridae; genus Pristiophorus; species Pristiophorus japonicus. The sequence continues at coordinate 67,842,278 of NC_091978.1, forward strand.
TGTCTGTCGACGACGCCTCATGTGCCCAGGTTTTGAGCAAGTTCCCGTCGTTGTTTGAGCCAGGCATCGGAAATTTCTCTGGGGCGAAGGTGCAGATCCACTTGGTTCCCGGTGCACGACCCATCTCCCACAAGGCACATGCAGTGCCATACATGATGCGAGAGAAAGTGGAGATTGAGCTGATCAGTCTTCAACGGGAGGGCATCATTGTGCCGGTTGAGTTCAATGAGTGGGCCAGTCCGATTGTTCCGGTTCTCAAGGGCGATGGCACGGTCGGAATTTGTGGGAACTATAAAGTAAAGATTAACCGTTTTTCGCTGCAGGATCAGTACCCGCTACCCAAGGCAGATGACCTATTTGCGATGCTGGCAGGAGGGAAGACGTTCACCAAGTTGGACCTGACCTCGGCCTACATGACGCAGGAGCTGGCAGAATCTTCGAAAGTCCTCACCTGCTTCAACACGCACAAAGGTCTGTACATCTATAATAGATGCCCGTTTGGGATTCGATCGGCCGTGGCTATTTTTTAAAGGAACATGGAGAGTCTGTTAAAGTTGGTTCCGCGCACCTTGCTTTTCCAGGATGACATATTGATCACAGGTGGATCTCTTAGGGAGAAGAATCACGGCAGACGGCATCAGACCCACCAACGCCAAGACGGAGGCCATCAAGAACGCGCCGAGACCATGTGATGGAGCTGCGGTCGTTCCTGGGACTCCTCAATTATTTTGGTAATTTCCTACCCGGCTTAAGCACCTGGCTAGAACCTCTACATGTGTTGCTACGCAAGGGAGATGACTGGGTATGGGGGAATCACAAGAGACTACTTTTGAGAAAGCCAGAATCTGTTATGTTCCAACAAACTGCTTGTTATGTGTGACCCATGTAAACATTTAGTGCTAGCTTGCGGTGCATCTTCGTACGGGATCGGGTGTGTGTTACAACAAGCAAACGAATCGGGAACATTGCAACCGGTCACTTATGCGCCCAGGAGCTTGTCCAAGGCTGAAAGGGCCTACAGCATGATTGAAAAAGAAGCTCTGGCATGCGTTTACGGGGTGAAAAAAATGCACCATTATCTGTATGGGCCTAAGCTCGAGTTCGAAACGGATCATATTCTCATAGAGCAAAGGTATTAATACCAATGCCTCTGCCCGCATCCAAAGATGAGCGATAACGCTGTATGCATATAATTATGTATTTCGCCACAGGCCAGCCACAGAGAACTGCGCTGATGCTCTCAGTCGGCTACCATTGCCCACCACTGGGGTGGAAATGGCGCAGACTTGCTCTTGGTGATGGGTGCATTTGAAAATGAAAAGTCACCTATGACAGTCGCCAGTTCAGGATCTGGACCAGCCTTTACTATCCCTTGTAAAAAAAAACTGTGTCCTCCATGGGAGATGGTCCAGCGTCCCAGCGAAGATGCATGAAGAGATCAAGCCGTTCCAGCAGCGCAAAGACGAAATGTCCATACAGGCGGACTGTCTTTTGTGGGGTAATTGCGTGGTTTTGCCTAAGAAAGGCAGGGAAAGGTTCATACGTGACCTACACAGCACCCACCCAGGCATAGTAATGATGAAAGCTATAGCCAGATCCCATGTGTGGTGGCCCGGCATCGACTCAGGTTTGGAGTCTTGCGTGCACCAATGCAACACTTGCTCTCAACTGCGCAATGTACCCAGGGAGGCACCGCTAAGTTTGTGGTCATGGCCCTCCAAACCATGGTCCAGGATCCACATTGACTTCGCTGGCCCGTTTCAAGGCAAAATATTTTTGGTTGTTGTGGATGCTTATTCAAAGTGGATTGAGTGTGTAATAATGTCTGTAAACATGTCCACTGCCACCATCGAATGCCTACGAGCCATGTTTGCCACGCACGGCCTGCCTGATGTCCTCGTCAGCGACAATGGGCCGTGCTTCACCAGCACTGAATTCAAGCAATTCATGACCCGCAATGGGATCAAGCACGTCACATCTGCTCCGTTCAAGCCCGCATCTAACAGCCAGGCAGAACGGGTAGTCCACACCATCAAGCAAAGCTTGAAATGCGTGTCGGAAGGCTCCCTGCAGATCCGCCTGTCCCAAGTCCTGCTCAGCTACCGCACCAGACCCCACTCGCTCACCGGGGTTTCCCCTGCTGAACTGCTCATGAAAAGGCCACTCAAAACAATGCTCTCTCTCGTCCACCCTGATCGCCATGATCATGTCGAGGGCAGGCGGCATCAACAAAGCATGTACCATGATCGCGCAAATTTGTCACGTGATATTGAAGTAAATGACCCTGTATTTGTACTTGACTATGGACATGGTTCCAAATGGCTTGCTGGCACTGTTGTAGCCAAAGAAGGGAGTAGGGTGTTTGAGGTCAAACTTGTAAATGGACTAACTTGCAGAAAGCATTTTGACTAAACCAAACTGCGATTCGCAGCCACGAGCAACCTGAGGAGGACACTACCAAATTCGACCCTCCGACACACACACAAATGGCAACTGACATCATGGTTGACCACGAAGCTGAACCCATCATCCCAGCAGCCCAGCAAGGCCAGCTGTGCAGCAGCCCAGCAAAGGCCCAACCAACTCACCTGCACCTGTGTTTGTACCAAGACGATTGACTAGGGAGTGGAAAGCCCCAGATCATCTCACCCTGTAAATAAGTGTATTATTGACTTTGAGGGGGGAGTGATGTTATGTATGCAACACCTTGTAACCAGTATTCTATCGCCACCCGAGAGCACATCTGCTGGAGTCCCAAAGGATTCCAGCCATCCCTTGGAGCACAGCATATACTCTGGAGCCAGAATAAAGAGACTAAGGTCACACTTACTCAAGTCTACAGTAATCGGACACATTGCTTTATTTGAGACATAACAAGAGGGAAGCTAGATTATGAAAGTAAACTAGCATGAAATATAAAAACAGTAAGATTTTCTGCAGGTACATCAAAAGGAAAAGAGTTGCTAAAGTAAATGTTGGTCCCCGAGAGGATGAGACTGGGGAATTAATAATGGGTAACAGGGAAATGGCAGAGTTGTTGAACAAATATTTTGAATCGGTCTTTACTGAAGAAGACACTAAAAACATCTTAATAGTACGTAATCATGGGGCTGTAGGAATGGAGGAACTTAATACAATCACTATCACTAAAGAAGTGGTACAGGTGCAGCGTCCAAAATCCGGAGTTCCGGAATGTTCCGGACTCAAGTGCGATTCGTGGCAGGGTCGTCCGGAATCAAGTCCGGACGACCCTGCCGACCTTGGGGCCTCATCTCGCCGCCCTTGCCTCGGGGACTCCTCGCCGACCCACCCGAACGTTACCTCGGCAGGGCCAGCCCACCCGAACACCACCTTGGTGGGGCCGGCCCGACCGAACACCACCTCAGCGGGGTCATAAAAACATAAATAGGTGCGCGATGCGGCCATTCGGCCCTTCGAGCCTGCACCACCATTCAATATGATCATGGCTGATCATGCAACTTCAGTACCCCATTCCTGCTTTCTCTCCATACCCCTTGATACCTTTAGCCGTAAGGACCACATCAAACTCCCTTTTGAATATATCTAACGAACTGGCATCAACAACTTTCTGTGGTAGAGAATTCTACATGCTCCCAACTCTCTGAGTGAAGAAGTTTCTCCTCATCTCGGTCCTATGGCTTACTCCTTATCCTTAGATTGTGACCCGTGGTTCTGGACTTCCTCACCGTCGGGAACATTCTTCCTGCATCTAATCTGTCCAATCCCGTCAGAATTTTATATGTTGCTATGAGATCCCCTCTCATTCTTCTAAATTCCAGTGAATATAAGCCTAGTCGATCCACTCTTTCTTCATATGTCAATCCTGCCATCCCGGGAATCAGTCTGTTGAACCTTCGCTGCACTCCCTCAAAAGCAAAAATGTCCTTCCTCAGATTAGGAGACCAAAACTGTACACAATATTCAAGGTGTGGCCTCACAAAGGCCCTGTACAACTGCAGTAAGACCTCCCTGCTCCTATACTCAAATCCTCTCGCTATGAGGGCCAACATGCCATTTGCCTTCTTCACCGCCTGCTGTACCTGCATGCCAACTTTCAATGACTGATGTACCATGACACCCAGGTCTCGTTGCACCTCCTCTTTTCCTAATCTGTCACCATTCAGATAATATTCTGCCTTCCTGTTTTTGCCACCAAAGTGAATAACCTCACATTTATCGACATCATACTGCATCTGCCATGCATTTGCCCATTCACCGAACCTGTCCAAGTCACCCTGCAGCCTCTTAGCATCCTCCTCACAGCTCACACTGCCACCCAGTTAGTGTCATCTGCAAACTTGGAGATATTACATTCAATTCCTTCGTCCAAATCATTGATGTATATTGTATATAGCTGAGGTCCCAGCACTGAACCTTGCGGTGCCCCATTAGTCACTGCCTGCCATTCTGAAAAGGACCCGCTTATTCCTATTCTTCACTTCCTGTCTGCCAACCAGTTCTCTATCCACGTCAATGCATTACCCCCAATACCATATGCTTTAATCTTGCATACCAATCTCTTGTGTGGGACCTTATCAAAAGCGTTTTGAAAGTCCAAATACACCACATCCACTGGTTCTCCCTTGTCCACTCTACTGGTAACATCCTCAAAAAATTCTATTAGATTTGTCAAGCAGGATTTCCCTTTCATAAATCCATGCTGACTTAGACTGATTCTGTCACTGCCTTCCAAATGCATCTTTTAACAATTGATTCCAACATTTTTCCCACTACCGATGTCGGACTAACCAGTCTATAATTCCTTGATTTCTCTCTCCCTGCTTTTTTAAAAAAGTGGAGTTTCATTAGCTACCCTCCAATCCATAGGAACTGATCCAGAGTCTATAGAATATTCAAAAATGACCACCAATGCGGCCACTATTTCTCGAGCCACTTCCTTAAGTAATGTGGGATGCAGACTATCAGGCCCTGGGAATTTATTGGCCTTCAGTTGCATCAATTTCCCTATTTCAATTTGCTGACTAATAAGGATTTCCTTCAGTTCCTCCTTCTCGCTAGACCCTCGGTCCCCTAGTATTTCCAAAAGGTTATTTGTGTCTTCCTCAGTGAAGACAGAACTGAAGTATTTGTTTAATTGGTCTGCCATTTCTTTGTTCCCCATTATAAATTCACCTGATTCCGACTGCAAGGGACCTACGTTTGTCTTCACTAATCTTTTTCTCTTCTCGCCCGAACACCTCCTCGGCGGGGCTGGCTTGCCCGACGACTTCCTTGGCGTGCCCGGACGGCCTGAACAGCTCTTCAGCGGGTCCCCCCCCTTCTGACATTCCAAAATCCGGAAATACCCGAACCTGGGCTTGGGTGCTTCTGGATTCATGACGTCAGAAAGACGTTCCAAAGTCTGCAAAAATGCAAAATCCGGAATGGCCTTGGTCCCAAGGGTTCCAGATTTGGGACGCTGCACCTGTACTTGGTAAAATAATGGGACTAAAGGTGGACAAGTCCCCTGGACCTTATGGCTTACATCCTTGGGTCTTAAAAGAAGTGGATGCATTGGTTGTAATCTACGAAAAGTCCCTGGATTCTGAGGAGGTCCCAGTGGATTGGAAAAACCGCAAATGTAACACACTTGATATTTCCTAACTCTCAACAAAAATACATTCCAATGAGAAGGAAAGACTGGTAAGAGAAGGGATAACCATCTGTGGCTAACTAAGGAAGTAAGGATGGTATCAAATTGAAAACAATGACCTCCAAAATGGCCAAGATTAGTTGGAGGCCAGAGGATTGAGAAACATTTTAAAAACAAGCAAAGAATGACTAAAAAAAAAATAACGAGAGGGAAGATAGATTATGAAAATAAACGAGCACAAAATAAGAGTTTCTACCTATACATAAAAAGGAAAAGAGTGGCTAAATTAAATGTTGGTTCTTAGAGGATGAGATTGCAGAATTAATAATAAGGAACAGAGAATTGGCAGAAACGTTGAACAAATATTTTGTATTGGTCTTCACGGTACAAGACACTAACAGCATATCAATAGTGGATTATCAAGGGGCTGAAGGGAGGGAGGAATTAAAAACAATCACCATCACTAAAGAAGTAGTACTCAGTAAAATAATGGGACTAAAGGTGGACAAGTCCCCTGGATCTTAAAAGAAGTGGCTGCAGAAAAACTCAATGCCTTGGTTGTAATCTACCAAATTTCTTTGGTTTCTGATGAGGTCCCAGCGGATTGGAAAATCGCACATGTCACGCCCCTATTTAAAAAAGGAGGCAGACAAAAAGCAGGAAACTATAGACCAGTTAGCCTAACATCTGTCGTTGGTAAAATGCTCGAGTCTATCATTAAGGAAGCACCAGCAGACATAATTCAGTCAAGCAGAGTCAGCATGGTTTTATGAAAGGGAAATCATGTTTGACAAATTTGCTGGAGTACTTTGAGGATGTAACGAGCAGGGTGGATAAGGGGGAACCAGTAGTTGTGGTGTATTTGGATTTCCAGAAGGCATTCGATAAGGTGTCACATAAAAGGTTACTGCACAAGATAAAAGTTCACGGGGTTAGGGGTAATATATTAGCATGGATAGAGGATAGGCTAACTAACAGAAAACAGTCGGGATAAATGGGTCATTTTCCAGTTGGCAAACAGTAACTAGTGGAATGCTGCAGGGATCAGTGCTGGGGTCTGAGCTGTTTACAATTTATATTAACGACTTGGATGAAAGGATCGAGTATAATATAACCAAGTTTGCTGATGATACAAAGACGGGTGGGAAAGCAAATTGTGAGGAAGACACAAAAGATCTGCGAAGGGTTATAGACAGGCTAAGTGAGTGCAACAATTTGGCAGTTGGAGTATAATGTGGGAAAATGTGAGGTTATCCACTTTGGCAGAAAAAATAAAAAAGCAAATTATTATTTAAATGAAGAAAAATTGCCAAGTGCTGCAGTACACAGGGACCTGGGGGTCCTTGTGCACTGAACTCAAAACGTTAGTATGCAGTTACAGCAAGTAATCAGGAAGGCAAATGGAATGTTGGCCTTTATTGGAAGGGGGATAGAGTATAAAAGCAGAGAAGTCTTGCTACAACTGTACAGGGTATTGGTGAGGCCACACCTGGAGTACTGGATACAGTTTTGGTCTCCATATTTAAGAAGGATATACTTGCATTAGATTCTGTTCAGAGATGGTTCACTAAATTGATTCTGGAAATGAGGGGGTTGACTTATGAAGATAGGTTGAGTAGTTTGGGCCTGTACTCATTGAAGTTCAGAAGAATGAGAGGTGATCTTATTGAAACATATAAAATAATGAGGGGGCTCGACAAGGTGGATGCAAAGAGGATATTTCCACTCATAAGGGAAACTAAAACTGGTGGACATAGTCTGAGAATAAAGGGCTGCCCATTTCAAACTGAGATGAGGAGGAATTTATTCTCTGAGGGTTGCAAATCTGTGGAATTCTCTGCCCCAGAGAGTTGGGTCATTGAATAGACAGATTTTTGAGCAGGAAGGGAGTACAGGGTCATGGGGAGCGGGCAGGGAAGTGGAGCTGAGTCCTTGATCATAATTAAATGGCGGAGCAGGCTCGTAGGGCCAAATGGCCTACTCCTGATCCTATTTCTTAGGTTCCTACGGTCTTATGTACCCAATGATAGCCGACTGCAACAAATCTGAAGGATGATTTTTAATAACCCAATTCTACATTGCCTTATGGTTCTGCTGCAAAAGTAATAAATAGCTGATATATGGTCATTTACTAGCCCTGGAGGTAAAATTATTCAGCTTTGGTTTCTGTTTTTGCTGGATAAAAACTGTCATCCAGGATATCTATTCCCCTTTTTCATCCCTTGCAATTTGCAAGTTCTGTACTTCTATTGTAGAAATGACAGCTGTGCAATAGCTGAAACCTGATTGTGAGATTTGTTTATTACAAAGTACTGCCATGCTTGTCTCCACTCTCCAAAAGTGCAGAGTAAAAATAGAATTATATTGATATATAAATGGAGCTTTACCACCCTCTTTCCTTTCTTCAAAATAGAAGACTCCCATTTCAGAACATAAGAACATAAGAAATAGGAACAGGAGTAGCCATACGATCCCTCGAACCTGCTCCACCATTCAATAAGATCATGGCTGATCCGATCATGGACTCGGCTCCACTTCCCTGCCCACTCCCCATAACCCCTTATCCCCTTATCGTTTACGAAACTGTCTATTTCTGTCTTAAATTCATTCAATGTCCCAGCTTCCACAGCTCTCTGAGGCAGCGAATTCCACAGATTTACAACCCTCTTCTCATCTCTTTTAAATGGGCGGCCCCTTAATCTAAGATCGTGCCGTCTAGTTCTAGTCTCCCCCATCAGTGGAAACATCCTCTCTGCATCCACCTTGTCAAGCTCCCTCATAATCTTATACGTCTCTATCGATGAAGTCCTTACTACTAGGGGGATCAAGGGGTATGGCGCACTGAAGTTGCATGTTCAGCCATGAACTCATTGAATGGCGGTCCAGGCTTGAAGGGCCAAATGGCCTACTCCTGCACCTATTTTCTATGTTTCTATGTTACGTCTCAATAAGATCACCTCTCATTCTTCTGAATTCCATGAGTAGAGGCCCAACCTATTCAACCTTTCCTCATAAGTCAACCCCCTCATCCCCGGAATCAACCGAGTGAACCTTCTCTGATCTGCCTCCAAAGCAAGTATATCCTTTCGTAAATATGGAAACCAAAACTGCACGCAGTATTCCAGGTGTGCCTCACCAATACCTTATATAGCTGTAGCAAGACTTCCCTGCTTTTATACTCCATCCCCTTTGCAATAAAGGCCAAGCTACCTTTGGCCTTCCTGATCACTTGCTGTACCTGTACCTGCACCTGCATTTATTTTATATTTTTTAATAAGTGATATTGATGAAATGCATTTTGGATTTTAAACTGGTCATCCAGTGACCATTTAATCTCACCATTTTCTCCATCAGCTACTATTGCTCACACAGTTTTCAAGGTACCTACACCAATGCGAAGCGTATAACTAATAATCATTCACGTGCTGTAAGAAATGACTGAGGAGACTTGCGCGAGAAATTTAACCAACATCCAAGATTGATGTTGGGACATAAATCTGATTGTTGGGGGGAAATCAAGAAATATAAGACTCAATTACTCGCTCAACACCTCAAATCTTGCTTTTCATATTTCCAACTTATTCTTGAGCTCCAGATAAGTGTGCAATATTCTTAAACAATTCAGGTGTGGTTTAGCATTGCTCCAAAGTGATTTTCTCTTTCTGCAATAACGTGGTTTATGCCCTGAATCAGTCGTCACTCAATATGACTCCGAGAGAGTAATGTATGACGCTGCCCCGTGTCACACAGTTTAGCTGGCCTTGTGTGGACCTGAGCGCGAGCGTCAACAGCACAAAGGCAGAGGTGGAGAAGGCCCAGGAAAGAGCGTGGACCTGAGCGGGAGCACCGGCAGTGGAGGCAGCGGCAGCAGCATAAAGGGAGCTGAGTGGCAATTCAAAACAAAACACAAGGTGTGACATCATAGGACAGCTGGTAACTGGTTAGTAAAGATCTCACAGTTTTATTTTTTACTTCATGATAGGGGCTGTGGTTCAATAGCTGGTTCGTAATAAAGCAGAAGCTTGGAGATTAGTAACTTAATACTATATTAAATTAGAAACTGTAATACAATTAAATTAATAACTTCAATTAGATACATCGCAGTCTTAAATTTTTGTAAAGCTAGTTATTAGTCAATAAGGGCATGGCAGCGCAGCTCGGTCAAGTAGAGTACACACCCTAATCCATGTGTGAAATCCAGGACGCTTCCTGTGTGCTGGACAACCACGTGTGCAGGAAGTGTTGTCAGCTGGAGGAGCTCGAGCTCCGGGTGGCGGAGCTTGAACAGCAGCTGGCTTCACTGCGGTGCATCGCTGAGAGCTTCGTGGATAGCATGTTTCAAAAGATGGTCATCCCACAGATAAGGAGTGGACAGGCAGAGGGGAAATGGCTGACCGCCAGACAGAAAAGGAGGATCAGGCAGGTAGTGCAGGAGTCCCCTTAATGCATCACTCTCTCTGACCAGTATTCTGTTCTGTGTACTGGTTAGGGCGATTGGTTCCACTGGGGAGTACAGCCAGAGCCAAGCCCACGGCACCACGGTTGGCTCAGCTGTGCAGGGGGGTGGGGTGGGGTTGAAATAGGAGGATCGAGCAGATGAATGCGTGACATGGTGCAGGATGGAGGGCTTCAGATTCCTCGGGCATTGGGACCGGTTCTGGGGGACGTGGGACCTGTACTGGCCGGATGGGTTGCACCTCAATAGGGCCGGAACCAATATCCCTATGGGGAGGTTTGCTTGTGTTGTTGGGGAGGGTTTAAACTAATTTGGCAGGGAGATGGGCACCAGGGTTTAACATTAAAAAGGAGAAATAAAGTGCACAAAGAATTGGCAGAGGCAGGGAACACTAACACAAGAAATAGTTAGGTGGGGTCCAACTAAGAGAGAATATAGGATGGTCTAAGATGGGTTTACAGTGTATGTATATGAATGCACGAAGCATAGTAAACAAGGTAAGTGAGCTGCAGGCACAAGGGGTCACATGGGAATATGATGTCGTGGCATTAACTGAGACCTGACTCAAAAAAAGGCAGGATTGGGTATTAAATATTTCTGATTATTAGGTGTTCCGGAAAGATAGGGAAGGAAAGACGGGAGGTGTTTCAGGATAATCATCGTGCTGGAGAGGGAGGATGTTCTGGAAGGGTCAAGAACAGAATCTAGATGGTTCGAGTTAAGAATTAAGAGGTGCCATTACACTACTAGGTGTATTCTATAGAACACCAAATAGTGGGTAAGATATGGTGGGGCAAATTTGCAGAGAAATTACAGAGAGGTGCAAGAACTATAGGGTAGTAATAATGAGGGACTTCAACTATCCTAATACAGACTGGGATCACGTTAGTGTAAAGGGCAGAGAAAGGGAAGAATTTTTGAAGTGTGTTCAGGAGAACTTTCTTGATCAGTATGTTTCTGGGCCAATGAGGAAGGAGGCATTGTTGGATCTGGTTCTGGGGAATGAGGTAGGTCAAGTGGAGCAAGTGTCAGTTGGTGTACGTTTAAGGAGCAGTCATCATAGTATCGTCAGGTTTAGATTAGCTGTGGAAAAGGAAAGGGAGCAATCTAGGGTAAAAATATTTAACTGGGGGAAGGCCAATTTCAGGAGGATGAGAACGGATCTGGCTCAGGTAAACTGGAATCAAAGATTGGCAGGCAAATCTGTAGTGGAACAGTGGGGTGCCTTTTAAAGAAGAAATAGTTTAGGTAAATTCCCATGAGGAAAGGTAGGGGAACTAAAGTCAGAGCTCCCTGGATGATAAAACAGATAGAAAATATGATGAAGGAAAAAAAGTGCGAATGACAGATGTCCGTTTAGGGACCAAAAAGGAGACCTACGTATTGAGGCAGCGGGTATGGTTTAAGTACTAAATGAGTAATTTGCATCTATCTTCAGCAAGAAAGAGGATGCTGCCATAGACATAGTGAAGGAGGAGGTGGAGGAGACACTTGACAGGATAAAAATTGATAAAGAAGAGGTATTAAAAAGCTGGCTGTACTTTAAGTAGATAAATCACCAGGAGCGATGGAATGCATCCTAGGATGCTGAGGGATGTAAAGATGGAAATTGCGGAGGTACTGGTCATAACCCTCCAATCATCCTCGGATATGGGGCTGGTACCTGAGGATTAGAGAATTGCAAATGTTACAACCTTGTTCAAAAAAGGGTGCAAGGATAAACCAAGCAACTGCAGGCCAGTGAGCTTAACCTCGGTACTGGTGAAGCTTTTAGAAATTATAATCAGGAACAAAATTAACAGTCATTTGGACAAGTGTGGATTAATTAATAAAAGCCAGCATGGATTTGTTAAAGGCAATAAAAACAGAAAATGCTGGAAATCTCAACCGGTCACACAGCATCTGTGGAGAGAAAAACAGAGTTAACGCTTCGGGTGACGGCCCTTTGTGAGTTGGGGACCGGGCAGGGAAGTGGAGCCAAGTCCATGATCAGATCAGCCATGATCTTATTAAATGGCGGAGCAGGCTTGAGGGGCCAAATGGTCCACTCCTGCTCCTATTTCTTATGTTCTCATTCCAGCATCAGCAATACTTTGCTTTTGTATTTGTAAAAGGCAAATCGTGTTTAACTGACTTGATTGATCGAGTTTTTTGAAGAGTTAACAGAGAGGGTTGATGAGGGCTATGCAGTTGATATGGTGTATATGGAGTTCTAAAAGGCGTTGGATAACGTGCCACATAATAGGCTTACCAGCAAAGTTGAAGCTCATGGAATAAAAGGGACAGTGGCAGCATGGATACGAAATTGGCGAAGTGATGGGAAATAGAGGGCCAGATTTTCCACTTCACATCGCCCAGTTATGGCCCATATATGGCCCAAAATGCCCATTTTGAGCAAAAAGTGGAAACTAGGCCCAAAATATCACCTGAAAAAGTTTCCACTTTGATCGGCGAGAAGATCGCCGAAGTTATAGCCCATACAAGGCCCATCCCAAGTTTCAGCACCTAGCATGCACTTCGCTGGGCCGATGAGAAATAGTTGCTTTTTCTGGACCGAAGAGAAGGAAAATAGGCACTATGGACACCATTTTGACTTCAATGGAAGGGTAGAGGATTAATTGTGATTTAATTAGAGAGCTAGTTGTACTCAGAATATTGAGACAGGGAATATAAATAGCTATTATTACATTATTTTTATTAAATAGGTTTTATATAGTATAATTTACTGAGCTGTAAGTTTTCATATAGTTATCATTACGTTTGGTTTTATATAATAGAATTTAATGAGGATGAGAGCTGTAATTTTTCATATAGATATTATTACATTGTTTTTAGTGAAAAGCTGTTCTATAGGTTTTTAGTGAATAGGTTTTATATCATAGAATTTATTAGAAGATGTTACTAAAGTACTCGTATATTAATAGAATGCTCAGATATGGAATAACATCTGTATATTGAAACTAACTAAGAGGGAAGACACACAATTTATTGAATTAAATAAATTATTTTTTATTCACAAAAACGCAAATAAAAATTGAAACGCGATCCCTCCGACCCCCCCTGTCCCCTGCACCAACCCACCCTTCCCTCAAATACAAAATCTTAACAATTGTTATTAACCAATAACAACAAACAAAACAGGAACAAGAACAAGTGAACAAACTGTGAAAAAATGCCCCCCTCCCTACCTGTGGCCACGTTTCCCTCCAGGTCCAGCCCCACCTTGTGTTCGTACCCCACCTGCCCATTTTGGTCTCCGCAGACCGACACCAAGGCGTCGTGCAGAGTGGGACAGCAAGACTTCCTGCCGTGGTGGAGGTGACGAAGCGGAAGCCTCAAGCTCCACTTCCGAGTCAGGAGAAACTGTGTCCTCCGTACTCGCTTGTGTGCTTGGGGTCTCACTGTGAGCAGACACGACACCTTGGGGTGCAGCGCCGTGTCCAGCCAGCAACGCATGCCATAGGGCATTGGTTGCGGCTGTCTGCTGCCGAATAGTCTCCAAGGCCTCCCTTGCAGTCTGTGACTGTTCAGAAGATTAGTTCGAGAAGTTCGTGCAGAACTCGCTCCAGGATGCTGGAAACTGGCTCCAGTTCGCAGAGAATCCCAGGAACCCCTTGATAAGGTCGCGACCAATCGCAACCGTCTCCCTGTACAGGGAAATCACGCTCTCAGTCTGGCCCTCCATGGTAGGCGATTGCTCGCCATGCTTACTGGACCTCCGTGGGGTCGGCGTTTGCAAAATGACATGCCTTGGCGTCGCCACCTGCACACCGCTTGGTCCCGGTGCTGCTTGCATCTCAACTCCCCCCGCCCCCCCACCCCACAAAAAAAAATCAGCATTCTCCTCCTTCTCCTCGTCCTCCGCCGTCTCGCCCTCCTGTGAGCTGTTAGAAGAGGGGTCTGCGAGTGGCACCGAGCAGTGTTCAACAGATACTTCACCTTAGAAAGGTTCATGAAATTTCTAAACAACTCATAACAATACTTATCAATATATTTCAGTGTCAATAATTTCAATATAATACAAAACATTGCAATACTTTGCAAAACCACAAATGCACAAGGGTTCATCAGCGTTAACATGGCCTCACTTGTAGATCAGACTACATCTGAACTAATGAATTATAATTGCATAACAAATGCGTAACTACGATATTTCGCGAATGTTATTGGTAATGTTTGATACATTCCGCATTACTCACCAGGCTCAAGGGTGGGCTCGGCCACGCCATGAGTCGTGACCACATGGCTTTCAGGACCCACGAAGGCCACCGCAAGCTCCTTGTATGGATAGAGAATGTGCACTGCCGCGAGGCCGCCACCTGTCCTCCTTTGCTCCGTGCGGATTAAACTTAAATTATCATTTACAGAAAAAGATAACATTGCATGGCATAAGCTACCTTTCCTGACAATAAACATTGAAGACTGATTTAAATGTTCCATTATTACGTAACTTCGTATTGCATATGAATAAATTTTTAATATTCTAATTATACACTAAGTATACAATACATATGTACATATGATTTTAAATATGACTTTTAAATATCTTTTAAATATTACAATGCAACTTACTATAGTGGCTGCATATGAATAACTTTTAATACTATAACATGAAACTTCGTATTAGGGTGAATAAATGTAATTGGTAATGTAATTTTTTTTTCAATTAATGTTTTTAAACTTCACATTATAAATTAAAATTGAGGAATTTGTTTGCAATTAATAAACAACTAATACATAATTTATAAACATGAGTTTTATACATGTTTTAAATACATAGTAGAATCAAACTTACTCTGGCAGCTGCCAGGAGGCTGTTCCACATCTTGCGGCACCGGTCAGACGTCCGCACCTCATGGGATGCCGATGTGACCACATCGGCAATCTCCTGCCAGATCTGTCTGTAAGCACGGGGTGGAGGTTTGCCAAGGCCACCCCGTGTCAAGTCCTCCCACCTTGTTGATGCAACATGGACAAGTGCCTCGTTAGCCTCTTCACTGAAGGCTTTGGCCCCCCTTCTTTCAATTTCACATCAATTTTGATTTTGAATGGACATGGTCATTGCTGAAACATCTAATGATAACTACCGACGAACTCCTCTCTCCTCTCTCTCCTGCTCTCACTGACCCTTCCTTTCCTTCTGAGCATGTGCGATGACCCATGAACTCTCCAAACGCGGCAAAAAAAACGATCCAAAAAAAAACATCCCACACATGCGCACAATATCGTTGCTAGGGAAGCTTTTTTAATTGGACTTCCGTTTCACTTCTTTTTTTTGAGCGATCGTGAGATCGTTGAGAAATCAGATCGCCCATTTGACATCACTAGGGTAAGGCCGAGTGGAAAATCGCAAAAAAAAATGGGCCTTATGCCGGCAATCAGCATGGGTGATACACCACAAATCGCTGGAATAAGGCCCATTTTTTTGGGCCTCAGCAACCTAGTGGAATATCTAGCCGAGAGAGTAGTGATGAACGGTTGTTTTTCGTAATGGAGGAAGGTGTACAGTGGTGTTCCCCAGCGGTCGGTACTAGGATCATTGCTTTTCTTGCTGTATGTTAATGATTTAGACTTGGGTGTACAGGGCACAATTTCAAAATTTGCAGATGGCACCAAACTTGGAGGTACAGTGAACAGTGAGGAGGATAATGATCGACTTCAAGAAGACATAGACAGGCTGGTGGAATGGGTGGACACGTGGCAGATGAAATTTAATGCAGAAAAATGAGAAGTGATACATTTTGGTAGGAAGAAAGAGGAGAGACAATGTAAACTAAAGGGAGTGCATGAACAGAGAGACCTCTGGGTATATGTGCACAAATCGATGAAGGTGGCAGGGCAGATTGAGAAAGCAGTTAAAAAGCATGTGGGATCCTGGGCTTCATAAATAGAGGCATAGAGTACAAAAGCAAGGAAATTATGATGAACATAAGAATATAAGAAATAGGAGCAGGAGTAGGACATACGGCCCCTCGAGCCTGCTCCGCCATTTAATACGATCTTGGCTGATCTGATCATGAACTCAGGTCCACTTTCCTGCCCACTCCCCATAACCCCTTATGCCCTTATTGATTAAGAAACTGTCTATCTCTGTCTTAAATTTATTCAATGTCCCAGCTTCCACAGCTCTCTGAGGCAGCGAATTCCACAGATTCACAACCCTCTGAGAAAATAAATGTCTCCTCATCTAAGTTTTAAATGGGCGGCTCCTTATTCTAAGATTATGCCCCCTACTTCTCGTCTCCCCTATCAGTGGAAACAATCTCTCTGCATCCATCTTGTCAAGCCCCCTCATAATCTTATACGTTTCGATCAGATCACCTCTCAATCTTCTGAATTCCAATGAGTAGAGGCCCAACCTGTTAAGTCCTTACACACTACTATGAATTCACACGAGGCACATTCTGCAGACCAGGTCACTCTGTGACCTGAACATTTATTCGCAGGTCCAAGAAGTGATGACCCTGCGTGGGAACCTCTCTTTATATACCTGGATGATTAGGTGAGGAGTGTCTCCCACAAGTTCACCCCCTGTGGTCAAGGTGTGCATTTCTTAGATGTATACAGTATGCAGTATACAGTAGATGTATGCAGTGTTGTTACATTCGAAATAAAGTAAATGAGTTGACGGCACAAATCATTACAAATGGGTATGATTTGGTGGCCATTACAGAAACATGGTTGCAGGGTGGCCAAGACTGGGAATTAAACATACAGGGGAATCTGACTATTTGGAAAGATAGACAAGAAAGGAAAGGAGGTGGGGTAGCTCTGTTAATAAAGGATGATATCAGGGCAGTTGTGAGAGACGATATTGGCTTGAATGAATAAAATGTTGAATCATTGTGGGTGGAGATTAGAGATAGTAAGGGGAAAAAGTCACTGGTGGGCGTAGTTTATAGGCCCCCAAATAATAACTTCACGGTGGGACGGGCAATAATCAAGGGAATAATGGAGGCATGTGAAAAAGGAACGGCAGTAGTCATGGGGGATTTTAACCTATATAACGATTGGTCAAATCAAATCGCACGGGGTAGCCTGGGGGAGGAATTCATAGAATGCATACGGGATTGTTTCATAGAACAGTATGTTACAGAACCTACAAGGGAGCAAGCTATCTTAGATGTGGTCCTGTGTAATGAGACAGGAAAAATAAATGATCTCCGAGTAAAAGATCCTCTTGGAATGAGTGATCACAGTATGGTTGAATTTGTAATACAGATTGAGGGTGAGGAAGTTGTTTCAGAAACGAGCATACTATGCTTAAACAAAGGGGACTACAGTGGGATGAGGGCAGATTTGGCTAAAGTAGACTGGAAACACAGACTAAACGGTGGCACAATTGAGGAACAGTGGAGGACCTTTAAGGAGATCTTTCCTAGTGCGCAACAAAAATATATTCCAGTGAAAAAGAAGGGCGGTAAGAAAAGGGATAACCAGTCGTGGATAACCAAGGAAATAAAGGAGAGTATCAAATTAAAGACCAATGCGTATAAGGTGGCCAAGGTTAGTGGGAAACTAGAAGATTGGGAAAATTTTAAACAACAGCAAAGAATGACTAAAAAAGCAATAAAGAAAGGAAAGATAGATTACGAAAGATTGCGCAAAACATAAAAACAGATAGTAAAAGTTTTTACAGATATATAAAACGGAAAAGAGTGACGAAAGGAAATGTTGGTCCCTTAGAAGATGAGAAGGGGGATTTAATAATGGGAAATGTGGAAATGGCTGAGACCTTAAACAATTATTTTGCTTCGGTCTTCACAGTGGAAGACACAAAAATCATGCCAAAAATTGCTGGTCACAGGAATGTGGGAAGGGAGGACCTTGAGACAATCACTATCACTAGTGGGGTAGTGCTGGACAGGCTAATGGGACTCAAGGTAGACAAGTCCCCTGGTCCTGATGAAATGCATCCCAGGGTATTAAGAGATGGCGGAAGTTATAGCAGATGCATTCGTTATAATCCACCAAAATTCTCTGGACTCTGGGGAGGTACCAGCGGATTGGAAAGCAGCTAATGTAACGCCTCTGTTTAAAAAAGGGTGCAGACAAAAGGCAGGTAACTATAGGCCGGTTAGTTTAACATCTGTAGTGGGGAAAATGCTTGAAGCTATCATTAAGGAAGAAATAGCGGGACATCTAGATAGGAATAGTGCAATCAAGCAGACGCAGCATGGATTCATGAAGGGGAAATTATGTTTAACTAATTTACTGGAATTCTTTGAGGCTATAACGAGCATGGTGGATAGAGGTGTACCGATGGATGTGGTGTATTTAGATTTCCAAAAGGCATTCGATAAGGTGCCACACAAAAGGTTACTGCAGAAGATAGAGGTACGCGGAGTCAGAGGAAATGTATTAGCATGGATAAAGAATTGGCTGGCGAACAGAAGGCATAGAGTCGGAATAAATGGGTCCTTTTCTGGTTGGAAATCGGTGGTTAGTGGTGTGCCACAGGGATCGGTGCTGGGACCACAACTGTTTACAATATACATAGATGACCTGGAAGAGGGGGCAGAGTGTAGTGCAACAAAATTTGCAGATGACACAAAGATTAGTGGGAAAGCGGGTTGTGTAGAGGACACAGAGAGGCTGCAAAGAGATTTAGATAGGTTAAGCGAATGGGCTAAGGTTTGGCAGATGGAATACAATGTCGGAAAGTGTGAGGTCATCCACCTTGGGGATAAAAAACAGTAAAAGGGAATATTATTTGAATGGGGAGAAATTACAACATGCTGAGGTGCAGAGTGACCTGGGGGTCCTTGTGCATGAATCCCAAAAAGTTAGTTTGCAGGTGCAGCAGGTAATCAGGAATGCGAATGGAATGTTGGTCTTCATTGCGAGAGGGATGGAGTTCAAAAGCAGGGAGGTCCTGCTGCAACTGTACAGGGTATTGGTGAGGCCGCACCTGGAGTACTGCATGCAGTTTTGGTCACCTTACTTAAGGAAGGATATACTGGCTTTGGAGGGGGTACAGAGGCGATTCACTAGGCTGATTCCAGAGATGAGGGGGTTACCTAATGATGATAGATTGAGTAGACTTGGTCTTTACTCGTTGGAGTTCAGAAGGATGAGGGGTGGTATTATAGAAACATTTAAAATAATGAAAGGGATAGACAAGATAGAGGCAGAGAGGTTGTTTCCACTGGTAAGGGAGACTCGAACTAGGGGGCACAGCCTCAAAATACGGGGGAGCCAATTTAAAACCGAGTTGAGAAGGAATTTCTTCTCCCAGAGGGTTGTGAATCTGTGGAATTCTCTGTCCAAGGAAGCAGTTGAGGCTAGCTCATTGAATGTATTCAAGTCACAGATAGGTTTTTAACCAATAAGGGAATTAAGGGATACGGGGAGCGGGCGGGCAAGTGGAGCTGAGTCCACGGCCAGATCAGCCATGATCTTGTTGAATGGCGGAGCAGGCTCGAAGCGCTAGATGGCCTACTCCTGTTCCTAATTCTTATGTTCTTATGTACATGAAGGTTACAGTTGCATGAAGGTTAAAAACATGACATCACCTCCCCCCCCCCCCCCAACATCTTATGGGGTCAAAGATTCAGTCTTTCAGGCAGTCGACGCGCTCTAGTGGAGCGCCGCAGTTGGGGCTCTGCTTGTGGAGCCTTGGCATGCGTGTGTGTCACCTGTGGTGATTCCGGCTCGTCCGGGCTGGACGCCGGGACTGTGCATGCTGCTGAATGTTCTTGTTGCTCGTTCACTGGCAGTGGTTTGGGCAACATCTCATGATCTCCCTCAGGTTCCTCAGTGTCCATGCTGAACCTTTTTTTCCTTGGTCCAGATGCTTGTGGCATATCTGTCCATTGTTAAGTCTGACCACTATGACCCTATTCCCCTCTTTGCCAATTGCAGTACCTTCAAGCCACTTGGGCCCCAAAGCGTGATTAAGAACAAATACAGGGTCATCGATTTCTATACATCTCCCCGTTGAGTTACGGTCATGGCACTCATTTTTGGACTGGTGTTTGCCCTCAACAATGTCTGACAGGACTGGATGAACGAGGGACAGCCGAGTTTTAAGTGTACGTTTGATGAGTAGTTCCGCGGGCGGGACTCCCGTGAGTGAATGCGGTCGGGACCTATAGGCCAGCAGGAGGCGCGATAGGCGGCATTGAAGGGAGGGTCTTTGAATCCTGAGCATGCCTTGTTTTATGATTTGGACCGCACGTTCTGCCTGGCTATTGGAAGCCGGCTTGAACGGTGCTGTCCTGACATGTTTGATGCCATTACCCGACATGAACTCCCGGAATTCATAGCTAGTGAAGCACGGGCCGTTGTCGCTAACCAGGATGTCCGGCAAGCCGTGGGTCGCAAAGACCGCACGCAGACTCTCCACAGTGGTGGATGCCGTGCACGAGTTCATTATGATGCACTCGATCCATTTCGAGTACACATCAACAACAATGAGGAACATTTTTCCCATGAACAGGCCCGCGTGTCTACGCGTGTCCCATGAACAGGTCTACGTGAATACATCACCATGACTTTGTGGGCCAGGGCCACGGGCTGAGTTGGGCCTCCCTGGGGGCATTGCCCAGCTGGGTGCACGTCGTGCACCTGCGAACAGAGTGTTCCAGGTCTGAGTCAATTCCCAGCCACAATACATGTGACCGGGCAATGACCTTCATTAGCACAATGCCTGGGTGCTCGCTGTGGAGTTCCCTGATGAATGCTTCCCTTCCCTTCTGGGGCATGACTACCCGGCTGCCCCATAGTAGGCAGTCGGCTTGGATGGAGAGCTCATCCATTCATCTGTGAAATGGTCTGACTTCCTCAGGGCATGCTCCGTGTGCGGGTGCCCAATCCCCAGTCAGGACACATTTCTTAATCAAGGATAGGAGGGGGTCTCTGTTGGTCCAGATTTTGATCTGTTGGGCTGTGATGGGGGAGCCTGCGCTGTCAAAAGCATCGACAGCTATGACCATCTCAGCGCTTTGCTCCGCTGCCCCCTCAGTGGTGGCGGCCAGTGGAAGCCTGCTGAGAGCGTCAGCGCAATTTTCGCTGGTGCCGTATGGTCTAGTTATACGCAGCCAGTGTGAGAGCCCATCGTTGTATGTGAGCTGACACATTGGCATTGACAGCTTTGCTGTCTGACAACAGGGATGTTAATGGCTTGTGGTCCGTTTCTAACTCGAACCTTCTGCCAAAAAGATACTGGTGCATCTTTTTCACCCCGTAGACACATGCGAGTGCTTCCTTTTCAACCATCGCATATCCCCTTTCTGCTTGGGAGAGCGACCTGGAGGCATAAGCCACAGGTTGGCGTTGGCCCTCATCATTACTCTGCTGCAACACACACCCAACCCCATAGGATGATGCATAACATGTCAAAACCAATTTCTTACAGGGGTTGTGCAGGGTCAACAGCTTATTAGAACAAAGCAGGTTCCGCGCCCGATTGAAATCCCGTTCTTGACAGTCCCCCAAAACCAATCGCAACCCTGATGCAGGAGCACGTGCAGCGGCTCCAACAATGTGCTTAAGTTCGGCAGAAACTTCCCGAAATAGTTCAAGAGTCCCAGAAATGAACGCAACTCCGATGTGTTGCCGGGCCTGGGTGCACGACGAATCGCCTCCGTCTTGGATTTGGTAGGCCGGATTCCGTCTGTGTCAACCCTCCTGCCGAAAAATTAGACCTCTGGGGCCAAAAACACACACTTGGACTTCTTTAGTTGCAGGCCTACCCGGTCCAGTCGGCGTAGCACCTCCTCCAGGTTGTGGAGGTGTTCCTCGGTGTCTCGACCCATGATAAGGATGTCGTCCTGAAATACAATTGTTCCAGGGATGGATTTGAGCGGGCTTTCCATGTTCCTTTGAAAGATAGCGGCTGCTGAACGAATGCCAAACAGAAACCTGTTCTGGACAAACAGCCCCTTGTGCGTGGTGATGGTCAGTAGCTTGGATTCTTCGGCCAGTTCCTGGGATATGTAGGCTGAAGTGAGGTCCAACTTGGTGAACAGCTTACCGCCTGCCAGCATGGCAAAAAGATATTCCGCTCTTGGAAGCGGGTATTGGTCTTGTCGTGACACTCGGTTGATAGTGGACTTGTAGTCACCACAGATTCTGACCGAGCCATCCGTTTTTAGGACAGGGACGATGGAGCTTGCCCAGTCGCTGAATTCAACGGGCGAAATTTAGCAACCTGTCCAACTCACTCTCATTTTTCTCCTGCATCACATATGGCACAGCTCTGGCTTTATGGTGCACTGGTATGGCGTCCGAGGTGATGCGTATCACTACTTTGGTACCTTTGAAAGTCCTGACACCAGGTTGAAATAGTGACTCAAATTTCTGTCGGTCCTGTGAGCATGAACTTCGCTCCACAGATGAAATGGCGTGCACATCCCCCCCATTTCCAGTTCATCTTGGCTAGCCAGCTCCTCCCCAAAAGCGCGGGACCATTTCCCGGGACAATCCAGAGTGGCAACCGGTTCTCTGATCCATTATGTGTGACCACTAACATTGCATGGCCTAGCACTGGAATGATCTCTTTGGTGTACATCCGCGTGTCAATGTGTTCTAGTTTGGGTCTGCTGGCTCTGAGTGGCCACAGTTTCTCGAATTGTTGGACACTCATAAGTGACTGGCTGGCCCCTGTGTCCAGCTCCATGCATACCGGGATGCCGTTTAATAGTACTTTCATCATCATAGGTGACGTTTTTGTATATGAGCTGTGGATGTTTGCCACCTGAACCCGCTGAACTTCAGCGTCCATTGCTGTGTCCCAAGCATAAACCTGCCTCGCAGACCCCTCTTGTGGTTCATCTGCCTTGTAAATTAGTCTCGCTGCGGGCTTCCTGCACATTCTGGCTATATGTCCACTGAAGTTAAATTTCAACAGATGAATTGTTGAAACCTGCAGATTTTTGCAGCATTTCTGGACCCGCACCTTCAGCATGAGCTGAGATTGTTGTGAACAAAAGGGCTGTTACCAGGCATTCCTCTCTGATTGTCTCTTTGATTACTCTTGAGCACTCTGTTGGTGGGTTTCAATGGCCCCATCCCGTGACGTATTGTCCCTTGTGATGGTGTAAATGTCCGTTCAACCTGCCATTGTCTCTGTTGAGGACCCACTCTCGAGTCCGTTACTGCCTGGGTGGTGTCGAATTGCCCTTGCCTGCCTGTGGGGTTCTGAGTCGAGTTTACAATGTTAACTCCCTGCTCCATCGCCACGTTGGAAGCAGAGTTGTGCCCGTATATCATCTTGGTTTCCTCCTCACCAGCCATGAAAGTTTGAACCATCAAAGCCGCTGCTTCCAAGGTCAAGTCCTTGGTCTCAATTAGCTTTCTGAAAATTCCGGCATGACCAATGCCCTCAATGAAAAAATCCCGTAACATCTCCCACTGCAGGCATCTGTGAACTTAGAGGCTGGCCAAGCGCCGAAGGTCTGCAACGAAGTCCGGTATGCTCTGTCCTTCCCGACGTCGGTGCGTATAGAATCGGTGTCGGGCCATGTGTATGCTGCTCGCCGGTTTGAGGTGCTCACTGATCAGTTTGCTGAGCTCCTCGAAGGTTTTGTCCACCGGCTCCTCGGGTGCGAGCAGTTCTTTCATCAGCACGTATGTCTTGGGTCCACAGCTGGTCAGTAGATGCGCCCTTCGCTTGTCAGCCTCTGCCTCTCCCAGCCAGTCCTTCGTGACAAAGCTCTGCTGGAGCCTCTCAACGAAATCGTCCCAGTCCTCACCAACACAGTACCGTTCCTCTGTGCTACCGGTGGCCATTCTTGTGAGTCGTTGATTCCGTTTCTTGTCGCCAAATGTTAAGTCCTTACACACTACTTTGAATTCACACGAGGCACATTTTGCAGACCAGGTCACTCTGTGACCCTTATCTTTGTTCACAGGACCAAGAAGTGATGATCCTGCGTGGGACCTCCCTTTATATACCTGGATGACCAGGTGAGGAGTGTCTCCCACAAATTCACCCCCTGTGGTCAAGGTGTGCATTTCTTGGGTGCATACAGTATGTAGTGTTGTTAAATGAAGGTTGCAGTTACATGAAGGTTACAAACATGACACAACCTACTCAAACTTTCCTCATAAGTCAACCCCCTCATCTCCGGAATCAACCTCGTGAACCTTCTCTGAACTGTCTCCATACCAAGTATATCCTTTCGTAAATATGGAAACCAAAACTGCATGTAGTATTCTAGGTGTGGCCTCACCAATACCCTGTATAACTATAGCAAGACTTCCCTGATTTTATACTCCATTCCCCTTTGCAATAAAGGCCAAGATTCCATTGGCCTTCCTGATCACTTGCTGTACCTGCATACTAACCTTTTGTGTTTCATGCACATCATCATAGGCAGTCCCTCGGAATCGAGGAAGACTTGCTTCCACTCGTGAAGTGAGTTCTTTGGTGGCTTGAACAGTCTAATACGAGAGCCACAGACTCTGTCACTGGTGGGACAGATAGTTGTTGAGGGAAGGGGTGGGTGGGACTGGATTGCCACACGCTCTTTCCGCTATCTGCGCATGATTTCTGCACGCATTCGGCGTTGAGACTCGAGGTGCACAGCGCCCTTTCAAATGCACTTTCTCCACTTAGGGCAGTCTTTGGCCAGGGACTCTTGGGTGTCAGTGGGAATGTCGCACTTTATCAGGGAGAGTATCATTGTAAAGTTTCCACTGCCCGCCTTTGGCTTGTTTGCCATGAAGGAGTTCCACGTAGAGCACTTGCTTTGGGAGTCTCTTGTCTGCTGCACAAGTACCCCCAGGTCCTGCTGTATTGCAGCATTTTGCAATCTTTCTCCATTTAAATAATAACTTGCTCTTTGATTTGATTGATGCCAAAGTGCATGACTTCACACTTTCCAACATTGTATTCCATCTGCCAAATTTTTGCCCATTCACTTAGCCTGTCTATGTCATTTTGTAATTTTTTGTGTCCTCCTCAGATGTTGCTTTTCCTCCCATCTTTGTGTCATCAGCAAACCTGGTTACGTTACACTCGGTCCCTTCTTCTAAGTCGTTAATATGGATTATAAATAGTTGGGGTCCCAGCACTGATCCCTGCGGCACCCCACCAGTTACTGATTGCCAACCCGAGAATGAACCATTTATCCCAACTCTCTGTTTTCTGTTCGTTAGCCAATCCTCTATCCATGCTAATATATTACCCCCAACCCCCTGAACTTGTATCTTGTGGCACCTTGCCAAATGCCTTCTGGAAGTCCAAATACACCACATCCACTGGTTCCCCTTTATCCACCCTGTTTGTTAGTTCCTCAACGAATTCCAGTCAAACATGACTTCCCCTTCATAAATCCATGCAGACTCTGCCTGACCGAATTATGCTTTTCCAAATGTCCTGCTATTGCTTTTTTAATAATGGACTCCCAACATTTTCCCAACTGGTCTATAGTTTCCTGCTTTTTGTCTACCTCCTTTTTTTAATGATGAACTTTTATGAAACACTGGTTCGGCCTCAACTGGAGTATTGTGTCCAATTCTGGACACCACACTTTAGGAAGATTGTGAAGGCCTTAGAGAGGGTGCAGAAAAGATTCACAAGAATGGTTTCAGGGATGCGGACTTCAGCTATGTGGATAGACTGGAGATGCTAGGGTTGTTCTCCTTAGAGCAGAGAAGGTTGAGAGGAGATTTGATAGAGGTATTCAAAATCATGAGGGGTCTAGACAGAGTAGCTAGCGATAAACTGTTCCAATTGGCAGAAGAGTCGAGAACCAGAGGACACAGATTTAAGATGATTGGCAGAAAACCCAAAGGGGACATAGGGAAAAACCTTTTTACGTAGCGAGTGGTTTGGATATGGAATGCATTGCCTGAAAGGGTGGTGGAGGGAGATTCAATTGTGGCCTTCAAAAGGGAATTGAATATGTACCTGAAGGAAAAAAAATTGCAGGGCTACAGGGGAAGGACGAGGGAGTGGGACTTAAAGTGCTTTTGCAGAGAGCCGGCACGGGCTCGACGGGTCAAATGGCCTCCTGTGCTGTAACCATTCTAATTCTATGGTTTTGAGTTGTACAGAGCCTTGGTCAGACGCAATTTGGAGTACTGCATTCAATTTTTGGAATCTCACTCAGGAAAGATATATTGGCCTTGGCAGGAGTGGAGTGCAGATTCACCAGAATTATATTTGAACTTAAAGGGTTAAATCATGAGGACAGGTTGCATAAGCTTGGTTGGTATTCCATAGAGTTTTCTTAGGTTGAGGGATGGTCTAATCGAGGTGTTTAAAATGATAAGTGGATTTGATAGAGGCAATAAAGAGGAACTACTTTCTCTGATGGGGGACATAATCTTAAAATTAAAGTCAGGTCATTCAGAAGCAAAATCTGAAAGCACTTTTCACATCAAGGGTAGTCAAAATCGAAAGTCAGTCCCCAAAATGCTGTGGATGCTGAGTCAATATCAAAATTGGGATCGTTAGCTGTTTGTTAGGTAAAGGCATCGGATATGGAGCAAAGGCTGACACTCTCATGCAGTACTGAGGGAGCACTGCACTGTCGGAGGTGTCACCTTTCAGATGAGACATTAAACCGAGGCCCCGTCTGCATTTAAGTGGCGTAAAAGATCCTGTGGCATTATTTCGAAGAAGAGCAGGGGAGTTATCCCCGGCCTCTTGCCCAATATTTATCCCTCAATCAACATCACCAAAAAAACTGATTATCTGGTCACGATCACATTGCTGTTTGTGGGACCTTGCTTGTGTGCAAATTGGCTGCCGACTTTCCTACATTACAACAGTGACTACACTTCAAAAGTATTTCATTGGCTGTTGAGCGCTTTGAGATGTCTGGTGGTCATGAAAGGCGCTATATAAATCCAAGTCTTTCTTTCAAAGGCGAGTAAATAGAGTTGAGGTACAGATCAGCCATGATCTAAGAGAATGGTGCAACAGGCTGAGGAGTTGAATTCTATTATAAACACGAGTTGCTTCCATTACTAGCAGCAGCTGCCACATTGATGGGGAAATCAATGGTACAATAAGCAAAATAACTAATTATATGCGTAAGTTGGCAAAATATCAATCAGCAAATGGATGGAATATAGAAAATAACAATTTCTACTGAAGTAATGGTACGTTATGTTTGTGTGTGTCTGTGCTTTAATCAGGTAGAGGAAAATGAATCATACATTATGCGATGAAACATCATCAAAAATACTGCGAGTGCTGGAAATCTGAAATAAGAACAGAAAATGCTGGAAACACTGAGCAAGTCAGGCATAATCTGTGGAGAGAGAAACAGCTTACATTTCAGGTCAATGACCTTTCTCATTAGCTGTTCATCTCTAGAGCCTTCCAGGTCTGATGAAAGGTCATCAACCTGAAATCTTAACTGTTTCTCTCTCCGCAGATGCTGTGTTACGTGCTGAGTGTTTTCAGTATTTCTGTTTGTATTTCAAACATTGTAAAGTGGGTATTTCCAGATTATTACCAAGTGGTTTAGTTGTTTTCTGAAGCAGGGGACTAAAGTTCATGAAGGCCAATATGCTGGTGAGTTATCTAATACCGGAGCTTATGTTGAGCTTCAAATGTGGAGGTCGAAGTGGAGCAGGTCGGGAGCAGAGAGGCCCATAAAAGGGGCCCAGAAGGCGGGAGAAGCCAGCTGTGCAGGGGCAGAAGGTAAACAAAGAAGCAAAAAGAAATCGAAGTGTGACGTCACAGCCAAGCAGGTAAGTGATTGGGTGGTGGATTGGTGAGTATTTAATCTTTTTCTTTTTCTTTTCTTATCAGTAAGAAACCTTTGGCGTTGTTACCAATTAGGTTAATTTAAGGGTTAAGTCATGGCAGTAGAACCCAGACCCGTGTTATGCTCCTCCTGTGCTATGTGGGAAGTCAGGGACGCTTTCAGTGTCCCTGACAACTACATGTGCAGGTAGTGTATCCAGCTGCAGCTCCTGACAGACCGCATTATGGCACTGGAGCTGTGGATGGATTCACTGTGGAGCATCTGCGATGCTGAGGATATCATGAATAGCACGTTTAGTGAGTTGGTCACAGCGCAGGTAAAGGTTACACAGCCAGGCAGAGCAGTGGAAGGAAGGTAGTGCAGGGGTCCCCTGCGGTCATCTCCCTCCAAAATAGATACACCACCTTGGGTATTGTTGGGGAAATGGCTCACCAGGGGAAGGCAGCAGCAGCTAAGTCCATGGCACCAGGAGTGGCTCTGCTGCACAAGAGGGCAGGAAAAAGAATGGGAGAGCTATAGTGATAGGGGATTCTATTGTAAGGGGAATAGATAGGTGTTTCTGCGGCCGCAAAAGACACTCCAGGATGGTATGTTGCCTCCCTGGTGTAAGGGTCAAGGATGTCTCGGAGCGCCTGCAACGCATTCTGGAGGGGGAGGGTGAACAGCCAGCTGTTGTGGCACATATAGGTATCAACGATACAGGTAAAAAAATGGGATGAGGTCCTACAAGCTGAATTTAGGGAGCTAGGAGTTAAATTTAAAAAGTAGAATCTCAAAGGTAATAATCTCAGGATTGCTGCCAGTGCCACATGCTAGTCAGAGTAGAAATTGCAGGATAGCTCAGGTGAATACATGGCGGGAGGGATGCAAGTTCCAGGGACATTGGAACTGATTCTGGGGGAGGTGGGACCAGGACAAACTGCAGTGTCTGCATCTGGGCAGGACCGGAACTGATATCCTAGGTAGAGTCTTTGCTAATGCTGTTGGGGAAAGTTTAAACTAAAATGGCAGGGGGATGGGAATCTATGTAGGGAGGCAGAGGGAAGTAAAAAGGGGGCAGAAGCAAAAGGTAAGAAGGAGAAAAGTAAGAATGGAGGGCAGAGAAATCAAGGGCAAAAATCAAAAAGGGGCACATGACAACAAAATTCGAAAAGGACAAACAAGCCTGAAGGCTCTGAGTCTCATGGGAGGAGTATTTGGAATAAGGTGGATGAATTGACTGTGCAGATAACTGTTAATGGATATGATGTAATTGGGATTACGGAGACATGGCTCCAAGGTAACCAAGGCTGCCAACTCAACATCCAGGGGTATTCAATATTCAGGGAGGACAGGCAGGAAGGAAAAGGAGGTGGGGTAGAATTATTGTTTAAAGAGGAGATTAATGCAACAGTAAGGAAGGACATTAGCATGGATGATGTGGAATCTATATGGATAGAGCTGTGAAACACCAAAGGGCAGAAAACGTTCGTGGGAGTTGTGTATAGACCACGCAACAGTAAACAGTAGCAGGGAGGTTGGGAATGGCATCAAATAGGAAATTAGGGACATGTGCAATAAGGGTACAGCAGTACTTTAATCTACCTATTGATTGGGCAAACCAAACAGGTAGCAATACTGTGGAGGAGGATTTCCCGGAGTGTGCAAGGGATGGTTTTCTAGACCAATATGTCGAGGAACCAACTAGAGAGCAGGCCATCCTAGACTGGGTCTTATGCAACGACAGAGGATAAATTAGCAATCTGGTCACCCTTGGGGAAGAGTGACCATAATATGGTAAAATTCTTCAGTGAGATGGAGAGTGACACAATTAATTCAGAGACTATGGTCCTGAACTTAAAGAAAGGAAACTTCGACGGTATGAGACATGAATTGCCTAGGAGAGACTGGAGAATGATATTTAAAGGGTTGACAGTGGATCGGCAATGGCAGACATTTATATATGACATGGATGAACTACTACAATTGTAGATCCCTGTGTGGCGAAAGAATAAAAAAGGGAAGGTGGCTCAACCATGGCTAACAAGGGAAATTAGGGAAAGAGTTAAGTCCAAGGAAGAGACATATAAATGGTCCAGAAAAAGCAGAAAACCTGAGGACTGGGAGAAATTTAGAATTCAGCAGAGGAGGACTAAGGGTTTAATTAGGAGGAGGGGAGTGGGGGGGGGGCGGAATAGAGTATGAGAGTAAGCTTGCAGGGAATATAAAAACTGACTGCAAAAGCTTCTGTAGATATGTGAAGAGAAAAAGATTAATGAAGACTAATGTAGGCTTGCAGTCAGAATCAGCTGAATTCATAATGGGGAACAAGGAAATGGCAGACTAATTGAACAAATACTTTGGTTCGGTCTTCACGAAGGAAGACACGAATAACTTCCCAAAAAGACTAGAGGACCGAGGGTCCAGCGAGAAGGGGGAACTGAGGGAAATCCTTATTAGTCAGGAAATGGTGTTAGGGAAATTGAAGGGACTGAAGGCCGATAAATCCCCAGGGCCTAATAGTCTGCATCCCAGAGTACTTAAGGAAGTGGCCCTAGAAATAGTAGATGCATTGGTGGTCATTTTCCAACATTCCATGGACTCTGGTTCAGTTTCTGTGGATTGGGGTGTAGCTAATGTAACCCCACTTTTTAAAAAAGGAGGGAGAGAGAAAACATGGAATTATAGACCGGTTAGACTGACATCGGTGGTGAGGAAAATGCTGGAATCAATTACTAAAGATGTCATAGCAGCGCATTTAGAAAGCAGTGACAGGATTGGTCAAGTCAGCACGGATTTATGAAAGGGAAATCATGCTTGACAAATCTTCTAGTTGTTTGAGGATGTAGCTGGTCGAGTGGATAAGAGAGAATCAGTGGATGTGGTGTATTTGGATTTTCAAAAGGCTTTTGACAAGGTCCCACACAGGAGATTAGTGTGCAAAATTAAGGCACATGGTATTGGGGGTAATGTATTGATATGGATAGAGAACTGGTTGGCAGACAGGAAGCAAAGAGTGGGAATAAACGGGTCCTTTTCAGAATGGCAGGCAGTGACTAGTGGGGTGCCGCAGGGTTCATTGTTGGGACCCCAGCTATTTACAATATATATTAATGATTTCGACAAAGGAATTGAATATAATATCTCCAAGTTTGCAGATGACACTAAGTTGGGTGGCAGTGCGAGCTGCAAGGGGGATGCTAGGAGGCTGCAGGGGGACTTGGACAGATTAGGTGAATGGGCAAATGCATGGCAGATGCAGTATAATGTAGATAAGTGTGAGGTTATCCACTTTGATGGCAAAAACAAAAAGGCAGATTATTATCTGAATGTTGACAGATTAGTAAAAGGGGAGGTGCAACGAGACCTGGGTGTCATGGTACATCAGTCATTGAAGGTAGGCATTCAGGTACAGCCAGCAGTAAAGAAAGCAAATGGCATGCTGGCCTTCATAGCGAGGGGATTTGAGTATAGGAGCAGGGAGATCTTACTGCAGTTGTGCAGGGCCTTGGTGAGACCACACCTTGAGTATTGTGTGCAGTTTTGGTCTCCTAATCTGAGGAAGGACATTCTTGCTATTGAGGGAGTGCAGCGAAAGTTCACCAGACTGATTCCCAGGATGGCAGGACTGACATATGAAGAAAGACTGGATCGACTAGGCTTACATTTACTGGAATTTAGAAGAATAAGAGGGAATCTCATCGAAACATATAAAATTCTGACGGGATTGGACAGGTTAGATGCAGGAAGAATGTTCCCGATCTTGGGGAAGTCCAGAACCAGGGATCACAGTCTAAGGATAAGGGGTAAGCCATAGGACCGAGATGAGGAGAAACTTCTTCACTCAGAGAATTGTGAACCTGTGGAATTCTCTACCACAGAAAGTTGTTGAGGCCAGTTCGTTGGATATATTTAAAAGGGAGTTAGATGTGGCCCTTAAGGGTGAAGGGATCAAGGGGTATGGCGAGAAAGCAGGAATGGGGTACTGAAGTTGCATGATGAGCCATGATCATATTGAATGGTGGTGCAGGCTCGAAGGGCCGAATGGCCTACTCCTGCACCTATTTTCTATGTTTCTAGAATACTTTTTCAATGGCTGTAAATGAAAGCTTGTCTACGATATTTACACCGAGTGGAAGAAGTTCGAAGATGCAAGTTGTATTTATGAATTTGCAGTATTTGTCTTTTTGAGGATAAATGAAAAAGGGACTATCTTGTTGGGCCTCATTCTCAGTGCTTAAAAATATTTTATTCTTACTCGGCTCTCTTTATCCTTTCTGGACCACGATCCTCTGCTGTGTTGTAGCATCAATTTCTGAGCTTTTGACAGCTGGTCCCTTGCTGTTTTAAGATTTGCATTTTCATTGTATTGCTTTCAAAGTTTTCTTTCAGTTTCTTATTTAATCTCACTTTTGCTCTTTTTAAGGGGTGAGCACACCTCATTTTGGCAGAATAAAGTTATATATTTTAATTTTGATCACTTTTGTCCAAGCTTGCTCTCGGTGATCATTGTTGAAATAAATTTAAACTTATCTCCTTGCCTTCTGTTTCTCACTTTTCGCTCCTTTACTTTTTGCTTTCGACCCTTCACCTTCTGCTTTTCACCTCTCCCCTCCCTCGCTTGCCGATACTCCCCTAGTGAGGGGGTAGGGAAGGAAGTGATTAGATACAAGTAGGGGAAGACAAAGACCCATACATGTCGGACACGACTAAGATATGTCGAGTAGCCAGAATGAGTTACAGAACAGTAATCTCTGATTTGAATAATCTTTTACTACAGAAAGAGGTAAAGCCTTTACAAACTCGATGAGTTGTAACCAATATTGTTTTGCCATCCTATATATTGATCACTGTACCAGTATGTAAATTGAGACCCATTCTTGATACAAAGGTACTCTTTGTTTTCTAAAAAAAAACACTGAAGTAATTGACTCTGTTCAGTAACATGACTGCAATAGTTTTTGAGTTACCTTGGCGGCTGCTCAGCTTGTCAGGTGGTTCATGTGAAAGGCAGTACATGGGATTTAGCGATGCTCTCACTTGTCTCAAGACAGAGTTGTTTTTGCCAATTGTGACATGTTGAGATGTTCTCCTTTGGAATTTTGTAGTCATCAAAAACAGAAATTGACAAGTTCTCGGTGTTCGCAGGATTGCAGACCAACATGGACAAAAGATCAGTTTTCTCAGACATAGGTTTAAAATACCATGTTATAATATGCCCCTCCTTTGACTGACTTCATTGCTTTCAGTTGCATCACCATGAAACTCTTTTGGAATAGCCTTGATGAGGTAAACAGCTGTGTGTGGTAACAGCCCACGGCTTTAATTATGCAAGTCACTTTTGTGTGGCCATAATTTTTGCATTTTGGGTCAATTAACATTCACCAGAGGCACCAGTAAAATGAACTGTAACTCGGTTTTACTTTAAGGGTTCACGAAGTAGGACTGCTGTCGCCTTCTCCAAAGAAATTCTGGGATAGACTGAAAAATTAAATTGGGTTCCTTGACAAACACCAAGGCTGCTGTACCCAGATTAATCATTTCAAGCAGTGCCTTCAGTTGTTCTGCATCATTGGCTCTGAAACAGCCAACCTCCAAAGCCTGGCAACATATTTTACAGAAATAATTTTTCTGTTTACTTTTGCCAAACGGGAAGAAAAATCATGCAGTGATTCCTTCTGGAAAGTGTGTGTAGATGCACAGGTACAACGTCCACAATCTGAAATCCTCGGGACTGAATCCATTCCGGTTTTTCGTTTTTTCCGGATGTCAGACAAGAAAATCAGTCGTCTGAAATCCGAAATCCTTGACCGAATCCATGCCGGGTTTTGAGTGGTGAGGTCCAAAATCTGGCAAAACCCATAATCTGGCATGGATTTCGTCGAGGATTCCGGATTTTAGACTTGATTTTCTTGTCTGAAATCCAGAATCCTTGACCAAATCCGGATTTTGGGTTTTGCCTAAAAAAATGTCTGGTTTTCGGCGTTCCCGATTCGGGACGTTGCACCTATAATATAATTTCTCCCCACTCTACTCCAAATAACATGGCAGAATAGCTTACCAATGCTCATTATCTGGGCTCACACATGAGAGAAACTTGCATTATTATTGCACCTTTCACAGTCTCATGACCTCCCAAAGCGCTATACAGTCAAAGAAGTAATTTTTTCAAGTGTAGTCAGTTTTGTAATGTAGGAAAGGCAGCAACCAATTTGTGCAAAACAAGATCCCACAAACAGCAGTATTCCAGTGACCAGATAATCTCTTTTTTTTTTTAGTGGTGTTAATTGAGGCATAAAGAAAGACCAGGACAAGGCAGAGCACTCTCTCGCACTTCAAATAGTGTCACTTTTACACCCACCTGACCGGGAAGACAATGCCACGATTTTGTAGCTCATCCGAAAGACAGCACCTCTGACAGTCCAGCACTCCCTCAGTACTGCACTAGGTCATGCTAGATTCTGTGCTCAAATCTCTGGAGTGGAGCTGACACCGTGATCGTTGTCATGTTTGTAACTACAATGTAACACCACTGTATTACTGTATACACGCAACGAAGATGCACACCTTGACCACAGGAGGTGAACTTGTGGGAGACACTCCTTACCTGATCACACAGGTTTATAATGGGAGGTCCCATGCAGGGTCATCACTTCTGGAGTGCTGTAATAAAGAGTTAAGGTCACAGAGTGGCCTTGTCCCTGGAATGTGCCTCATGTGGTTTCATGCTGTACAGTAAAGACTTTACATTGGCGACGAGAAACGGGAATTCACAACCCACGAGAATGGCCACCGGTAGCACAGAGGAATGGTACTGTGTTGGGGAAGACTGGGGCGATTTTGTCGAGAGGCTTCAGCAAAGCTTCGTAACTAAAGACTGGCTAGGGGATGTAGCGGCTGACAAACGACGGGCTCATCTCCTGACCAACTGCGGGCCAAAGACTTATGCGCTCATGAAGGACTTACTGGCACCCGAAAAGCCGTCGGACAAAACCTTTGAAGAGCTCAGCAAACTAATCGGGGAGCACCTCAAACCAGCTAGCAGCATACACATGGCTCGACACAGATTCTACACCCACCGACGTCGTGAAGGACAGAGCATACCGGACTTTGTAGCGGACCTCCGGCGTTTGGCCAGCCTCTGCAGGGAGGAGATGCTAAGGGACTTCTTCATCGAGGGTATCGATCATGCGGGAATGTTTCGCAAGTTAATTGAGACCAAGAACTTGACCTTGAAAGCAGTAGCGTTGTTAGCTTAAACTTTCATGGCGGGGGAGGAAGAGACGTAAATGATTTACGCGTGCAATTCTGTCTCTATCGCGGCGATGGATCAGGGAGTCAATATCATAAATGCTACTCAGAGCCCCGCAGGCAGGCAGGGGCAGTCCGACATTTACCAGGCAGCAATAGATCCCAGAACAGGATCTCAGCAGAGGCAATGGCAGGCTGAACGGACGTTCACGCCATCACATTGGACAATGCGGCCCGGGATGAGGCCATTGACACCCACTAATAGGGTACTTAAGAGCAGTCAAAGGGACAGTCAGCGTGGAATTCCTGGCCATAGTCACTTTGTCCCCAACAATGGAAACTTTAACTCATGCTGGAGGTGTGGGGGAAAACACTCAGCTAGATCTTGCAGATTCCAACATTTTGTCTGCAGAAACTGCAATCTCAGTGGCCATTTAGCTCGAATGTGTAGAAAACCTGCAATCAGACTGATATGAGACAGAGGGACCAGAAGAGGGTTCTGTGAGGCAGGATGACTTTTAGGGCAAATTGATGGATGCCGAAGTTCAGCGGGTCCATGTGGCGAATATTCACAGTTGATGCACCAAAACGCCACCAATGAAGATGAGGGCTTTGTTGAATGGCACCCCAGTACGAATGGAGCTGGGCACTGGGGCCAGCCAGTCACTCATGGGCGTTCAGCAATTCGAGAAGCTATGGCCATTCAAAGCCAGTCGACCCAAATTAGAACGTATTGAGACACAATTATGGACTTACACCAAGGAAATCATTGAATGATGGCTGTCACACACAATGGGCTAGTGAACCGGCTGCCACTCTGGATTGTCCCGGGCAATGGTCCGGCTCTGTTGGGGAGGAGCTGGTTAGCCAAGATGAACTGGAAATGGGGGGATGTTCACGCAATGTCCTCGGTGGAGCGAAGTTTGTGCTCATAAGTCCCACAACAATTTGAGTCACTATTTCAACCGGGCATCGGGACTTTCAAAGGCACTAAAGTAGTGATAGACATCACCCCGGATGCCAGGCCAGTGCACCACAAAGCCAGAGCGGTGCCCTGTGTGATGCGGGGAAAAAATCGAGAGCGAATTGGACTGGCTGTTGCGAGAGGGCATCATCTCGCCTGTTGAATTCAGCGACTGGGTGAGCCCCATCGTTCCCGTTCTAAAAGTGGATGGCTCTGTCAGGATCTGTGGCGACTATAAGGCCACCATCAATCAGGAGTCCCTACAAGACCAATACCCGCTCCCAAGAGCGGAGGATCTTTTCGCCACGCTGGCAGGCGGCAAGCTGTTCACCAAGTTGGACCTCCCTTCAGCCTATATGACCCAGGAACTGGCCGACGAATCCAAACTACTGACCACCATCACCACGCACAAGGAACTGTTTGCGTATAACAGGTGCCTGTTTGGCATTCGATCAGCGGCCGCGATTTTTCAACGTAACATGGAAAGCCTGCTTAAATCCATTCAGGGAACAATCGTATTGCAGGACGACATCCTCATCACGGGTCGAGATACCGAGGAACACCTCTACAACCTGGAGGAGGTGCTACGCCGACTGGACCGGGTAGGCCTGCGACTCAAGAAGTCTAAATGTGTGTCTTTAGCTCCTGAGGTTGCGTTTCTG
Source organism: Pristiophorus japonicus (assembly GCF_044704955.1). NCBI lineage: Eukaryota > Metazoa > Chordata > Chondrichthyes > Pristiophoridae > Pristiophorus > Pristiophorus japonicus. The sequence goes on from NC_091978.1 coordinate 67,878,876, forward strand.
GGCAGGAGGGTTGCTGTAGATGGGACTCGGCCCACCCAATCCAAAACACAGGTGATTTGACGAGCACCCAGCGGAGCTGCGTTCATTCCTGGGACTGTTGAACTATTTCGCGAACTTTCTGCCGAACTTGAGCACGTTGTTGGAGCCGCTACACGTGCTCCTGCGTAAGGGTTGGGATTGGTTTTGCGGGGACGGGCTTTTGATCTGATGCGAAACCTACTTTGTTCAAACAAATTGTTGACCCTGTAAACTTTTAGTTCTGACTTGTGATGCATCATCCTATGCGTTTGGGTGCGTGTTGCAGCAGGGTAATGCTGAGGGTCAGCTACAACCTGTGGCATATGCCTCCAGGTCGTGCTCTCAAGCAGAACGGCGATATGGCATGGTTGAGAAGGAAGCGCTTGCATGTGTTTTAAAAAAAAAAATGCATCGGTAGGAAGTTTGAATTCGAGACGGACCACAAGCCACTCACATCCCTGTTGTCAGACAGCAAGGCTGTCAATGCCAACGCATCGGCTCGCATACAGCGGTGGGCCCTCACACTAGCTGCTTATGACTACTCCATCCGGCACCGGCCCGGCATTGAAAACTGCGCTGACTCACTCAGCAGGCTCCCACTGGCCACCACCGAGGGGGCAGCTGAGCAAAGCGCTGAGATGGTCATGGCTGTCGATGTCTTTGACAGTGCAGGCTCCACCATCACAGCCCGCCAGATCAAAATCTGGACAAACAGAGATCCCCTCCTATCCTTGATTAAGAAATGTGTCCTGACTGGGGATTGGGCGCCCGCACATTGAGCATGCCCTGAGGAGGTCAGACCGTTCCGCAGGCGGATGGATGAGCTCTCCATCCAAGCCGACTGCCTACTATGGGGTAGCCGGGTAGTCATGCCCCATAAGGGCAGAGAGACATTCATCAGGGAACTCCACATCGAGCACCCAGGCATTGTGATGATGAAGGCCATTGCCCGGTCACAAGTTTTGTGGCCTGGAATTGATTCAGACCTGGAACACTATGTTTGCAGGTGCACGACCTGTGCCCAGCTGGGTAATGCCCCCAGGGAGGCCCCACTCAGCCCGTGACCCTGGCCCACCAATCATGGTCACGCATTCACGTTGACTACGCGGGCCCGTTCATGGGGAAGATGTTCCTCATTGTCGTAGATGCGTACTCGAAATGGATCGAGTGCATCATCCTGAATTCATGCACGTCATCCACCACTGTGGAAAGCCTACGTGCGATCTTTGCAACCCATGGCTTGCCGGACATTCTGGTTTGTGACAATGGCCCGTGTTTCACGAGCTATGAATTCCGGGAGTTTATGTTGGGCAGTGGCATCAACCACATCAGGACTGCGCCGTTCAAGCCGGCCTCCAATGACCAGATGGAACGGGCAGTCCAAATCATTAAGCAAGGTATGCTCAGGATTCAACGACCCCCCTACAATGCCGTCTATCACGCCTCCTGCTGGCCTATAGATCCCGGCCACACTCGCTCACGGGGGTCCCGCCTGCAGAGCTACTCATGAAACGGACACTCCAAACTCGGTTGCCCCTCATCCACCCAGTCCTGACCATCATAGTTGAGGGCAAGCACAAGTCACAAACCGAGTACCATGACCGAAATTCAAGGGGGAGATATAGAGAAATAAATGATCCTGTTTTCGTCCTCAATCACGCCATGGGGCCCAAATGGCTTGAGGGTACTGTAATTGGCAAAGAGGGGAATAGGATCATCGTGGTAAAACTCAACAATGGCCAGATATGCCATAAGTATCTGGACCAAATTTAAAAAAAAAAAGATTCAGCATGGACACGGTGGAACCTGAAGAAGACCATGAGATGGAGCTCACACTACCGCCAGCGAACGTGCAACAAGAGCAATCGGAAGAATGCACAGTCCCTGAGGTCAGGCCGGAATCACCACAGGTGACAGACACATCAGTGTCCAACAACCAGAGCCCCAACTGTGGCGCTCCACGAGGGAGCGTAGCCCACCTGAAAGGCTGAACCTATGATCCCAGTAAGGCTTTGAGGTGGGGGAAGGTGATGTCATGTTTGTAACTACAATGTAACACCATTGTATTACTGTATACACTCAACTAAGATTCACACCTTGACCACAGGGGGTGAACTTGTGGGAGACATTCCTTACCTGGTATATAAAGGGAGGTCCCACGCAGGGTCATCACTTCTGGAGTCCTGTAATAAAGAGTTAAGGTCACAGAGTGGCCTTGTCCCTGGAATGTGCCTCATGTGGTTTCATGCTGTAGAGAAAGGACTTTACAATCGTGAAGAATGATCATTTGAGTCAAGGCTACTTTGACACCGCTTATTTGTAAATCGGTGTTTTCAAGAGAAGAATCAGCTGCTTAGAGTAAAATGAAACCAGGATTTGAGAAGTGCTGCAAAGCAAATTTTTTTTTAAAGCTTGCATTTACCCTCCCAAAAGTATTGTTTCCTTCTGGTCATGCAAGTGAATGACTTGCTCCGAAACCTTTGACATTTGAGCTGGGTGGCAGGAGGTGATAGAACGCTATCTACAGCGCACAAGGAGGCCATTTTGGCCATTGTGCCCATGCCGGCCAACAAAGAGCCGCACGGCCCTTGGTCAGCAGCCCCCTGATGTTACATATAAACCTGTGAACAATGAACAACGGCGGAAAGGTAAAAAGCACCCAGCCTAACCAGTCTGCCCCACACAACTGCGACACCCTTTGCACCAAACATTCTACACTCCACTCCAACCGGAGCCATGTGATCTCCTGGGAGAGGCAAAAACCAGGTTAAAAAGCCCAGGCCAATTGCAGGGGGTGGGCGGGGGGAGAGAATCTGGGAAAAATCTTCTCCGACCCATCCAGGCGATCGAAACTAGTCCAGGAGATCACCTTGGCCGTATTCGATTCCCTGCAGTACTTACCATCGTGATCAGTAGGGTGGTGCTTCACTCTGAATTTTTCCCCCAGTCACCTCATAGCAGTAGTGCAGTTACAGTTGGAAACTCAAAACAGTGTGAAATTAAATTACACTGTGCACATTGGTGCAGCTCATTGTTGCTCCAACAAACTGTGTCCCTGCAATACCCTTGGGGCTAAGTAATTGTATGATAATTGTATTTGTGGGATGAATTAGCTTTTAATGCCTTTGTTTGTTTGTATAAATGAATTTTGTGGGGTTTTTTTCATCGCTGATTTAGAGTTGGTTATGTCGATGGTGCAAGCCATTTAACAAAATTATTATGACATGATCAAATGTAGAGGGAAATGTGCTGCATGAATAATATAAACAGAGTGATTCCTGCCCTTCTGTGCATAACTGTCAGATCAAAAATAACGTTCACAACATACGGAGGTCTGCGTAAAAGACAGTTCTATTGTTTTTATTCCCTTTGGAAATAATTTTATTTTAAAGAAATGAAAATAAAATTAAAAACGCACATTATTTTCCCATTAGCAATTTGATTTATAAACACGCGATTAAAAAATAAACTCCAAGTGATCAGACAATTGTTTCTTTTCCTCCGACTCACCTGGTTTTCTGAGTTCCAAAAGGAGCTCCTTGAAATTGTTTCACTTCCTATGAGTGGTCATCCCAGGTCGGATGTTGACAGCGGCTTCAGACGCTGTTGAGTTACGATGAGCTGCTGGTTAATTTCAGGTTGATATTGAACACAACACAACGGCACCTACCAACCGGGAATGCGTATTATCAGGGTGCATAATGACGATCAGGCAATTTATAAAATGGAGTGGAAAAATATCCGGCACTCATTCTACTAGAAGATAGACACTTCTGTAAATCCGCTTCTTTATTTTTCATTTTGGGAAGTACGGCGGCAACAAATAAAAAAATAACACTGGAACTGTGCATGCACAACTACTTCTGGTTCATTGGCAGCAGTCGCGTCCTGATATAAAAGTGGTAGCAGAGGATATGTCCTGGAGCTCTTTTATGACAAAATGTTAATTATTTTTTTTTTAAAAGGTAACATTTCATGAAGTCTCACGTGAATTATGGGTGACTTAATAATTGCAGGTGGGGAGAGGGAAGCAGATAACCCTACACGCCACTTGTGTAAGAAATGTGTGCTTTCGGTGAACTTTACTAGGATTGCTATTTCGGTTTCTGGCGCCTGAACACCAGGCAGGGTATCTGGACATTTGCTAACTTTTGAAGTTGTTTGTGGAAAATGCTATGGATAAATATTTTAAAGAAAACGTTTTATTCTGTTCTCCACTTACCTCCTCCTCCCCCTCCGCTTACCCCCTCCTCCTCCTCCTCCTTCGTTTACCCCCTCCTCCTCCTACCCCCTCCTCCTCCTATGTCTACCCCCTCCTCCTCCTCCTTCGTTTACCCCCTCCTCCTCCTACCCCCCCTCCTCCTCCTACCCCCCCTCCTCCTACGTCTACCTCCTCCTCCTACGTCTACCTCCTCCTCCTCCTACGTCTACCTCCTCCTCCTCCTACGTCTACCTCCTCCTCCTCCTACGTCTACCTCCTCCTCCTCCTTCGTTTACCCCTCCTCCTACCCCCTCCTCCTCCTACCCCCTCCTCCTCCTACCCCCTCCTCCTCCTACCCCCTCCTCCTCCTACCCCCTCCTCCTCCTACCCCCTCCTCCTCCTCCTACCCCCTCCTCCTCCTCCTACCCCCTCCTCCTCCTCCTACCCTCTCCTCCTCCTCCTACCCCCTCCTCCTTCGTCTACCCCCTCCTCCTCCGCCTACCCCCTCCTCCTCCGCCTACCACCTCCTCCTTCGCTTACCCTCTCCTCCTCCTCCTTCGCTTACCCTCTCTTCCTCCTCCTCCTCCTCTGCTTTCCCCCTCCTCCGCTTCTCCACCCCTTTATCCAAGCATCTCCTTATCCTCAATGATTTCAATTCACACCTAATTTCCCTTTGACTCCTCATCTCAAACTTCACTGCACTGCTGTCCTCAATCAGTCTTGCCTTTCATATAAAGTTCTCCACCAATAAGCATTTTCAGCTCCTGAATCTCATCATCTCTTATGGCTTTTCTGCATTTGAGGTCTGGATTGCCGATAAAGCCATCTCTGACCATTTTCTTGTCTCCCTTACCAGCTGCTTTATCCCATCTCTCTCAATCCCACAACTCTCACCGCACCTCTGTGGTGAAAGAAAACTCTTCCTCTCGCTTCGTCATTAAGTCTCAACTTGCTCTCCTGTGCCTCTCTGTTATTTTTGACCTCAGTTGCTGCCCTGAGTTAACCTCCATCTTTGTCCGTCTGCTCCCAATAGCCCCTGCATCCCCCAACCATCCTGCTCTAAACTATCGTTGCTTCGAAGTTACTTCCCCATGTTCTTTCTCAGATTTTCCAAACTTATGTACTCCAGTCCCTTGAATTTCCTTCTTCTAGAACTGCCCTCCCCCCCCGCCCCGGCCTCTGCCTCTTTAACATCCTGATCACTGAACTAATTCTTCTGGCCTCTTGGTATCTGAAATTGTAATTCCTTGTCTTTACTCTGGCATTGTCCCACCACCTTTTGAAGATGATTCATCAGTGCAGCAACTCAACTCTGTTCTCCAACCGTTATTGCATCCCTACTCTGCATTTCCCCTCCAGGCTTGTTGTGCATGTTATCACATCCCAGCTCTCTGTCTATCTCCTCTGCAATTACCTGTTCAAATCTCTCTAGTATGGTTCCTGCCCATCACAAAGCACTAAAAAAACCTCAGCCAAAATCATGAATGACACCCTTCATGAATGTAATCTTGCCACTGGGACCATTGCCTTTACTGGCCAATAATTACACTGAAGAAAACGCTGTAATTTCGGCATCGTGTTCCACCTCCACAACGTTGTCCCTATCTTAGCCGCTCTGCTGCCAAAGCCCTTATCCATACGTTTGTCACATCTGCACGTGATTTACTCCCAACATCTTATTTACTGACTTGCCATCATCTATCTCCACAAACTCCCTCTTGTCCAAAATACAGTCGTGCACATCCTGTCCCATACTAAGACCCGCACATCCTGTCCCATACTAAGACCCACACGCCCATCACTTCTCCATTCTTGCTGATCTACATTGTCTCCCGTTCCAAATGCATTCAATTTATAATCCTTGTCCTTGTCTTCAAACACCCCATGGCATTTCATTGTATCTTTGTACCTCTGCAACCTCCTCCAGCTGTACATCTTCTCCTGCACACTTAGGTGCTCCTACTCCAGCCTCTGATGCACTACCCTCTCCCTCACTCTGATTGGTGACAGAGCTTTCAGTTGCCTCTGCCCTACTCGCGGGAACTGTTTCCCTAAACCCATGCTACCCTTCGACTTCTCTGTCTTTTTAAAAAAAAAACCTTTATCAAATAAGCCATTTCAATCTGGCTTTCAGTCATCCTTTTTCCATACCTTGGCAACTATGCCCTCTTATTATTCCTCTGTAAATGCCTTTGGATGATTTAGGCAATAATAAATGCAAATTATTGTTAGTGTAATTATTTGAGAAAATAAGACGACAAAACTTGGTAATAGTGTTCCATGAAATAATGCTTTTTGGGAAGCTTTGTACCAACTTTTCTTGTATTTTATTACGAGTGTAGTAGTTTGCTACCTTGTGCCAAATTCACATAGAATATATGGATTAGAAATAGTTGACAGAATTCTTAATTGGCTATTATCCTGAAGTTTTAAGTAAAACCCTATTTCTTGAGCTTTCTGTTAACTGAAAATGAATCTTTGGTGGCTATGTTTAAAGCAGCTGAACATTTAGCACTCAAAGCAGCTATAAAATTGGATTTAGTGTAATCATTAAATTTGTTTTCGTCTTAGTTTTTGGAAGTAGAGGTTTAAAAAGAGCCGTTCACAAATACTTAGACAAGTTACTTCTGTTTGCTATAGATTCGGCAAAATGTCGGCTTTTGTAATTGTGTTTTTCTTTTCCCATGTAAAGCTCTTGTAAAATATTCTGGTATCGTGTGAGTAGATTTATTGTGATAAGCGTAGGCGGCGTTGGTCAGCTGCAAGTGCTCTCCCGCTGGAGCTGCTCCCTTTGATGGAAAAGGAGCAGCTGTGAAGGTGCTGTTTCAGGCCCTTGCTGTCTTTTTAAAAAAAAATATTTTGCAGTGCATTGGAAGGGGAATCGGGTCATATGACTCTTACCACCCTACCCCATGTCACACTGTGTAGTAGTACTGATTGCCTTTATCCAATCATGCCTGGAATGCCGCCTGTCACTTGGGCTATTTCTGCTATCTGTCGCTATCAAGCTTCAGTGCTAACAGTTTGGCAGATGGGACAGTTTTTTCTCGAGCTTACATCTTTGCTTTTTTTTAATATGCTCCTGGCAGTGTGTTTCCTTTCCTCTTCTCGTTTTTTAAACTGGACTCTTTCTGTTTAAACTATGGCCCATCGACTGCGCCTTTATTTTGGATCAAATAGGAGCAATACTGATCCAGAATTGGAGATGCTGGATGAAGAAAGAGAAAATGACGTTCACATGGCATTCCACACTTTGCCAAGGAGGAATGCCCCTCATCTTTTTCCGAACATGCCTGGGCCTGTGTCCGATGTTGGGCTGCCTTTGCAAGATCAGACCTCCTTGAATCGGAGCTCCTCCATGTTTATCCCTCAGTTGTACAGTATTGAATCGCGACCCACCAGGAGCTCCTCAATGCAGATATCGCTGCAGCGCAAACGTATGAATGGATGTGGTGGTGCCAGTGTCTCAGAGTCTCCTGAGCAGCCGTTACCAGACATAGGAATGGAAGTTGGCAGCAGTGATGGTTTATTTTCTAGAAGCCGTTCTCTTCCAAGTGTGCCTCTAAGCACAGATGATCCCCCATCCTATAGTGTGGCTGCTGATTCATCACAACAAGCTAGTGGAAGTGCTTCATCTAATTGTAGAATACGTTGTCTTTTTCCTTTGGAACAAGAGCAATGTGCTGTTGGTCAAGAGGAATTAACAAACGGGTCTGCCTCCGGTTTAAATGTTGGAGGCTTAAGAATTCAGCGGCACTCGCCAACAGCAGACATGCATCAAATACGACTTTCACCTTTGAACCGTAACGGACATCAGAAAGCTCATGGTTCCGCAACTAGGCGCTGGTCTTTACAACATCAGCCAGCTATGTCAGGGAACATGGGGAAACCTTGCTTTGTCTTGCAGCTCCAGCAACAGCATAAAGGTATAAAGGATGCATGGATGGATTTAAAAACTGGGCTCACCGGCACAAAGGGGGAGAATGTGGCTAGGTACCCACACATACGGCTGGGACGAAGCACTTCTGCCTCCTTTCCAGTTAAAGGAAACGCTGAAAGTGCTGCTGAGAGGAGGGAGCAATTTGCAGGAACAGTAATTGGGGGAAACAATTCAGAAATGCTTCGTAGCAGTTCATTAGAAGCAATACCACAGGCACAGTCCTGCAAGTTTAAAATCAGACAGGAGAAAAATCAGAGGCAACCCCACGTCCGAATTCTTTTAACCCGAGGATATGAAGAGCAAAATGAAGGCACGATAAAAGATAATGGTGGCAGTCCTCAGACAAGAATGAGTTCAGTCATCAGAGAGAACTCCACGGTATGTAAGCAGTTCAAAGCCGTGCCTGTCACTTAGGTTATGTGTTTGGGACTCTATTTTGAGGACAGTGGCGGGGGGGGGCGGGGTGGAAGGGGGGACAAAGTTAGGCAGTATGGTTTTCAAAGCTATTAAATTGACATGTACGATTGTCATCTCTCCCGAACACCTCTCTTCTCCCCCCCCCCCCCCACCCCCCCCCCCTCCTCTGCCCACACAACAGTTGATGGACCTGAAAACAGTCACTTTCTTGATTTTCAGCTGCTACTTTAATGAGATGTTAATTGAAATATATACTGTCCGAATCCCTTTAAATTCAATGCAACTTCAGCTCTTCATATAAACAAAAACAGGTATTAAGATAAAATCCTGTTTGGGCTATAGTTACCGTTAATGGGTTCTAGCTTATTTTAACAAAGTATGGTTTCTCGTCAGAAGAGCGAGCCTGATTTAAGTTTCTGCAGGAGCTGCACTGATGCGTTTCCAAACAAGACGCTTCTGTGTATAGTGAAGTAATCTGTGTGTCTCCAGCTGTGAAAGCAGGCTTGAAATAATAGATGTTGGCCTTTCGTGCCTGTGTGTTTTTTCTCTATTGGTGAAATGTGGTATAGAAAGACAGCTGCTAACCAGTGTACGGCCTTTACTACATGACTGATTTGTATCTTCATGTTTTGCAGTTTGGTGGAAGAAACTGAAAGGTTGTGCATTTTTTGTTGAGAGTTGTGTAAACATGCAAGCAGGATCGGTTTACTGTGACAAGTCAGCACTGAATTTACAAGCATCAAACTTGTCCAGATTATTCCCGTCATTCGAGTTTACTGTGTGTGATTGATATGAGCCATGACTTGTCGTCTGTGGTAGCAGGTGTCATTCCCTTATTTATCTCAAGTGAAAACATTCATTTTGCTGTCTGCTGGCTTTGATCCATAGAGGATTTGTGCCTGCAGATTTTCTTTTCTCTCCCTTTCATTTTTCTTTTTAAAGCAACAAGATTATTACTCGCTGGAAGTTTTTCACTTTACAAGTTAATGAAGAGTAAAACCGGAAGGGATGTAGAATGGGGTGTTCCCGCTCGACGGGTTAGGTTAAAATTACCACCATTATACTTACTGATAAACATTTACAACAAATATTAAAGATGAAACTTAAAACAGAAGAGAAGTTGAGAGAGCAGGATTTTCTCCACAAATAGCCCTCTTACCCGATAACCCAACTGAAGTAAAATAAATAGATGTCACAATATACAGTAAATTATACCAATTCAATGAATTTTAGACTCATGTAAACTGATATCTTGTGCTCCTGCTTCCCTTTAAAGTCACGTATTACAGGAACAGTCCACTTGTGCCGTTGTGTAACTCTGTTGACTTAACTGGAAGCTGATGCTTTGGATCAGCCTGGGATTCTGTCTGGAGCCACCTAAATCCAGCAGAGGAAACATTACCAGCTCGATACTCCTGCTTGACCAGTCAACAGGGCCTTCCAGAGTCTGGTGTCTCCAGCTTTGCATACAAGCTTATGAAAACTTGCAGCTCCTATTGGAGACAGTGATGTTATGCGAGCGGCACGGCTGCCTCTCAACGTGCAACATAGCTGCTCAAGAGCAAAGCAGAGATGGGCATACACTCTTTAAATAAACAAAATATTTTGCCTTGTGTACTATATTATTTTTAAAGGCAAATTGGGGGAGTACTTCATGCAGAACATACTCAGACTCATTATTGAAGAATATTATAGAGCAGTTTGCCTTAAATTGACAAGATTTGTGAACAAAAGCAAATATTGAATTTGCCTTCAATTTGCAAACATGTGCAAGGTACACTTAAAAATACTTCAAAAACTAAATTAGAATTAGAACATCAATCTCGTCATACTGCCAAGGTCACACTTGAGGTAAGTTTGATGTTCATACTTCAGGTGACCCGACGGGTGCAATAGTTGCCTCAGTTTCTCCATCTGACCTTCAGATAGGACTGACTAGATTTTTCATTTTCAATATAAAGGAAGTGTCTGTTGGAATGTAAATTCATTCAGCTGCTATGCAATGTTTACCTTTTTTTGGATACCAGTTGATCGGACTTTATGTATGCTCAAATAAATCTATTCGAAAATACACACAAGTTTCTTATCGAATACTGGATAAAGGCAGCTTTAAAAAAAAGTATGTTTACAACACACAAATGTACTGCAACCACTAGTAGCAAAAGCTTGAATTTTTCAAAAAGGAAACCACTGTTACTGGAACATAAATTGCTTTCCTGGAAGATTTAATAATCAGCTATTTATTGTACCCTGGTAGAGAATAGAGAGAGATCATTTACTTATTTATTTAGGCAATTTGTGAATTACACAGCAGTAGCTACAAAATGCTAGGGTAGACCCAAGCAAATTCTAAATGCAATAAAATAAAAAATGCATTGCAGGTATGTTGATACTTTTGAACAGAAAATAAAGGTTAATGTTTCAGCTGTAAATCGTTTATCAGAATTGGAAACTGGCAGATAAGAGTGCCCCCTTTTTTGGACTGAATGAAATGAGGGGGTGGGGAGGAACCAACAATTAAAAATCAAGAGTATAGTATGCTCTCTCCTGCCACAAAGAGGCAGCTATTGTGTTGAGTAGTCTGTGATGGACCTGCTGTATATTTCCACCACTTCAGACTTCTGGCAATTACATTGTTCTCTTCCTAACACTTGTTCAGAAAACTAACTACATATAGCTGAACAGCATTATTGAACTGAATAATGAGTACAAATTTTTAACAGCCTAATAACTAATCAACAGTAACATTGAAATACATTAATCAAGATAAGAGATATTGCATCTCAGCAAGGACTAGTCAAAGGAAAACCATAAAAGTCCTATTGAGACCAGATTATTGACGAGGGTGGTTGGAACCAAAACTGCAGGTTGTTTCTTTTTACTGTTCGTTCGTGGGCATCACTGGCAAGGCCAGCATTTATTGCCCATCCCTAATTGCCCTTGAGGAGGTGGTGGTGAGCTATTGCCTTGAACTACTGTGGTTGGTGTGGTGAAGGCACTCCAATAGTGCTGTTCAGGAGGGAGTTCCAGGATTTTGACCCAGCGACGATGAAGGAACACCAATATACTTGCAAGTCAGCGTGGTGTGTGACTTTGAGGGAAACTTGGAGGTGATGGTGTTCCCATGCACTTGCGGCCCTTGTCCTTCTAGGTGGTGGAGGTCGCGGGTTTGAGAGGTGCTGCCGAAGTTTCTGCAGTGCATCTTGTAGATGGTATTCACTGCAGCAATGGTAGGCTGGTGATGGAGTGAGTGAATGTTTAAGATGGTGGATGGGATGCCAGACAAGCGGGCTGCTTTGTCCTGGATGTTATTGAGCTTAGAGTGTTGTTGGAGTTGCACTCATACAGGCAAGTGGAGAGTATTCCATCACACTCCTGACTTGTGCCTTGTAGATGGCACAGAGGCTTTAGCGAGTCAGGAGGTGAGACACTTGATGCAGAATGTTGCGCCCGCGAATGTCACTTTCCACTTATCAGCCCAAGCCTGAATGTCATCCAGGTCTTGCTGCATGCGGGCATGGAATTCTTCATTATCTGAGGAGTTGCGAATGGCATTGAACATTGAGTTTTCCCCCTGATTCCCATTGACTTAAGTTTTACTAGGTCCTCTTGATGCCACACTCGGTCAAATGCTGCCTTGATGTCAAAGGCAGTCACTCTCTCCTCACCTCTGGAAGTGAGCTCTTATGTCCATGTTTTGACCAAGGCTGTAATGAGTTCTGGAGCCGAGTAGTCCTGGCGGAACCCAAACTGAACATCAGTGAGTAGGTTATAAACAAGAGTCTTAAACATGATTTTCATGTTCCAGACGAATAACCCAATAAGAGGGAACAAGTTATTTGGGTCAAGTAAATGGACATCACTCCTGCAGATGGATGAAGAGGAGGAATTGTGGAGAGGTGAAGGCAGATAAGCAGTCAAAATGCTGAGGTTAGAAGGTTTCCCTTTTATCTTGAGAAGAGAACACTCAGCCTTTCAGAACCCCAAAGCCACCAAGTCCAGTCAGGAGCAGTCCCAGTGCCATAAAAAGTGTGCCAGAATAAGCCCAACTCCTTCACTTGCTCAAGCACAGTAATTCAAAAAAGACCATAAGCAAATAAATTTAGTCAGGAAGAGAAACAATTAATATATAATTCTCTTGGGTTGAGCCATCGTATTTACTGTCTTCATGGTGAGGGAGATGGGATTTGGAAGGCAATGACGAGCCATCAATAATAGATTGATTAAATGTCTCCTGCTGGAATCCAATGGAACCTTCACAAAAAGATCCAGCGGTTGAATGTGAGAAGGATATGATTAATCCCCTGTAATATTATGGACCAATATGACTGGATGGTATTTGCACACATTTCAGCATCATGGTGCATTTAGAGATCCTGCTGTACACATAGGAGTGGCTTTTACTATAGTGTATTAAGTGGTGAATCAAAAATGATCAGAGGCAAGATTTCTCTCAACCTGTGTTATTGTTGCATATACACACAAAGCATGGGAGCACAAAATAGTTGAAGGCACAATTAGGACTGATCAATGAGAAGTTCTTCACAGTGATGTGGAATGGGCTTCCAGGTAGGGTAGTGAAATAAAAACTCTGGTATCATGTAGAAGTCACATCTAATTTGCGCTGTTGGTAGGGGGTATGATAAACAGTGAAGATGTTTGGAAGATATTAAGACATAAATAGGTTAGTAAAATGGACAGAAGGGTGGTGCATGCAATTTACTGTGACAAGTGTGAGGTGATGCATTTCAAGAGGAAAAAGAAGCAATGAGATTATACACAGTGGAAAATTTCAACATTAATGAATGGAGAGAACAAGAGATTTAAATGTATTTTTCCCTGAAAGTAAAAGTAAATAAAGCCCTAGGATCTTGGGTTTTATAACTAGAGACATGGCATGCAAGAGTAAAGAAGTAATGGCCTGGGTTTTGTGGTTATGCTTCCCGCCACCCACAGAAATTTTGGGGGGCATTTGAGCGGCAACTTGCAGTATTTAGAGATCTTTTTTGGCGTGGCACCCTCTGGTCTGTGTGAACAGAGAAAGCAACAGCATATCTCTCCAACCAATCTGATTGGTTATTTCTACTGGAGCAGAGAAGGCCAAGAAGAGATTTAAGAGGTTTACAGAATTGTGAAAAGTTTTAACAAAACGAGGGAGTGACAATTTTGTAAGGAAAAAAAATTAATGTGTGATGCAGAGCAAGATGCAGGGCTATGGGAATAGAGCAGGACTAGTTTTGCATTGCTCCAGAAAAGAGCCAGCACATTTGGGATGGGCTAAGTGACAATTCTGCTTGTGCGTTGTAAACATCAATGATTCCATGAATGGGCAGAAGGCTTCCTCATCCCCATTTATCTTGTATATGTAGAATAAAGGCCTCAATTTTGCCCAAGCTCGTTTTTTTGTGTATTGCCAGAGTTACACCCATTTTTCTCGGCCAGAAATATTTTGCCAAAGTTTCCCCGATGTATAATTTAAATTTGACGCCGTGCAGCGTGTCCGGTCTCCTCGGGGGATGGAACCTGCTGTCCGCACTGAAAAAAACGATGCTGCACCATCTGCGCATGCGTGGGGAAGAAAAGTGACGTTTTTAACATTATTTCAACAGACGCGCATGCGCAGTACAGCTCCAGGTTGGCAATCGGCCATTGTTAAAGAGCCAGTTGTGTGTGTGATAACGTTGAGTGTTGTGTGAGAGCATTGGAAAATCGGACCTGAAGCAATACAAGATGCTTTCTTCTTCCCTTCTTCCCTCCCCTCCCCCCCTCCCCCTCCCCCCATTGCAGTCTTGTGACTTCCCCCTTCTCCCCCCTCTCCTAAACTCATTGCAGTCTTGTACCTAATGCAGAGTCTTCTGATCGGCACCTCCCTCCCTGGGCTCAATTCAGTGGCCTTCCGATTGCCACGACTCCCCACACCCCCCCCCGCCCCTATCCGGGCGCGGGGCCGATTCTGACAGCCAAAGCTACAACCCTCCAGCTCTGCTTGAAGATGTTCGGTGGTGGGGTGATGGCGTGTGCGTAAAAAAAAATGAAAACTTCAGAAATCCAAGTAACTTCCATGTACTCCGTTGAAAGGTCAAAAAAGTTGAACTTTAATATGGATATTTTAAGTGTTCTCGACTTCCTCAAAAAGCTTTGATGAAAAACAATGGCGTCTTTCAGCACCGATTTCTCAATATGTGCTGCTTTCTGTTAACTCACCAGAGAGTTTTTCGGGAGTGGCCAGATACGCTGACGTAGGATTAACATTTTTTAGGCAAACTGCGACAAATGATAATAAACTGGTGCAGGCATGATGGAATGCCCCCGAAGAAGTTGCTACCACAAGTAGTAGTTAAAGCGACCATCATAGATGCATTTAAGGGGAAGTTAGATAAACACACGAGGCAGAAAGGAACAGAAGAATTTGTTGATGGGGATAGATGAAGTAGGATGGGAGGAGGCTCATGTGGAGCATAATCATTGGCATAGATCTGTTGGGCTGAATGGCTTGTTTCTGTGTCGTAAATACTGTGTAATGACGTCAAAAAAATCTAACCTAGAAAAATCGTAACTAAAGCAGTTACGCCGGTGCAGATTCCAGGGGGAAACTTTGAATTAAATAATTACGCCAGAAAAAACAGTGTGCGCTTAAAAAAAAAAAGGCGCAAATTACCCAGAAAAATTGAGCTCAATGACTTGAAATATTTCAAGCCAAGAGTGATTAATACCTGAAATGGTCGTCTTGATAGAGAATTGAAGGCATAAAGCGCGGTATAATTGGGTACTGTGATGGAGGGGCTATATGTTTCTCCAGAAGGATGGACTGCATAATGTTCTTCAATTGTACTTATGAACTAAGTCTACAGTTTGCTGAATGGACTTTCCAGAGTACTATAAATTATTGGATATACTGTAGGCCATAGATGAATTATGCTTTATATCATTTACCATCAAAAATGTTTTAATATCTTCGATGAAGGAAGAGAGAGATGCATTTTGAAAACTGGGAAGTTCTTTTAATGTTTTGGTAATGAAAAATGTTGCATTGGTTAGTCTTGCAAAGGCATTAATGTAATCACACAATTGTACACCCGAGTGCAGCCGCAAGGCTTAACTATTGATAAAGTGTAATATTCAGCTGCTAGCTCACAGCAGCCATATTAAAAAGTAATGATGTAAATTGTCTGAGCTTAAAGGTTAAAATTTTATAGTTTAACAATCCTGCTATATGTGAGAAAGATGACCTTTCTGTTGACATTTTAATAGAAATAGATGTAAATTTCGATCTGAAATCAGTTTTTTGAGAACTTTGGCAGTTAGGTAGAGCTAGGAACCATGACATGTTTTGTTGGTTTTGAGTTTAGAATACAGAAGGGAAGAGTAAGCTTGTCAATTTGGATTTGATTGAAGGCTATTTACTCATCTTTACTTTTGAATATGTTTGTACTTTTAAACTAACTCATTAAAATGGCAGTTAAAAGTTCATTCCATTGGATATCATTTATATCCTATGAATGTTTAAATCTTAAATAGTCATAAATAAAAAAGCTTAATGGACAAATAAGACTGCACTCCCAAGTATTGCCTCTCCATCTGTCAACACCTTAATGAAAGGACCTGTGAATACAGTTATATTTAAAGTTATTTTCCTATTGTTACCTATTTTGCATTTTCACTTCCCTCCAGAGCTTTTTGGAGCATAAGATCAGGAGTCGACCAATCAGCCCCTTGAGCCTGCTCCACCATTAAGTTAGATCATGGCTGACTCTTAATACCCTTACCTAACAAAAATCTATGACTGTGTTTTGAATTTTTAAGTTGACCTAGCCTCAACTGCTTTTTGAAAGCTCAAGTTCCAGATTTTCACTGCCCTTTGTGTGAAGTAGTGCTTGCTGACATCACCTATAAATGGCCTGGCTCTAATTTTCAGATTATACTTTCTTGTTCTGGACTCCCCCACCAGAGGAAATAGTTTCTCTCCAGCTATCCTATCAAATCCTTTAATTATCTTAAACACTTCAATTAGATCACCCTTTACTCTTCTATACTCAAGGGAATACAAGCCAAGACTATGCAACCTGTCCTCATAATTTAACCCTTTTAGCTCCAGTATCACTCAGGTGAATCTGCGCTGCACTCCTTCCAAGGCCATTTTATCCTTCCTGATGTATGGTGCCCAGAATTTAATGCAGTACTGCTTTATAAAACTGTAGCATAATTTCCACCCTTTGTATTCCAGCCTCCTTGAGATAAAGGCTAACATTCCATTAGCCTTTTCATTTTTTTCCATACCTGTCCACTTTTCTGTACTTGAATCCTGTAGGAATTATTTATGACTTTCACACCTTTTGCATTAGGTGTTAGAGAAGGGTTCGTAGATCTGAATCCACTCCCAACAGAAACAACACACAGATCCCAGAGATTTTTTATTTAAGCGCTAACACACAGATTAAATAAGAACCTGTCCCGGAGTCTTCAAGTGCTCAGTGGCCAAGTCGATGCTCACTTGAAGTCTGTTGAAATCGTAAGACGACATCTTTTCATTAGACCAGGATACGTTTATGTTGGACGACTGCAGTAAAAAAAAAAATTAGGTCTTTTGTCAGTTCTTCTATTTTTTGTGTTCAAAACTTCTCTTCTAGCTCTTGCGTGTACATCTCAATGATTGGCTCATTCAAGCATGGCTTTTCCCTTTCTTCATGATTGGTTCAAAGTTTAGTGGGGTTAATTCATCATGCATGTCATTGTTGCAATTTATTGAGGGTCTTATCTCAAGACAGTGCTGGTCCATTCCATGGGTTCCATAGCAACCCCAGATTTGTCCTTGACTTTTCTTTTTGTCTGAGTAATAACTGTTAAAAATGTTGCTCCATATTCCTATTCTCAACTTGCATTTTAAAGTGGTATAACCATCATTAAAAGCTTTCCTTTGTATTAAAGTTCATCTTGTGAGGGATAAATAAGAACATAAGAAATAGGAGCAGGAGTAGGCCATACAGCCCCTCGAGCCTGCTCCGCCATTTAATACGATATGGCTGATCCGATCATGGACTCAGGTCGACTTCCCTGCCTGTTCGCCATAACCCCTTATTTCCTTATCGGTTAAGAAACACTCTATCTCTGTCTTAAAATAGATTGTCCTTCAATCCCTAAATCTCTTGGCTCATAAACATAAAAGTGTATCAGAAAGCAGGAAAAAATGGTTTAAAAAAAAAATTAAAAAGCTCTTTATCTGAATGCACGCAGCATTTGTAACAAAATAGAGAGTTGACAGCACAAATAGATACAAATGGGTATGATCTGATAGCCATTACAGAGACGTGGTTGCAAGATGACCAAGGCTGGCAAATAAATATTCAGGAGCATTTGATAACTCGGATGGACAAACAGAAAGAAAAAGGAGGTGCTAATAAAGGATGAGATCAGTGCATTAGTGAGAAACTATATTGGCTCAGAAGATCAAGATATTATTAAGGATGAAATAGCAACGCATTTGGAAAGCAGTGACAGGATCGGTCCAAGTCAGCATGGATTTATGAAAGGAAAATCATGCTTGACAAATCTCCTGGAATTTTTTGAGGATGTAACTAGTAGAGTGGACAAGGGAGAGCCAGTGGATGTGGTGTATTTGGGCTTTCAAAAGGCTTTTGACAATGTCCCACACAAGAGATTGGTGTGCAAAATCTAAGCACATGGTATTGGGGGTAATATACTGACGTGGGTAGAGAACTAGTTGGCAGACAGGAAGCAGAGAGTTGGGATAAACGGGTCCTTTTCAGAATGGCAGGCAGTGACTAGTGGAGTGCCGCAGGGCTCAATGCTGGGACCCCAGCTCTTTACAATATACGTCAATGATTTGGATGAAGGAATTGAGTGTAATATCTCCAAATTTGTAGATGACACTAAACTGGGTGGCGGTGTGAGCTGTGAGGGGGACGCTAAGAGGCTGCAGGGTGACTTGGACAGGTTAGGTGAGTGGGCAAATGCATGGCAAATGCAGTATAATGTGGATAAGTGTGAGGTTATCCACTTTGGGGGCAAAAACATGAAGGCAGAATATTATCTGAATGGCGGCAGATTAGGAAAAGGGGACGTGCAGCGAGACCTGAGTGCCATGGTTCATCAGTCATTGAAAGTTGGCAAGCAGGTACAGCAGGTGGTGAAGGCGGCAAATGGTATGTTGGCCTTCATAGCTAGGGGATTTGAGTATCGGAACAGGGAGGTCTTACTGCAGTTGTACAGGGCCTTGGTGAGACCTCACCTGGAATATTGTGTTCAATTTTGGTCTCCTAATCTAAGGAAGGACGTTCTTGCTATTGAGGGAGTGCAGCGAAGGTTCACCCAGACTGATTCCCGGGATGGCCGGACTGACATATGAGGAGAGACTGGATCAACTGGAGTTTAGAAGGATGAGAGGGGATCTCATAGAAACATACAAGATTCTGACGGGACGGGACAGGTTAGATGCGGGTAGATTGTTCCCGATGTTGGGGAAGTCCAGAATCAGGGGACACAGTCTTAGGATAAGGGGTAAGCCATTTATGACTGAGATGAGGAGAAACTTCTTCACTCAGAGAGTTGTTAACCTGTGGAATTCCCTGCCGCAGAGAGTTGTTGATGCCAGTTCATTGGATATATTCAAGAGGGAGTTAGATATGGCCCTTACAGCTAAAGGGATCAAGGGGTATGGAGAGAAAGCAGGAAAGGGATAATGAGGGAATGATCAGCCATGATATCGAATGGTGGTGCAGGCTCGAAGGGCCGCATGGCCTACTCCTCCACCTATTATCTATGTTTCTATGTTGAATCAGTTTGGGTGGAGATGAGGAATAATAAGGGGAAAAAGTAATTAGTGGGCATAGTCTATAGGCCCTCTTAACAGTAGCTACACTGTAGGACAGAGTATAAATCAAGAAATAATGGAGGCTTGTAAAAAAGGGAACGATAATAATCATGAGCGATTTTAATGTTCATATTGATTGGACAAAGCAAATTGGCCAGGGTAGCCTTGAGGAAGAATTCATAGAGTGTATCATAGATAATTTCCTTGATCAGTAGGTTGCGGAATCAACCAGAGAGCAGGCTACCTTAGATTTGGTATGTGTATGAGACAGGATTAATAAACAATCTCCAAGTAAAGGATCCTCTAGGAGTGATTGACCATAACATGGTTGAATTTCAAATTCAGTTGGAGGGTGAGAAAGTTGGATCTCAAACCACTGTCCTAAGCTTTAAATAAAGGAGACTACAAAGGTATGAAGGCAGAGTTGGCTAAAGTGGACTGGGAAAGTAGATTAAAAAATGGGACGGTTGATGAGCAATGGCAAACATTTAAGGAAATATTTCATAAAAATATATTCCAATGAGAAGGAAAGACTGTAAGAGAAGGGAAATCCATCCGTGGCTAACTAAGGAAGTAAGGATGGTATCAAATTGAAAACAATGGTATAAAAGTGGCCAAGATTAGTGGGAGGCCAGAGAATTGAGAAACTTAAAAACAGCAAAGAACGACTAAAAAAAATGAGGGAAGAGATAGTTTGTGAAAGTAAACTAGCACAAAATATAACAACAGATAATAAGAGTTTCTACCTGTATAAAAAAGGAAAAGAGTGGCAAAAGTAAATGTTGGTCCTTAGAGGATGAGACTGGGGAATTAATAATGGAGAACAGGGAATTGGCAGAGACGTTGAACAAATATTTTGTATCGGTCTTCACGGTAGAAGAAACTAAAAACATCCCAATAATGGATAATCAAGAGGCTGTAGGGAGGGAGTAATTAAAAACAATCACTATCACTAAAGATGTAGTACTCGGTAAAATAATGGGACTAAAGGTGGACAAATCCCCTGGCTCTTAAAAGAAGTGGCTACAGAGATAGTGGATGCATTGGTTGTAATCTACCAAAATTCCCTGGATTCTGATGAGGTCCCAGCGGATTGGAAAACTGCACATGTAATGTCCTTATTTAAAAAAGGAGACAGAAAGCAGGAACTATAGACCAGTTAGCCTAACATCTGTCGTTGGGAAAATGCAGGAGTCCATTATTAAGAAAGCAGTAGCAGGACATTTGGAAAAGCATAATTCAATCAAGCAGAGTCAGCATGGTTTTATGAAAGGGAAATCATGTTTGACAAATTTGCTGGAGTTCTTTGTGGATGTAACGAGCAAGGTGGATAAGGAGAAACCAGTGGATGTGGTGCATTTGGATTTCCAGATGGCACTTGACAAGGTGCCACATAAAAGGGACTGCACAAGATAAAGTTCACAGGGTTGGGGGTAATATATTAGCATGGATAGAGGATTGGCTAACTAACAGAGAGTTGGGATAAATGGGTCATTCTCGGGTTGGCAATCAGTAATGAGTGGGGTGCCGCAGGGATCAGTGCTGGGACCCCAACTATTTACAATCTATATTAACTACTTGGATGAAGGGACCGAATGTAACGTAGCCAAGCTTTCTGACGATACAAAGATGGGAGGAAAAGCAGTGTGTGAGGAGGACACACCAAACCTGCCAAAGGACATAGACTGGCAAAAATTTGGCCGATGGAGTATAATGGAAAGTGTGAGGTTATGCACTTTGGCAGAAAAAAAATCGAAGAGCAAGTTATTATTTAAATGGAGAAAAATTGCAAAGTGCTGCATTGCAGCATGACCTGGGAGTCCGAGTGCATAAAACACAAAAGATTAGTATGCAGGTACAATGGAATCTTGGCCTTTACTGCAAAGGGGATGGAGTATAAAAGCAGGGAAGTCTTGCTGCAGTTATTCAGGGTATTGGTGAGGCCACACCCAGAATACTGCGCGCAGTTTTGGTTTTCATATTTAAGAAAGGATATACTTGCTTTGGAGGCAGTTCAAAGAAGGTTCACTAGATTGATTCCAGAGATGAGGGGGTTGACTTATGAGGAAAGGTTGAGTAGGTTGGGCATCTACTCATTGGAATTCAGAAGAATGAGATGTGATCTTATCGAAATGTATAAGATTATGAGGGGGCTTGACAAGGTGGATGCAGAGAGGATGTTTCCACTGATGGGGGAGACTAGAACGAGGGGGCATAATCTTCGAATAAGAGGCCGCCCATTTAAAACTGAGATGAGGAGAAATTTCCTCTGAGGGTTGTAAATCTGTGGAATTTGCTGCCTCAGAATGCCGTGGAAGCTGGGTCATTGAATACATTTAAGACAGAGATAGACAGTTTCTTAACCGATGAGGGAATAAGGGGTTATGGGCAGGGAAGTGAACCTGAGTCCATGATCGGGTCAGCCATGATCGTATTAAATGTCGGGGCCGTATGACCACCTCCTGCTCCTATTTCTTATGTTCTTATGATAGGAAAAATTTGAGCAATCGCTCACGTTGTCTGCTAGATACCAGTCATACCTGTACCGCAGCAGCTTAGTTAGAAGGAGCGATGTCTGCTGTACTGATCTTTGCACTACAGCTGGGATGTTGTCAGGAACTATAGCTTTTGTCGTGTCCAGTATATTCAGCCACTTAATGTCACGTGGAGTTAACAAAATTGTCTGGATGCTGTCTTCTATGATGATGGGTACCCCAGCTGAATAGGATTGTCTGATTGTCGACTTGCAACTTTTGGCTGAAGACATTTGCAATTACTTGAAGTTTTATTGCAAGGCGTCAGCCTGTTACAAAAGCTTGGGTCTTGACTCAATATTTTTGTCCCACTCTCATACACACCAGTGCATTCTGAACATGTGAATTTTGCTAAACTTCAAGCATGTATTCTGCACATAAACATCGGTAGAAGTATGTGTCCCCTTTTCCAGCGAGTTTCCTTTTTTGGCTTGGTGTCAATTTTTATCTGATTACACTCCCCTAAATCCAAGTCTTTCTTTAATTCTTTCCTGTGAAGTGCCATGTGATGTTTTACTTCATTGAAGGCACTAATTAAATGCAAGTTGTTGTTGTTATATTGACTTTTTCTCTTCCTCGTTGGATCTTAAAACGTAATATTGTGGTCATTATTCTGAAGGAAATGACCCACATTGTGCTTAGTTATGTATTTCATTACTCATAACCAGATACAACCAGAATGTGTTCACCTTCATAGTCTTACATTATACTTGAGGAAGGAGTCATGTACACAATTTAGAAATTCTATTACCTTTTTTCCAGTTATTCTGTCCCAATTGATAAGTGGATAATTAAAATCTTTGCGATCAATAATTTTGTTAATCTTACTCATCTCTCCAACCTGACAGCAGATTTCCTCTTCAATTTACTTCCCATGATATGTCTGTAATGCAATCCTACTAATTAAAAAAAAAACCTTTATATCTTTGAGCTCGAACCATTATTGACTTGTACCCCTATCTGAGCTACATAAATCCTCATTACAGCATGTATTCCCTCTTTTACTAGTATTGCCACACGGATCACTTTCTTATCCTTTTTTCTTAATCCCTCCTAACTATATTATATCCTGATATGCTTATTTTCCATTCTTCTCCAATTTGTAGCCAGGTTTCTGTTATGATGTTTAGATCTTCCTGTAAAATAAATCACTGCCAGTGCTCCCAATTTATTTTAATTCATCAATTTAGGCCCTATCAATTTATTTTCCCACGTTTTGCACAATGCAACATGTACTTTTTAACTTCAACATCCATGAAGTCCTGCTCTAAAGCTAGTTTCCTAATCTCCTAAATACATCTTGCAGGACTTCAGGCCTTTATTTACCCACATCATTGGAACCCACATACATTTAACACAATAACTGGTTGCTCTCCCTCCCCTTACACCCTTTTTTTTCCAGTCAATGCAATATTTTGCTTACCCTGGCACCTTCGAGGCAACAAAGCATTCAGGACTCACAGTTTGGACTGCAAAAGATCATGTTAGCCCCTTTTATCAATTGAATGAATCCACTATTATTACTGCATTTCCAGCTGTTGCTTCATCCCTCCGTTACCCTCCGAGTTCTCCAGATAGTGTAAAGTACGCAGAAAAACATTACCTACTGAAATTAAAATCTATCACAATGAAACAGCACAGAAGGAAGTCATTCAGCCCATCGTTCCTGTGCCAGCTCTTTGGTCGAGCTATCCAATTAGCCCCACTCCCCTGCTCTTTCCCCATAGCCCTGCACATTTTTTCTCCAAGTATGTATCTAATTCTCTATTGAATCTGCTTCCACCACCCTTTCAGGTAGTGCATTCCAGATCAACTCGCTGTATTTAAAAAAAAAAAGATTCCTCATGTCGCCTCTGGTTCTTTTGCCAGTCACCTTAAATCTGTGTCCTCTTGTTACCAACCCTTCTGCCACTGGCAACAATTTGTCCTTATTTATTCTATCAAAACTATTCATGATTTTGAACACCGCTATCAAATCTCATCTGAAGTACTCTGCTCTGAGGGGGACAATCCCAACTTCTCCAGTCTCCAAATAACTGAGTTCCCTCATCCCTGGCACCATTGTAATAATCTCCTCTGCACCCTTCTCCAAGGCCTTGCAGTCCTTTCTGAAGTGTGGTGCCCAGAATTGAACACACGACTCCTGCTGAGGCCGAACCAGTATTTTGTAAAGGTTTAGCATAACTTCCTTGCTTTTGTTTTTTGTTGTTCGTTCCTAGGATGTGGGCATTGCTACAAGGCCAGTATTTATTGGTGATCTCTAATTGCCCTTGAGAAGGTGGTGATGAGCTGCCACCTTGAACCACTGCAGTTTGTGTGGTGAACGTACTCCCACAGCGTTGTTCGTGAGGGAGTTCCAGGATTTTGACCCAGCGACAATGAAGGAACCGCAATATATTTCCAAGTCAGGATGGTGTGTAACTTGGAGGGCAACTTGCAGGTGATGGTGCTCCCATACGCCTGCTGCCCTTTTCCTTCTAGGTCGTGGATGTCAGGGGTTTGGGAAGTGCTGTCGAATAAGGCCTGCTGAGTTGTTGCAGTGCATCTTGTAGATGGTGTACAATTGGAGGCATGGTGCATGGTAGTGGAGGGAGTGAATGTTTAAAGTGGTGAATGAGGTATCAATGAATGGGCTGCTTTGTCCTGGATAGTGTCGAGCTTCTTGAATGTTGTTGAAGCTGCACTCATCCAAGCAAGTGGTGAGCATTCCATCACACTCCTGATTTGTGCTTTGCAGATGGTGGAAAGGCTTTGGGGAGTCAGAAGGCGAGACATTTGTCACAGAATACCCAGCCTTTGACCTGCTCTTGTAGCCACAGTATTTATGTACCTGGTCCAGTTAAGTTTCTGGTCAATGGTGACCCCCAGGATGTTGATGGTGGGGGATTCGGTGGTGGTAATGCCATTGAATGTCAAGGGGTAGTGGTTATACTCTGGTTATTTTGTACTCTCTTCCTCTATTAATAAAGCCAAGAATCCCGTATGCTATTTAACAGCCGTCTGAACTTGTCCTGCCAGCTTCAAAGATTTGTGTACATATAATGTATGTTTCAGGGGTGTGTGTTTGCATTTATCACATTCAGATAGCCCTTTTTAAAGGATATATGGTATAACTACGTAGAAAATTACACCATACTTGTATCATAGCCCCATAAGATCTTTTCTGCAGTTCTCAGTTGTTTATATTATGAATGACACAAATTTGCATAATTATCCTTATACTCCAAAGTGAGTGACTTTCCAAAGGTACAATGCAATGGCTTACATATAGTATTCTAAATGTGGTCTTACCAATGAGTTTAGTGTTAAAATAAACTAGTTTGACTTGCTACCAAATGCCCTTGAGTGCATAGTACTTGTTTCACCTTGTTGATAAATGTTGGCTGGAAACTTTGTGTGTTTAATAATATCAACTAAATCCTTTTCCTTTAACGCCTTATCTCAATGATACTCATTCTTTTTACAAAAATGTGATGCTTCCTTTTTCTGTGAGCAAGCCCTCTTAAATTTTATTCCCACAAAAATCTGCCTTTCATGTGAATTTAAAAAAATTAAAATATTAGATTTAGGGTCAAGTCCTGACTCGAAACAACGTGTTTACATAGCATCTTTGAGTAATCTGTTTTCTACAACCTTGGTGACTTAAACATAATTCAGTCGAGTACACCACAAATTCTTGGACACTTCCACGTATTTGCAAGTGACTTGTCAATTAATTTAATAGATATTAATTTTATTTTGAAATAACTCAAGAACAGCAGGTTGTAACTGTGGTTAAAATAGATCTGGTCAAAAAATGCAAACACACAAATCTTGAGTTGTTGCTGTAGTTGGAATGCAGGGCTGCATTTCCTCAGCATAGGAAAAATGGGTGAATTTTTTTTTCACATAAAATTTATGACCTGCAAATTATATCACGGGAACATTTTGTTTTGAGAATTGAGAATGTGATTTAGTTAACGGGAAAGGGAAAAAACAACAAATGGCATAACATCTGCAGCAACCAGTTAACACTTATCAAGTCGCTAACGAGCACCTTAACCAGTATAATTGTCTTATTTTTATTCCGTGGCTGTGTGCAATGAGAAGTGGATTAACAGCAAGAGTGACTAGCTCTTATACTCATCACCATGACATGAGCAGATTTATGATAGGCTCATATGACTAAGAATTTAGGGAGGCAACTATAATGGTGTAGAGTAGCATAGCATAAACTGGTTGAAATTCATATGATCATCAGTTCTGCTATCATATAGTCTTCACAAGTGATTGGGCTGCTTTGTAAATGAATGAACTCTCAGTAACTCCAGCAAGGGGAACTCTACCATTGATGTAGGTATTTCAGGGTGAGCTGCAGATGAAGATTGTAGACTTTCAGTATCCTGTGCATCTAGTCCATTGACTGGGAAGCCTACCATTAGCGACTCTGCAACTAATGCGGATATGGCAGCAGGACTTATAAGAAAATGCTGGGAGACACATGGGCCCAGAAATTGCGGTCAGAGGCTTCCTGCGGGCGGATGCCTCCGAACAAGTTGTTTTAACAAAAGTACCTGGTGGTCCCGGAAGAACATAGACTGGCTCCGAGGCCTCCATTCGCAATCCAGCATAGGGGCCCACATATTCCAGGAGCGTATGTGCATCCTGGGGAGCAAGTGGGCCGGGCCAACCAATGAAAATGGCGTATCTCCATTCACAGTAACAGTGATCTCCGTTTGTACGGATATCACCATTTCTGTGAATGGGGTTACCCCTAAAAACACACACATTTTAAATAAATAAGAAAAACACTTCACATATAAAATTAATTAAAATATAATTAAATTAAATGTTTTAAACAAAATATTTATTTGAAACGTGTTTAATATGTTTTAATGGGGGTAAAAATAAACTTCCCTTAATAGACAGAGTTTTTAAATACAAAAATTATTGATATTTTATTTTTCTATCGTTTACCAGATGTAAGAGTTTGAAGATATTTGCTGGGCAAGAGTTGGGCAAATAGCCCAAATCTCTGCCTGAAAGGTCCTTCTCCCGGGGATGCATTGGAATTGTCAGGACATTTTGACAGGTCGTAAGTGCCGATTTTCAGCACATGCGCATTGCGCGCTGAAAAGCAACACTTGTGGGGCCTCCACGGGTACGTGCGCACATCATACACACCCGTAGAGACCGCGATTTTTGGCCCCGAATGAACAAACACACAGCATGCTGTGAACACATTTAAACAATTCCACTATAACTTGTATGATTTTATTCTGAAAAGATAGGTTTACTTGTGGACGTCGTTCCAGCGAAGCTACGCGGCTGTGCAATGGTCTGGAAGATCAGCGGATGCTGTGCACCGCCTGTTAGATAGAGATAACCATGCAAAAAATTGATCGGGCCAGTTAAAGGGTCTGCACACCAAAAAATATTACAGGAAACATTGCTTGTGAACAACTTGCGCTAACAGTGCTTTTACAGTTAGCTACAAAAGAATTAACAGATGAAGTATATAGCAGTTCCATAATTGTAAATAGGTTGAATGAAAAGTAGTGCTGCCCAATTGCAGAGTCCACTGAAGAACTGAACTGTCTCCTTGTCTGCAATGGATGGTCTGTTGCTGATAGTTACGGTGCACCTTTGCCATCGTGCTTTTCTCTGGCTTGCAGCTGATCATTACTGAAGCCCATGGTGTGATCTTTGTCATTGCAATAATAAAAACGTGCATTCATAGCACATCTTTAATGTAGTAAAACATCCCAAGGTGATGCACATGAGCATTAACAAACATAATTTGACACGTTACATAAGGAGATATTAGGAAAGGTCACCAAAAGCATGGTCCAAGAGGTAGGTCTGAAGGAGTGCCTTAAATGAAGAGAGAGGTAGAGAAGGGGAGAGGTTCAGGGCCGAGGCAGCTGCAGGCACAGTCGCCAATGGTGGAGTGAAGAAAATCGTAGGTAATCAATTGAAGATCCGCAAGAGGCCAGAATTTGAGGAGCACAGAGATTCGGAGGGTTGTAAGGCTGGGGGAGGTTACAGAGATTGGGCAGGACGAAGCCATGGAGGGATTTTGAAAACAATTTAAATCCAGGCGTTGCTGTATTGGGAGCCAGTGTTGGTCAGCTCCTGTTGGTCAGGGGTGATATGTGAACAGGACTTGGTGCGAGTTAGGATACGGCAGCAGAGTTTTGCATGAGCTCAGGTTTACGAAGGGTGTGAGGCCAGCCAGGAGAGCATTGGAATAGTTGAGGCTAGAGGAACAAAGATATGGATGAGGGTTTCAGCAGCAGATGAGTTGGGGCAGGGGAATGTTGTGGAGATGGAAGTAGGCAGTCTTGGTGATGGAGTGGATATGTGGTCTGAAGCTGATTCGCAACATTATGCAGCATGCAGCATACCAGTGTAATTATTCAGGCAAACTCTTGTGCATTGCCATTGCAACTTGTACACAAATCCACTGGACGCATCTTATCTAAGATCTGTTTCGCTCTTAGACCTGTGCTTGCCATCCTTCATTTGTCCCCTATATGCCTCAGTTTCACAATCTTTTTCTTCGGCTACTAAACCCTCGCTTCTCCCTATCTCTGCAACTTCATTCAGCCAATATTCCTGTACTCTCCTTTTCCAGTTTTTGCTTCTACAGGTACAACCTCCCGAATCCGGCAACCACGGGACTGGTTTTCATCTTTTTCTGGACTTTGGAGTGTGTTTCTGATGTCCGGAGCCCGGAAATGCCTAGGCCCAGGTTGCAATATTTCCGGTTTTTGGAAGCCATCTTGTAGTTCTTCTCCTCACAGACCTTGTAGTTCTTGTTTCTGCGCAACGCGTGGTAAGCCTCCCTCTCTTGTTTTTGCAACACAGTACTCTGTAACTATACTTAATGTGAGCTTCCCAGCCTGTATCTTTTGCTACCATCTTCAAATTTGAAAAGGAATGTACAGTAATCAAAGCATAAAATATAATAAAGCTTTTTATTTGTGAAACAGTAAAGTTATGAAATATAAAACAGTAAATGATGGCTTTTATTTATTAAACAATGTAAAAATAAACAGGTACAGTTACAATTGGCTGGAGGTTGTGCTTGAGGTAGGGGGCTCAGCTATGATGTCTGTGACTAATGATGGGCCAGCAATAGGATTATCAAATGTGGAAATTGTTGGTGTAGTTGCACGCTGTAGGTCTTGGGCCTTCTGATGTGACATCTTTTAAAAGATATTTAATATTGTTTGTTTAAATAATTTGGGCTTTTCTTTCATCTTTCCCGAATTCTGTAGACCTGCAGTATTTCTTCTTCACTTAATGAAGCTTCCTTGCTCTAAAGCGTGAATTAATTCTTGCCAAAGATTGATTGCTTTGTCATTTGGCACTTTTTCAACTTGATCACAGGTGTCATCATCCTCAATGCTTTCGTCCTTTTCTTCTGGATGCAAAACCCTTTGGATGATTTCTTCATCTGTCACTGCATGCACAATGGGAGCATCGTTGTCTATGTCCATGACTTTGTTGAGGGAAGCGAGAGAAGGCTTCTTTTCCCACGAGTGGGGCCACTGATATAGAGGGTCGACACTCGCCCCAGCCCAAGTAGCAATTCTCGAAGTTAGCAGACAGAGACAGATGGCAAAGTATAACGATCTTTATTACGAACGTCCGGGAACATCCCTCATCACAGCCGCCTGTGAGTGGAGATGCTCCCCGAACAGCACAATCATACAACTTTTATATATTTCAAAAACCCCTCTGTTCCCAGACAAGACCTCCCGAGATTTCTAATTGGATTACCTTATCAGTGATACTTCTCGAATTGGACTACCTTATCAGTACTACTCCGGATTGACAGATCATGAGCTCTGACTGACAGGCCATGATCTCGTGACCATCTGAGATCGTTCCTAGAATGGTATCTCTAGGGTGGAATTTGTTATACATTTCCTTTGCTGCCATGAAGTCTATCTCGGGTCTCTTCTCACATCCTTATCAGCGGTCTGTTTAGGTTCTCTCCTATTGACATTCCATGTTGGAATACTATCTGGTATCCCAACCCATAACAGTACCTTCTGGAGCCTTGGTGCTGGAATAAACAAGGCGTGAGAAGAAAGGTCTTTACCTCCTTATGGGCCAGTGCAGGAACCAGCACTTTAACCCTTGTCCCGCTGCTACTCCTAATGCCAAATTTTCCTCTTGCAACTTCGATGACATAGTCCTCATTCAATTCCTGCGCAGCTTCGCAAGTCAGTCCTCTTGCACAATCTAAAAGTTGAGCAATCATTGCTTTCTCCCTGGACACATGAAAGCCTTGAAAGTCCTGAGGAGCATCGTCAGCAAACATAGTGGCTGGCCAGATGTTATGCCAAGCATTGACCAAGGTCTCTGCAGTTACCAAGTCCCATGCATCCGCAGCTGCCCATATGGGGTCCTTGATAGAGAAAGCTTTTGAGTGCTTTTATTCCCATGCCTGTGTTGACAGCATTAAGCAAACACCTCATAAACTCGTTTTTGTACAGACACTTCATTGATCTCAAATTTCCTTGGTCCATTGTATCAGTGATGTAACATTTGGAGGTAAGTAGATTCCATGGACATTATCCTTTACCAAAAGCTCAGCATCGGGATGTGCTGAGTAATTGTCTAGCAGCAAGTATATTTTGCAGTTTTCCTCAAGGCCAGCTTCAATGCAATGAGCACGCACCTGAGGGACAAAATTCTTCTCAAACCAGTTCAGAAAGATTACCCTGGTTACCCATGCTTTCTTACTGGCATGATAATGCACTGGCAATACTCTCAAACCCTTGAAACATCTTGGACGCTGACTTCTCCCAATGACCATAAGCTTACACTTGTGTTCCAGCCACATTTGCAGCAGCAAGCACAGACAACCTATCCTTGGCGTCTTTTACACATGCTGGCTGCGTTTCTTCTGCTAATGTCTTTTGGGTTACGTGGCGCCAAAACGGTGCTGTCGCGTCAGCATTGTACATTTGCTCAGGTGAAAGGTTTTCATCAGCAATTAGTTTGATGAACTCATCAAAATAATTTTCAGCTGCCTCACGATCTGCTGAGGTTTTCTCAGCACATACTTTCAGTTGCCTGATACCATGACGCCTTTTAAATTTGGCTAACCAATCAGAAGAGTACTCGCATGGAGTTTTAATCCGCAGTTGTGAATGGAATATTTTAGCTTGTTACACCACCATTGAGCCAGACAAAGGAACCTTTACACGTCACCTCTGTCACCACCATTCCATCACTGCTCGATCCACATCATCACATTTCGGCTTCTGCATACTTTTTTACTTACTCATTTCCTTATGAATATCACTTTCCGCATAAAACTTCATGAGCTGTTCTTTCTGTTTTCTGATATTGTAGATGGTGGAGAGTCCAACACCATACTCCTCACTCAATCTTCTCACTGAAGCACCTCTATCTAATCTCTGGAGTAACTCCACTTTCTTGGCAATTGAAAGTGAACTGTGCTTCCTCTTTCCTTTATCTGAACCCCTTCGGGGATCTGTTATCCTTTTTGACATGTTTGCAATGTCACCACACAAATTCACAATCTTTCCTTGTGCAGATCTTTAAATTGGGAAAAACACCACAGCGATGGAGTCAGGTTGAGTGGGGTCTGATCATGAGATGTAGGTGGGTCAGCTGGGGTAGCCCAGTCATATTTAATGCTACAAATGTTTTTTTAAATGTAGAATTTAAAAGTGCATGTAAAGTACAGGTGTAGGTAGTAGTTAGTACATAGAAACATAGAAAATAGGTGCAGGAGCAGGCCATTCGGCCCTTCGAGCCTGCACCACCATTCAATATGATCATGGCTGATCATGCAACTTGAGTACCCTATTCCTGCTTTCTCTCCATACCCCTTGATCCCTTTAGCCGTAAGGGCCACATCTAACTCGCTTTTGAATATATCTAACGAACTGGCCTCAACAACTTTCTGTGGTAGAGAATTTCACAGGTTCACAATTCTCTGAGTGAAGAAGTTTCTCCTCATCTCGATCCTAAATGGTTTACCCCTTATCCTTAGACTGTGACCCCAGGTTCTGGACTTCCCCAACATCGGGAACAATTTTCCTGCATCTAACCTGTCCAATCCCGTCAGAATTTTAAATCTTTCGATGAGATCCCCACTCATCTAAACTCCAGTGAATACAGGCCCAGTCGATCCAGTCTATCTTCATATGTCACCCCTGCCATCCCGGGAATCAGTCTGGTGAATCTTCGATGCAGTCCCTCAATAGCAAGAATGTCCTTCCTCAGATTAGGAGACCAAAACTGTACACCATATTCAAGGTGTGGCCTCACCAAGACCCTGTACAACTGCAGTAAGACCGCCCTGCTCCTGTACTCAAA
Organism: Pristiophorus japonicus; assembly: GCF_044704955.1. Classification (NCBI taxonomy): domain Eukaryota; kingdom Metazoa; phylum Chordata; class Chondrichthyes; family Pristiophoridae; genus Pristiophorus; species Pristiophorus japonicus. The sequence continues at coordinate 67,911,161 of NC_091978.1, forward strand.
TCCTCTCTCTATGAAGGCCAACCTGCCATTTGCTTCCTTCACTGCCTGCTGTACCTGCATGCCAACTTTCAATGACTGATGTACCATGACACCCAGGTCTCGTTGCACCTCCCCTTTTCCTAATCTGTCACCATTCAGATAATATTCTGCGTTCCTGTTTTTGCCACCGAAGTGGATAACCTCACATTTAACTACATTATACTGCATCTGCCATGCATTTGCCCACTCACCTAACCTGTCCAAGTCACCCTGCAGCCTCTTAACATCCGCCTCACAGCTCACACCACCATCCAGCTTAGTGCCATCTGCAAACTTGGAGATATTACATTCAATTCCTTTGTCTAAATCATTACTATATATTGTAAATAGCTGGGGTCCCAGCACTGAACCTTGCAGTACCCCACTAGTCACTGCCTGCTATTCTGAAAAGGACCCATTTATTCCCTGCTTCCTGTCTGCCAACCAGTTCTCTAAGGTGTGCAAACCTAAAATTGCAATCTGCTCGGGTGAGGTTGGGTCAGCTCTGCTCGGAGTCATGGAGCGTGGCGATCCGATCGCACGGTTGCTGCTTTGGGGGAGCTGCAGTGCTCTGTGCAGAGTTTGATTCTGGCTGAAGGGACTTGCGCGTGGGAGCTTGGTTGGTTCTGGCCAAAGGGACTTGTGTGCTGTGCAGAGTTGATTCTGGCCGAAGGGATTTGTGAAGACCTGGTCTGGAACAGGTAGGATTGGCGTTTTTATTCTTGCAATTTTTGTCATTGTACAGCAGCTGGATTTCATTTTTTGATTTTTCACTTGGCTTGGCTGGCGACAGTAACGGTTTGGCTGGGTGTCCAGATTCCAGAACATTTTGCGGATTCTGGACGACCCTGCCACGGATCGTCCTGGATTCCATAACATTCCGGATTATGGAACACTGGATTTTGGATACTGCACCTGTATTGCATTTCCCCTTCTTTCTCTTTGCTCCAGTTTTAACTGAACAGCCTTTCGGAGTTTCTTGCAATCTGCAATATACATCCTAAGCCCCTGGGTCTTGCATTCTTGCTCCTCTCCTGCAAAAACCTCCTCAAAACATACCTTTGTGATCAAGTTTTTAATCGCACACTCTCATCCTTTCTCCATTATTTTGCAGATTCCAGTTACTTATTTGATCCTGTGAATTGCTTTACTATCTTTTATTACAATAAAGGCTCTATGAATGTAAATTCTTCTTCGATCTTCTTCCTATCCTTGTTCGATCTTCTTCCTATCCTTGTTCAACCACCAAACTGTATCAAGCATCTAAAATGTTGCTTCAGTGTTCCAAATGACAGCTCACTGAAGGCCATGTTTAACCACTGTGGTTTGTTGTATCTGCTCTCTACCTGGGTATAAGGATGATTCAAAGGCATCATCAGTCATTGTTAGCCCCACAGACCATTCCACAGGAACTAGCTGACCATCCTTCATCAAACAAGCATATGGTTGATGGTAGGTGTACAAATGACTCCTAAAAAATGTATATCCTTTGTTTTCAAATTAATCCTGGGATATGGGTGTTGCTGGCAAGGGTGGCATTTATTGCCTGTCCCTGGTTGTTCTTGCGAAGGTGGCGGTCTGCCTTCCTGAACCTGTGCAGTCCTTGTGTTGAAGATACTACAATGTAATTAGATGGGGAATGTCAAGTTAGGTGGGGAATGCCAGGATTTTGACCCAGTGTCAATGAAAGAATGGTGATATATCCAAGTCAGGCAGGTGTGTGACTTTGAGGTGATGATGTTTCCATGTGCCTTCTACCCTTGTCTTTCTAGGTGGTAGAGGTCTTGGGAAATGGTGTTGAAGAAGCCTTAGTGATTTGCTGCAGTGCATCCTGTAGATAGTACATACTGCAGCCATTGTACGGTGGTGGTGGTTTGGGTGTCGATCAAGTGGAATTCTTAGATGGTCTCTATCTTTTTGTGTTGTTGTAGCTGGACGCAAGTGGAGAGCATTCAGTCACACTCCTGACTTGTGCCTTATAAGTGGAGAGGATTTTGGGAGTCAGGAGGTGAGTCAGTTGCCACAAAATACCCAGCCTTTGACCTACTTTAGTAATCATGGCATTTATGTGGCTGGTTTAATTGAGTTTCTGGTCAATGGTGACGCCCAGAATGTGATGGTGGAGGATTTGATGATGGTAATGCCATTGAATGCCAAGGGAAAATCATTGGGCTCTCTCTAGTTGCAGATGGTTATTGCCTGGCACTTGCAAATGTTACTTCTGGTAATGTTAATCCAACTCTCCCCACAGAAGATTTTTTGTGGAAAACTATTGGTCTGGATTTTCCCGGGCCGATGGGTGCATACACGCCCACAAGAGCCCTATAAGTTTCGGCTTTTCATGCACGAAGCTCGTGCGAAAATTTGGAACTTGCGATCTGTCAAGAATCTTCTTGACAGATCCTCTGCATCCCAGGGAAGTGAACATTCACAGGCGGAGAGTTGGGCTATTTGGCCAACTAATGTCCAGCGAATGCTCGTGAAATTTTTACGCCTGGTAAAAACACGCTTTTACCAGCATAAGAGATGAAATGCACATAAAAATAATTTTTAAAATTTATTTAAACTTAAAAAAATCTGTTATTTTTAACCTCTTTAAAATGTTTAAATTTATTTTTCAAAAAATTTAATTTTTGTTGTAAATATTTCATTAAATTGTATTGTAATTAATTTTAAATACGTAATGTTTTTATTTATTTGATATGTAAATGTGTTTTTTATGTGATCCCCATTCATGCTTATGGGGATTCTGTACGAAAATAGAATCCCCAAAAGCATGAATGGGGTTCTCCTTTCATTGGTTGGTCTGGCCCATGTGATCCTAGGGACGCTTGCAAAACCGCCTTCGCCCCTGGGTATGTGGACCTATACGTAGAGGACCAGGAGCGTGAGTCTCTGTGGATCCCGAGGCAGAAGGTAGGCGAGAACTTTATTTGCAGATTGGAGGCATTTCCTCACTGGAAGCCCCCGATCGCAAAATCAGGCCCATTGTGTTTTTAAATTTAGTGCAGTTGCTCGCTGTAGATGATAAAAACATTTTATCAGCACCTACAGAGAGGCAAGACTGGTCAACACCTCTGGTCTAGTCCCTATGGGCCCAAGTTTCCACATGATTCGCGCCTGATTTTTAGGAGCAACTGGTGGAGAACGGACTATTTTAGAAATCGCAATTCTCCACATTTTTTTTCTGCAGTTCTCGTCAGGTAGAACAGTTCTAGTTTAGAACAGAATTTTTTCTTCAAAAGGGGGCGTGTCCGGCCACTGACACCTGATTTGAAAGTTTCCACAGTGAAAATGTACTCCAAACTAAAGTAGAATGGAGCCAGTGAAGATTTTTGTAGAACTGAAAAAACCTGTTCTACAAATTAAAAAATCAGGCGCAGGTTACAAATTAGGCGTCCAGAACGAGGTGGGGGAGAGTGGGGGGGAAGGGAACTCATTAAATTCGACAATAAATCCTTATTTATACTTCTACAAATATTATACAAATAAATCCAACCTGAATAAACATTTATAAGCCTAGAAAAGATTAAATAAACCATCTTCCTACCTGTGTGAAAGTGCTTCAGCCAGGGAGAATTCTGCAGCCATTCGTGCTGCTGAGCGGGAGGGAGAGAGAGAGAGAGGGGAGGGAGGGAGAGGGAGAGGAAGAGAGGAGAGGGGGGGGGAAAAGAGAGAGGGGGGGTAAGAGAGAGAGAGGAGGGGGGGTAAGAGAGAGAGAGGAGGGGGGGGAAGAGAAAGAGAGAGGGGAAAAGAGAGGAGAGAGGGGGGGAAGAGAGAGGTCGGGGAAGAGCGAGGGGGGGGGTCGGGGAAGAGGGGGGGGGTCGGGGAAGAGAGAGGGGGGGGTCGTGGAACAGGAGCGGGTGTCGGGTCGGGGAGGGGGGGGAGCGGGCCTCGGGTCGGGGCGGGGGGGAGCGGGTCTCGGGTCGGGGCGAGGGAGCGGGCCTCGGGTCGGGGCGGGGGGGCGGAGTGGGTGACGGGTCTCTGGTCGGGGTGGCGGTGGGGGAGCGGGTCTTGGGGTGGGGCGGGGGGGGGAGCGGGCCTTGGGTCGGGGCGGGAGCGGGTGTCGGGTCGGGGGTGGGGGGAGCGGGTGTCGGTTCGGGTCTGGTCGGCGGAGGGGGAGGGGTGTGGGGGGAGCGAGTGTCGGGTCTGGTCGGGGAGGGGAGCAGGAGCTGGCCGTGGGAGGAGCCTCATTCACGCAGCGCCAGTGATGCCATTCAGCCAGGGCTAGGGGCTGCGTGCTTCGGGCCCCTCCCACACAGTTCGGCGCCTGGAGCTACTGCACTTGCGTGCCGACTGTAGCGCGCATGTGCAGAGGTACCGGCACTATTTTCAGCGCCGGGACCTGGCTCCGCCCCCCCCCCACAGCTCGTGCTGGCTGCGCCGAGTGCCACAGGACTTGTAAGTCGGTGGAGAATACCGAGGATTTTTTTAGGCGCTGTTTTAGGCGCAAAAAACGGGCGCCCAGCTCGGAGGGGCGCCCGTTTTTTTTTCTTGTGGAAACTTGGGCCCTTTGTCTGAATAATCTGTCTTTGTGTGTACTGCAAGCTTTTGTGCTTTAACAGCGTTTGTTTTGACTGAAGTAATTGCTTCCTTATGGCAAAAGATGAACTGAATTAAGTTTGAGCCATAATATCCACTTGTTTTGAAGAGCTTCCACATTAAACTTTAGTGAGTTGAGTAGTGACATAATTAAGTAGTGACTTTTCCATGTTTAAACTTGTGCAAGTGCCCACTGGGATATGGGATGTTAACTTACTTTCATGTATGCTGTTATGGTTATTATGTTTTCAAAATACTTTTTAAAAACATATGAAAGGCTACATCGACAAAGTAATCATGTGTAGTAGCAATCAATGCTTTGATAGGAGCTCGTGCTTGTACCATACTGACTTTTATAGGTATTGTGAAACTGGTTTGTCACAGGCAGTTGCACAATAGGTTTAAATGCGAGAAAGTCTGGTCCAGGGTAAATAGGGCGCAAGAGTATTTTAAAATGTGAGTGGTTCTCGGATTCCAGATACACCCATTTGTTTACACCATTTGGTATGTTTCTGGGGCAGTGGGTGTTGCTTGGGTTTCGAATGCACAAATCCTGGATAAAAGATTTTCTCCCAAGCCAGTACTTCTCTGGTGGCAAGTCCACAAACAGTCAACATGCTCTACTTGAGGTTTTGTCTTCTGTCACCTCCCTTGTAAGGAAGCACTTAAGCATGCCGTGGCTGAGACTGTGAATTTGTGTTGAATCATGGATAAATCTTGACGAAATCACTTAACACGGAGGATTGGAGCTCCAATATGAAGCTCAACATTTCAAGCATTTCGAAAAAAGATTCTTAAAATTGGGTGTGAAAAAAATTACGAAAAGATGCTCCCACTTTCTTCAGGTAATTCCTGCAGACAGTAGTCTTTGAATTTTCCAAAGGCGTATTATGTGAAATGTACAGATCTAAAGTGTGACCATCACTAAACGGTATTTTCTTTGGGCAAAATCTTGCCATTTGATACTGGTTCTGAAATGCTTCTCAAAGGGTTAAATTTTCAAACTTGTGTTGATTTGCATAGTATTCAAATATTCAAGGCCTGCATTCCCATCTGATATAACCCAGCTTTACTGGTTCAAACAGGCTGTAACCTTCAGTTACTTTCTGATAGTGAGACTACTGGAGCCATATATCATTTCTTTATGACGTCTAAAATGTAGCTGACAGCAGACATTTGGAGACAGACTGAGCTTATGTATTTGGGACATGGTCACTGGCATCAATGAAAGGCAGCAATATTTCCATGAAAGTCGATCAAATGAACCCAGATACTGTTACTAAAAGAAGAAAATCAACACAGGTGAGTGCAAATGCTGTGAAGCAAGAAAGGGAAACCAAGTGAACCAGCCACACAAAGTTGAAGTTTCATTCCTGGGCTTGAGCCACATGTATTTTACTTAACAAGTCCATGTTACCAATATCTGATCCTGAGAAATCTTCAAGTATTTGTTAAACTTTGGCCGGGGCAGGCGGGTTGGGGAGGGGGAGGGGAGGTTTGGAGGCTGAGGAAGTGGTAAAGCTTTTTGAGATTTTTTTCTTTTGAAGTTGGTTTGCATACATTAAATAAGCTGGTTTCAAAATGAAATTGGAAAGGAATCACAATTACAGCAAGCTAGTAGTTATTTTCTGTGGCCAGGGTTTTGAAGTAGATTTGTTATCAGGATGGCAGTGTTTTAGAATGCTGCACCACCAAATAGTAAAACACTATTTGATCCTGGGCCTCAAGTTATAGACACCTTCGAGCCAGCTGAAAGTGACAGATGCTTGGGAAAGTGTGGCCTGTTGAGTTTAACTTTTGTTTGGTTTAAATGTGAAGTATTTTGGTGTATGCTACTTCTTTTTTTAAAAAAAAACATCTATTCAAATTTTTTGCAATTGGTCTCATTTTTTCTAATTGTAAATCTTCAGTGTGTTCAAAAAAACTCATGTGAGGAATGCTATAAAAGATCAGTAGTTTAAAGTATGTGTCACAAGCATTGCAATTCAGACAGATGCTTTAGAACATCAGATGACTGGGACTGAGGTGTTGCAAGGTTATTTTCTGCAGCAAATAACTAACAGTAAATTGTAATACAATATATACTGTTTGCTCAGTGGACTATATATAGTAAGCTGGGTAAAATATGTTGGTTGGGAAATCTCCATTACAAAGTCTGTGAGAAAAATCAATATGGTTTTAATTTCTCTTGATAATGTTAAGTTGCCAATGATCATTGAAGAATGGGAGTTTTTAGACAAAAAACAGTTCATTTTGCCCAAAAGCATCTGAAGAGTTGGTTCCTTCAGTTTTTCCAAGTTTAAAAAAAATTATCCTCTGACAATTAGATCCATTTATACTATAATACATTCCCTTTTGCGCATCATTGGTTACTGGCTTCTTGTTGCGCAAGAATTTAATTGCTGGGTTTTTTCAAGAGTTGGCACACATGCTGTTTTCAGGAGTTGGCACACATACTAGTTTATCAGAAGAGAAAACAACTGTGGTATAAAATAGCTTTGCACAAGTGACCCATCAACAATCTAAAATAAAATGTTAATTTTTCTTTGCTTCCTCCTCCACATGTACATTTGAGGTGCGCCAGTCTTCGGTAACTGATATCAGTTAATTCTTTGCATGCTATTATGGAGGAATGGGGAATAAACTGCAATTGGTAAAACCAGTCGATGTATACTATTTTTAGACATAAAACTATTCAAGTGAACTCTAAGTCGATAAGTTTAAAAATATTTCCACAATGGCATTTACAAATTACTTTCTATGCCAAATACTGCTTTTATATTGATTGGAGAAGGGGGTTCATATTTGAACTTTTAAAACCCATAGTTTGTTTTTTAACCACAACAAAGTTAGATTTTAAAAACTTTGCCATCCTTCAGGGCACTCCAAATGGTGTTGCATATCTGATCTTGGAAAATATTTGTGTAAATTCTGGAAATGTTGCTACGATCATGCAGTCGTTTAGAACATTTGATTGCAACTAAATTTTCAGCTGGTATCTGATCTTGTAACAATTTTTTTTGAAAAGCTGCATTGATCATGTTACTGCTGCTAATTCAGTGAGCAGAATTGTACATGATCAGTGTTGAAGATTGACTAAGTACAGTAGATTTGTAAATTAAGTTTGTTTGTTCTGTTGCACAGGGTGTCATTCAGGACTAATTTGAACAGAGCATTTTTGGAACAACAAATAATTTAGTCACATACATTAAATTACTTGATCAAGAAGGGCTGCATGTTTGTGAAGTTGGCTCTGCAGGACGCTGAACAGAATGAGAAATGCAGTGTCAGTAGGAACAGTCGGGCAGAACCAAGTGTTTCTTTTCATGTGGAAACGGGCTTATACTGGTAGTAAACCAGTATAAGCCCGTGGTTGCAGGGTGGCCAAGACTGGGAATTAAATATACAGGGGTATCTGACAATTCGGAAAGATAGACAAGAAGGGAAAAGAGGTGGGGTAGCTCTGTTAATAAAGGATGATATCAGGGCAGTTGTGAGAGACAATATTGGCTCTAATGAACAAAATGTTGAATCATTGTGGGTGGAGATTAGAGATAGTAAGGGGAAAAAGTCACTGGTGGGCGTAGTTTATAGGCCCCCAAATAATATCTTCATGGTGGGGCGGACAATAATCAAGGGAATAATGGAAGCATGTAAAAAAGGAACGACAGTAATCATGGGGGATTTTAACCTACGTATCGATTGGTCAACTCAAATCGCACTGGGTAGCCTTGAGGAGGAATTCATAGAATGCATATGGGATTGTTTCTTAGAACAGTATGTTACAGAACCTACAAGGAAGAAAGCTATCTTAGATCTGATCATGTGTAATGAGACAGGAATACTAAACGATCTCCTAGTAAAAGATCCTCTCGGAATGAGTGATCACAGTATGGTTGAATTTGTAATACAGATTGAGGGTGAGGAAGTAGTGTCTCAAACGAGCGTACTATGCTTAAACAAAGGGGACTACAGTGGGATGAGGGTAGAGTTGGCTAAAGTGGACTGGAGACACAGACTAAACAGTGGCACAATTGAGGAACTTTTAAGGAGCTCTTTCATAGTGCTCAACAAAAATATATTCCAGTGAAAAAGAAGGGCGGTAAGAGAAGGGATAACCAGCGATGGATAACCAAGGAAATAAAGGAGAGTATCAAATTAAAAGCCAATGCGTATAAGGTGGCCATGGTTAGTGGGAAACTAGAAGATTGGGAAAATTTTAAACGACAGCAAAGAATGACTAAAAAAACAATAAAGAAAGGAAAGATAGATTACAAAAGTAAACTTGCGCAAAACATAAAAACAGATAGTAAAAGCTTTTACCAATATATAAAACGGAAAAGAGTGACTAAAGTAAATGTTGGTCCCTTAGAAGATGAGAAGGGAGATTTAATAATGGGAAATGTGGAAATGGCTGAGACCTTAAACAATTATTTTGCTTCGGTCTTCACAGTGGAAGACACAAAAACCATGCCAAAAATTGCCGGTCACAGGATTGTGGGAAGGGAGGACCTTGAGACAATCACTATCACTAGGGGGTTAGAGCTGGACAGGCTAATGGATCTCAAGGTAGATAAGTCTCCTGGTCCTGATGAAATGCATCCCAGGGTATTAAAAGAGATGGCGGAAGTTATAGCAGAAGCATTCGTTATAATCTACCAAAATTCTCTGGACTCTGGGGAGGTACCATCGGATTGAAAGCAGCTAATGTAACGCCTCTGTTTAAAAAAAGGGGGCAGACAAAAGGCAGGTAACTATCGACCGGTTAGTTTAACATGTATAGTAGGGAAAATGCTTGAAGCTATCATTAAGGAAGAAATAGCGGGACATCTAGATAGGAATAGTGCAATCAAGCAGATGCAACATGGATTCATGAAGGGGAAATCATGTTTAACTAATTTACTGTAATTCTTTGAGGATATAACGAGCATGGTGGATAGAGGTGTACCGATGGAGGTGGTGTATTTAGATTTCCAAAAGGCATTCGATAAGGTGCCACACAAAAAGTTAAAGGTACACGGAGTCAGAGGAAATGTATTCGCATGGATCGAGAATTGGTTGGGTAACAGAAAGCAGAGAGTCAAGATAAATGGATCCTTTTCGGGTTGGAAATCGGTGGTTAGTGGTGTGCCACAGGGATCGGTGCTGGGACCACAACTGTTTACAATATACATAGATGACCTGGAAGAGGGGACAGAGTGTAGTGTAACAAAATTTGCAGATGACACAAAGATTAGTGGAAAAGTGGGTTGTGTAGAAGACACAGAGAGGCTGCAAAGAGATTTAGATAGGTTAAGCGAATGGGCTAAGGTTTGGCAGATGGAATACAATGTCGGAAAATGTGAGGTCATCCACCTTGGGGAAAAAAAACAGTAAAAGGAAATATTATTTGAATGGGGAGAAATTACAACATGCTGCGGTGCAGAGGGACCTGGGGGTCCTTGTGCATGAATCCCAAAAAGTTAGTTTGCAGGTGCAGCAGGTAATCAGGAAGGCGAATGGAATGTTGGCCTTCATTGCGAGAGGGATGGAGTACAAAAGCAAGGAGGCCCTGCTTAAACTGTACAGGGTATTGGTGAGGCCGCAGCTGGAGTACTGCGTGCAGTTTTGGTCACCTTACTTAAGGAAGGATATACTAGCTTTGGAGGGGGTACAGAGACGATTCATTTGGCTGATTCCGGAGATGAGGGGGTTACCTTATGATGATAGATTGAGTAGACTGAGTCTTTACTCGTTGGAGTTCAGAAGGATGAGGGGTGATCTTATAGAAACGTTTAAAATAATGAAAGGGATAGACAAGATAGAGGCAGAGAGGTTGTTTCCACTGGTCGGGGAGACTAGAACTAGGAGGCACAGCCTCAAAATATGGGGGAGCCAATTTAAAACCGAGTTGAGAAGGAATTTCTTCTCCCAGAGGGTTGTGAATCTGTGCAATTCTCGCCCCAGGGAAGCAGTTGAGGCTAGCTCATTGAATGTATTCAAATCACAGATAGATAGATTTTTAACCAATAAGGGAATTAAGGGTTATGGGGAGCGGGCGGGTAAGTGGAGCTGAGTCCACGGCCAGATCAGCCATGATCTTGTTGAGTGGCGGAGCAGGCTCGAGGGGATAGATGGCTTAATCCTGTTCCTAATTCTTATGTTCTTATAGATATCTGCACAGCAGGCTACCATCAAAACCAATTCTAAATATTGGCTTCATTTGAATTTTTTTTGCTCCTCTCCAAATACTTATGTCGTTAGGATTTTATCAGAGAAGTCCTGATTTTAGTTGTGTTTGCAACTATTATTTTTTGCATTATTTTTCAGAGATTTGTGTCTTACTCCACCCATCCCATAAAATAGCCCCAAAAACCCTTTCTCGTGAAGTGACTTCATTGTTTGAACAAAAACAGAACATGCTGGAAATACTCAACAGGGCAGTCAGCAGCTGTGGTGAGGACAAGTTGAAGTTTCAGATGTAGTCCCTTGGACTATTTCGGTGTCTTTATTTCGGAAAGAAGAGGATTGTAAGTCGGAAGGTAACCGCAATTAAGTGAAATTTCAGATTTAATAGTGGTACGGAGTAGATCCCATCATTTTTGGAATTTGATGGGAGGAAGGGAAGCAAGTAAAGCAGTTTCACTTATTATTATGTGTGCAATGCAGAAATGGATTTCCAAGTGAGATGCTGACTTTTTTGGGTTGTCACTGTATTGAGAGAAATGGGAAATTGGAATTAGCTGCCATGGCTATCGCTAATTCTACAGTAACTTTTTATAAAAATTTCCCATACCCTCTAATTTCCCCTCGCCTCTTCTGAAGGCACGAATTCAAACTGAACTGTGATTCCATGGGTACTCACTGAACCTGAACAATCGTTGGTTGACAGGCTATGTGACCAACACTGCTGAATCTGAAATAAAAACACAAAAAGCTGGAAATTTCAGCGGGTCCGGCAGCATCTGAGGAGAGAAAAACAGTCAACATTTCAGGTCGATGACCCTTCATCAGAACTCAAATATGGCTGCCCTCAAAGTTTGTGACCATGCTTCACGATGACATGATCCTGACCAACGGATCCACCACAGACCCAATACATGTGCGGACCGGGGTCAATGACGTTCTGATGAAAGGTCATCGACCTGAAGCATGGGCCTTATGCTTAACATCCGTAAGACAAAGGTCCTCCACCAGCCTGTCACCGCAGCTCAGCACTGCCCTCCAATCATCAAGATTCACGGCGCGGCCCTGGGCAACGTGGACCATTTCCCATATCTCAGGAGCCTCTTATCAACAAAGGCAGACATTGATGAGGAGATTCAACATCGCCTCCAGTGCGCCGGTGCAGCCTTCGGCCGTCTGAGGAAAAGAGTGTTTGAAGACCAGGCCCTCAAATCTACCACCAAGCTCATGGTCTACAGGGCTGTAGTAATACCCGCCCTCCTTTATAGATCTGAGGCACGGACAATGTATAGAAGGCACCTCAAGTCGCTGGAGATATATCACCAACGATGTCTCCGCAAGATCCTGCAAATCCCCTGGGAGGACAGGCGCACCATCATCAGTGTCCTCGACCTGGCTAACATCCCCAGTATTGAAGCACTGACCACACTCGATCAGCTTCGCTGGGCAGGCCACATAGTTTGCATGCCAGATCCATGACTCCCGAAGCAAATGCTTTATGCGGAGCTCCTTCATGGTAAACGAGCCAAAGGAGGACAGTGGAAACTTTGTAAGGACATCCTCAGAGCCTCCTTGGTAAAGTGCGACATCACCACTGACACCTGGGAGACCCTGGCCGAAGACCGCCCGAGGTGGAGAAAGTACATCCGGGAGAGCGTTGAGCTCTTCGAGTCTCAACGCACAGAGCATGGAGAGGCCAATCGCAGGCAGTGGAAGGAGCGTGTGGCAAACCAGTCCCACTGACCCCTTCCCTCGACGAATGTCTGTCCCACCTGTAACAGGGTCTGTGGCTGGCTCTCGTATCGGACTGCTCAGCCATCAAAAAACTCACTTTGGAAGTGGAAGCAAGTCTTCCTCAATTCCGAGGGACTACCTATGATGATGAAAGGTCATCGACCTGAAACATTAACTCTCTTTTTCTCTCCACAGATGCTGCCTGACCCGCTGAGATTTCCAGCATATCCTGTTTTTATTTCAGATTCCAGCATCTGCAGCAGTTTGCTTTTGTACAGTTGAATCTGATATTGGCTGTTGTATTTGTGTTTTTCAGCAGTTGTCAGAGATGTCTGGAGCAGGGACCATAGCTTGTTCTTTACCCTTTTCTTAGCTCCGGTGTACTGGGGTTAATTGTAGTTTCCCTACCACAGCCCTGGCTAAGATTAGCTATCTCAGCGCAGACTGGGGATTGAATCATGGTCCTTCTGGTCCATATGGCTCAGTTCTACATTGACCAATGTAAACAGAGTCATGGGAAGAGCTTGTATATTATTCTCCAATGCTTTTGGTGAAAGGTGACGATACATTTTGTGTCATTGATGCACATTAAATTGAATTGTCAGATATTTGGGCGACATTTCTCTCCGATTTTGTCAATGTTGTTTTGAGATAATCTAGCTTCAGGGGAACAGATGCCTTTGGACTTGCTCCAAATTTATTTCACTGAGCGTTAAAATTATCAATCAAGTTTCAAGGTAACATGTCCTCAAAGATATTTAGCACATCACTGTCTAGCAGATATGTCTGGCTAAAATGACAGTCTACCCTTGTTAATTCAAAGTCACATTTCAAATTACAGGTTGAGCGTCCAAAATCCGGAGTTCCGGAATCTGGACTCCAAACCGATTGGTGGCAGGGTCGTCCGGAATCCGTATTTTGTTCCAGAATCCGGACCCGCTGCTGCCCTTGCCTCGGGGCCCTGCCGCTGTCCAACCTCTGGCCTCACCTTGCCGCCGCTGACCTAACCCCGCCTCCGCCGCTCGCCTCGCCGCCGCTCTTACCTTGGGGCCTCCTCACCGGCCCACCCCAACACCACCTCTGCGACGGGGCTTGCCCGTCCGAACACCTCTACGGCGGCGGGGCCCTGCCCGAACATCATCGCAGCGGCGAGCCTCGCACGAACATCATGGCGGCGGGGCACACCCAAACAATTTGGCGACTGGGCCCCGCCCGACGACCTCCTGGACTGGGCCGGCGACCCGATCAGCTCCTTGGAGAACAACCCCCCCTGCCACCTGCCTTCTGACGTTCCGAAATTCGGAAATATCCGAACCTGGGCTCGGGTGTTTCTGGATTCGTGATGTCAGAAAGACGTTCCAAAGTCTGGAAAAACGCAAAATCTGCAACAGCCTCAGTCCCGAGAGTTCTGTATTTGGGACACTGCACCGATATTGCTAATTTGACTACTGTGCCATTTTAATACAATTGTTTCATTGGAATTTCTGGATAATTAAAAATTGGGGGAGGCGAGACAATAAAGACTGAATTATTATGTGTAGGCTGTAGTCCTTTAAATATCCATAATTTTTAATCGTTTATCCATGTTATGTTCTAATATATATAGATCTGATGCTGTGAATTATACTTCATTTCTGTGAAAACATCTGTCAAGAGGCAAGAATAATAATTGAAGTCAGTGCTATACCAAAGCTTTTCAGAACAAGCATTCATTACTGAGGCAAAAAGAAATGTATAAATTATGTAAAACATTGTTTCCTATTATGCGATATTAGCGACTTTTGATGTTTAGGACAGAAATGGATTCACCCAATCCATGCTAAATTTTGGGTGATGCACACCATTAAGGACAGATGTCTTTTTCTGAACTGCTCTGCTCAAGCTCTCTTTTGAATGGACATTGCATGAGCTGGCAATGTGTTTGGTTGGTTGCTGACTCTCAAAAGAATTACTTCCTGACAACTAAGCTAGTTCTATGTTTGCATAACTTACACTCATCTGCCCTAATACTCCCTAACATATCTAACATATAGCCCACCCACTCTCATGCATGCCATTACTTTAATGACCTCAATCAAATTTCCTCAAAGTCAAAACTGCATTGATATGAATATTTAAAAAGTAATCTTTACTCTTTGTTTATTACTGCAGTGGAATGTAGATAGAAATGTTATGAAACAATCGAAAGACATTCCAAAGTCCGGAAAAACACGGAATCCGGAACGGCCTCGGTCCCGGATTCGGGATGCTGCACCTGTATCAAGTGCTCACGGCATGTATCAGCACAAGTTGCTCATCCATTTCTTGGGCCCAAGTTTCCACAAGAAAAAAAACGGGCGCCCCTCCGAGCTGGGCACCCGTTTTTCGCGCCTAAAACGGCGCCTAAAAAAATCCTCGGTATTCTCCACCTACTTACAGGTCCTGTGGCACTCGGCGCAGCCAGCACGAGCTGTGGGGGGGGGGCGGAGCCAGTGCCGGGACCTCTGCACATGCGCGCTACAGTCGGCACGCAAGTGCAGTAGCTCCAGGCGCCGAACTGTGTGGGAGGGGCCCGAAGCACGCAGCTCCTAGCCCTGGCTGAATGGCCTCACTGGGGCTGCGTGAATGAGGCTCCTCCCACGGTCAGCTCCTGCTCCCCCCCCCCCCCCCCGACCAGACCCGAACCGACACCCGCTCCCCCCCCCCCCCCACCGACCCGACACCCGCCCCCCGCTACGCCGAGACCCCCCCCTCCCCGAGACCCGCTCCCCCCCGCCCCGAGGCCCGCTCCCCACTCATGTTCCCCTCCCCCCCCTCCTCCTCTTTCCCTCCCCCCCCTCTCTTCCCCCCTCCCCCCTCTGCCTCCCTCCCCCTCTCTCTTTCCCCCCCTCCCTCCCCCTCCCCCTTTCCCTCTCTCCCTCCCTCTCTCTCCCCCTCCCGCTCAGCGGCACGAACGGCTACAGAATTCTCCCTGGCTGAAGCACTTTCACACAGGTAGGAAGATGGTTTATTTAATCTTTTCTAGGCTTATAAATGTTTATTCAGGTTGGATTTATTTGTATAATATTTGTAGAAGTATAAATAAGGATTTATTGTCGAATTTAATGAGTTCCCTTCCCCCCCCTCCCCTCCCCCCCACCTCGTTCTAGACGCCTAATTTGTAACCTGCGCCTGATTTTTTAATGTGTAGAACAGGTTTTTTCAGTTCTACAAAAATCTTCACTGGCTCCATTCAACTTTAGTTTGAAGTACATTTTCACTGTGGAAACTTTCAAATCAGGCATCAGTGGCCGGACATGCCCCCTTTTGAAGAAAAAATTCTGTTCTAAACTAGAACTGTTCTACCTGACTAGAACTGCAGAAAAAAATATGTGGAGAATTGCGATTTCTAAAATAGTCCGTTCTCCACCAGTTGCTCCTAAAAATCAGGCGCGAATCATGTGGAAACTTGGGCCCATTGTGTTAAAATACCAATGTGTTGTTTTATCAGCTGTTTTTATTTAACGTGAGGTTTTTTTAAACTACTGTTGAAAATAACACATTCCTGAGAAGCACCAGTGCTCCTCATGTTGGGCTTTGTATAGATCTATGAGGTGATGACAATATTTGTTTGGGGAGGAGAGAAGAAAACTATCTGAATATGAGGCATTTAACAGAAGCTCACTGAGAAGATTTCCCTTTATGTATCTGGCATTAGCATTCTGTAGCTTAGAAACATAGAAAATAGGTGCAGGAGTAGGTCATTCGGCCCTTCTAGCCTGCACCGCCATTCAATGAGTTCATGGCTGAACATGCAACTTCAGTACCCCATTCCTGCTTTCTCACCATACCCCTTGATCCCCCTCGTAGTAAGGACTTCATCTAACTCCTTTTTGAATATATTTAGCTTGTGTTGAGGAAGAATGTTCCTGATGTTGGGGAAGTCCAGAACCAGGGGACACAGTCTAAGGATAAGGGGTAAGCCATTTCGGACTGAGATGAGGAGAAACTTCTTCACTCAGAGTTGTTAACCTGTGGAATTCCCTACCGCAGAGATTTGTTGATGCCAGTTCGTTGGATATATTCAAGAGGGAGCTAGATATGGCCCTTATGGCTAAAGGGATCAAGGGATATGGGGAGAAAGCAGGGAAGGGGTACTGAGGTGAATGATCAGCCATGATCTTATTGAATGGTGGTGCAGGCTCGAAGGGCCGAATGGCCTGCTCCTGCACCTATTTTCTATGATTCTATGAATCAAAGTTAAGCTAACCATGTAAAGCAAGTGATTGTGAGAATGCTTAAACTCACTGCCATTGACTTAAGCTTGTATTAATCTTAATATTCAAACTATCAGGGCTATAAATATATAGTTATTTATAAGCAAATGGTGGAGGATTGTAGGATTGTGTCCCGTGGGGGGTGGGCGGGGGGATGGTGCACAAAGGTCTTCCTCCGAGAGTGGTGGGATACAAAGCGTTTCTCAATGGCTCCGAGAACGAGAGTGTGACCTTTCTACATCACACTGCAACATCTATGTGCTAAAGTGGGGCTGATTACCTAATCAGAAATCCACTAATTTTGTGCATATATAACCAACCTGTACCATTTTGATGTATGTATTCACAAATGGGTAACTAATGTCATGGTCTTATAATTCCATGACGTCCCTGCAATTCTGTCTGCAGTAAGCTGGCACATTTACTGACCTGATCACTCAGCTCCAGGAACCAGAAGTAGATCAAGAAACCAAGATAAAACTGGTCTGTTGAATTTGGGGGAAATGATAGGTATGAGTAATGCAGTTGACGGAGATACTTGTCGGGAGTTAAGTGCACCAGTGGAATGTAACAGTCGTAGCTTACACCTGCCATTAATCAGACACAATACTACCCTCTTGAGAAGGTGAAGAAGAAGGGGACTGAGGTACACACCTCAGAATTGTAGAACGGTGTTGTCGGAAGCCTTGAGAGCAGGCTCTGCATCTTGTTTCAAATGTGACATGGAGTCCTAAAGAGTGGGGGAAAATGACTTCTGACAATTGGTGAGGTACATTTTTATTCAAGTTACCCCCTGCATTGTTTTTATTCCATTTTTTTGTGATGCTGTTTAATGCCAACAGTAAAACTTGTTCAAAAACCACTCAAATGAAGAAATAGACCTTTTATTAATTGTCCTGTCAATTCAGTAATTATGTGAATAAGCAGACCGCCGGTCTTGTTGTCAGTTTTCCGGCACCGATTCAAAGTGATGAGATGAGTCATCAGAAAAATGTGGAATTAATTAGTCACCTGTTAACAGTAAGTTTTGCTCAAGACTGTGCAGTTTTTATTTAAAGATATGCAAGATATGATTTATATATTAATCTGTGAAATCTTAATCTGTCACAAAGTATGTCCATGCTTAAATAGTTTTAGGGCGGTATTTTTTTTCAAGGGACAAATGAAATCTCATTGACCTTGAATCACAAGTGTTTTCATTGTTAAAGGCTTCCAGTCTTGTTTTCAAGGTAGTACGCTCAGCTTTCCTTGGCAAATGCGAGTGGGGAGAGTTCTGTATCTTTGGGAACTTAAAACCGAGCGCTTGTTCACATAAAAAGCAAATTACTTATTTTGCATGTGAGCCTGGAGAGAATTTGTTTGTGCTTTTTATCGAAGTTAATGACTCAATTTAAAAGGCAGACACTGTTCACTGTATGGGCCCAAGTTTCGAGCCGCGCCTAGAACGGCGCAGTCCCGACCTGGACGCCCGTTTTTCGCGCCACAAAGTGTGCCTAAAAAAAACCTCCAGATTCTCCACCTCCCTGCAGGTCCTCTGGCCCTCGGCGCAGCGCAGCAGGAGCTGTTGGGGGCGGAGCCAGGTCCCTGCGCTGAAAACAGTGCCGGGACCTCTGCACATGCGCGCTACAGTGGGCACGCAAGTGCAGTAGCTCCAGGCGCCCGAAACTGTATGGGAGAGGCCCGAACCACGCAGCCCCTAGCCCTGGCCGAATGGCCTCACTGAGGCTGCGTGAATAAGGCTCCTCCCACGGCCAGCTCCTGCTTCCTCCCGACCCGACTCGACTCCCGCTTCCCGCCCCCTGCCTCCACACCCGACCCGACTCCCGCTCCCTTCCCCCCCCCCCCCCCCACCCTGGACTGGATCCGACCTGACCTCTCTCCCCCCGACCTGACCTCCCTCTCCCTCCGACCTGACCTCCCTCTCCCTCCCTCCCCCCAACCCGAACCGAACCGATCTCCCTCTCACCACCCCCCCCGACCCGACCCAACGCCACCTACCTGTAAATCTGGTGCTGGGGACGGGCCCTGCCCGAAGTCTCGGGCCCGGCCCGTTCAGCCTCCCTCCCCCTTCTCCTTTCCCCTCCCCTCCCATCTCCTTCTCTCCCCCCCACCCCCACCATCTCCTTCTCTCACCCCCCCCCCATCTCCTCCCCCCTCCCCCATCTCCTTTCCCCCCCACCGCATCTCCTTCCCCCCCATCTCCTTTTCCCTTTCTTTTCCCCCCCCCATCTCCCTTTCTCCCCCTTCTTTCTCCCTCCCACTCCCCCTTCTCCCCCCTCTCTCCCTCTACCCCACTCCTCCCCCTCCCCTCGCTGTCAGAAACACAGACACTGACAGACAGAGAATGAGACACACACACAGACAGACAGAGAAATAGAGACACTGTCAGAGACACACTGGGGGGGGGGGCATCCCAGCACGCTGTTGGAGGGCTCCCGGTGTTGCAGTCGGTAAGTAGAAAATGTTTTATTTATTGATTTAAAATTTTTTTTATTTCTTATTAATTTTTTTTGATTGATTTATTGGTTGATTTATTGATGTATTTATCATTTATTATTGATGATGGCTCTTTATTTGTAAAACTGAAGTGTTTAATGTTTGTAAACTTCCCTTTAACCCCCCCCCACCACCATTCCCTACGCCTGATTTGTAACCTACGCCTGATTTTCTAAAGTGTAGACAAGGTTTTTTTGAGCGTACAAAAATCTTCACTGACTCCATTCTAAGTTAGTTTGGAGTAAGTTTTCACTGACGAAACTTTGAAAACAGGCGTAAGTGGCCGGACACGCCCCCTTTTGAAAAAAAAATTCTGTTCCAAAGTGAAACTGTTCTAACTGACTAGAACTGGAGCAAACTAAATGACGAGAATTCCGATTTCTAAGATACTCCATTCTGCACCAGTTGCTCCTAAAAAATCAGGAGCAAATCATGTGGAAACTTGGGACCATTAATACTCATCTGCCTAATGACAATCTCAAGGGACAGAATTCAGCAGGTGAGTCAGTTATGGATTAATGCATTGTGAAGATTATGTTGGCAATCACCATGGCTGTCTTCAAGACTTGATTAATGTACCTTTGTTTAAATTGTATGCGATTTGATGCATTTTAAATGTTCTGTGGAGTTTCCCTTATCTGCACTCCCATTGGATATCCTTGTGATTATCCATCAGAATTTAAAGAGACTCTGCACTACGTGAGATGTTGCCACATTACAGAGCCTGCTGATAGCACTGTGTTCCTGTTTTATGTAAATCAAACTCACAGCTGAATAAAGATTACATTCTATGTATTTGTTTTTTTTCTATCCTTGCTCTCAAATTATTGCTATACAGTACTACTGTTAAGATACAGTGGCAAAGCAGCAAATCCATTCTGTAGACAAGTGTCTTAAATAACATGGGATATAGTATATGAGTAATTTGAGACATGCAGGCTTGGGAGGAACAGGTGACTTTGGACCTATGGTTCCCAAAGCTCTTCGCCACTAGGGTTTTCCTTGCATTATGTCTGAATCTGTTATAGACTAATTGATAGAGATTGATTATTTTGATAAGTTAACAGCTCCAGAATGTGCCTACCAGGATAATTGATGGGCCTTGGTGTTTTTTGTGTGTGTAGCAATTCTGTTCCAAAATTATTGCACATGGAGAGTCAGAACAATTCTTCATGTGAAGCAGGGTTAGAGGGAGGGGATAATTGGACCAGAGTTGCAGATATTTTACAAGACATGTATTCTGACCTTATTTTAAATCATTACATTTCATATTATTTACAATTAAATAGCAAAATTTGAGCAGTGGAGAAGTAGAGTTGGTTGGAGCATGGGTGTTTCGCTGCAGTAAGACTGAGCAGCTGGTGGTTCCAAAACTCAGAATCTACAGTGGCATCACGGGTTGGAGGATGTAATTACACCTCAAAGTCCAAATTATAAATCTGGACATAGGAATTTATAAATGGAAGAAAGTTGATGTTAACGTCGGATAGCCAGATGGTGAAGAATAGAACACGAGAGCCTAGTCTGTAGTTACTTACAGGCCTTGATTCACAGATGCACATTACATACTGTGCACCTCCAAGATCAGCTTGCAAAACATTCTCAGCCTACTTCCATATATATTTTTTCATGAGTCCCATCACCTGAATACAATTAATGCCCAATTGCTGTCCACCACTTGAAGTTGAAGTTTGAAGGATAATCACAAAGATATCTAATTGGAGTGCAGATAAAGAAAGCTCCACTGAAAATTTACAATGCATTAATCCATAATTGAACTCGCCAATAGAAGACCTACTGAATTCTGACTCTTAAGATTGTCATTACATGAGTATTAAGATGTGAACAACAAAAGTTCAACAGGAAGTTTTTGTAGATATAGTGCATACAAATGTAAGATTTGTAATGTATTATAGATATATACTGATGTTTCTTGGGATTGCTATACTCTTAATGTGAGATCTTGGGTCTCATCATCATAGGCAATCCCTTGAAAATTGAGGAAGACTTGTTTCCAATCTAAAAGTGAGTTCTCAGGTGACTCTACAGTCCAGTATGGGAATAACAGTCTCTGTCTGTCATTGAAGGAAAGGATGGGTGAGAGTCTGTTTTGATGCATGTCCCTTCCGCTGCCTGCGCTTGCTTTCTGCATGCTCTCGACGACGAGACTCAAGGTGCTTAGCACCCTCCCGGATGCTGCTCTTCCACTTAGGGCGGTCTTTGGCCAGAGATTCCCAGGTGTCGGTGGGGATGTTGCACTTTATCAAGGAGACCTTGAGGGTGTCCTTGAAACGTTTCTTCTGCCCACCTGGGAATCGCTTGCCGTGAATGGAACGATGTGAACACTGTATATTTCTCCCAGTGTCCTAGCCAATATTCTTCACTCAACCAACACCACTCATCATACGCAGTCCCTCAGAATCGAGGAAGACTTGCTTCCACTCTAAAAATGAGTCCTTAGGTAGCTGAACAGTCCAATACGAGTACCACAGTCCCTGTCACAGGTGGGACAGATAGTCGTTGAGGGAAAGGGTGGGTAGGACAGGTTTGCCGCACGCTCTTTCTGCTGCCTGTGCTTGATTTCTGCATGCTCTCGGCGATGAGACTCGAGGTGCTCAGCGCCCTCCTGGATGCACTTCCTCCACTTTGGCCAGGGACTCCCAGGTGTCAGTGGGGAAGTGTTAAAACCTGCTACCCCAAAGGCAGAAGATGAGATTACCTGTGCTCACAGCAGTTCAGTAATCTGGCCACCTCCAGAAAATGGCAACAGCTTTGGTGGGTGAGCTCTTGAAGGTGGAGGGTAATGGGACTCTTGATGTAGGAAAAGTCATCAAAAGCAGACGAGTTCATCCTTGAATTAGCTAACGGCATCCACAACCTGCAAGCCACAATGTACATAACCAGTCAATGGAAGAGTAGCCATGGACCTCTGACGATGGTTAGCCGATAATGATTCTCTAAGATCCAAGGTTAGGTACTCTTGATGGTAAGTAATGAAAGTTTGGTTTTGTCAAATTTCTGAAGATGATACCATATGCTGTTTGTTGGTCGAATGGGAATGTAGCAAACCTCTTAGCCTTGATCTAAACTTCATACTTAAAATGTAATGTATATTGACTTTCTTGGTATTCAGCAGTGAATTATCACTCTGTAAACTAGCAGTTTCTACATCATAATGCACATGACTGAGGTAGTAATGATTATCAGGCACTAACTAGAAAGAATGCATGTTGCCCACTGTGATGACTTCTCCAAGCAACAACTTGGCCAAAATATATAAAATCTCTTTTATCTTGGATATTTTGTGTATTGTTTTGAAGTATTATGCATATTTAATTTGATAATTCTTTGAAAGAGGCGGTACAGATATGATGGGCTGAATGGCGTCCTGTGCTGTATGATTCTATACAAGGACGACAAGTGTACTGATTTTATAAGTATAATAAACACCATGCAAGATGCTGTCACTCCACAAAGAGTCAAACAATATATTTTTATAGCCATATAGCTTTATATTTTCACATGCAAATTTAAGAACTAATTTTTTGTTGCGATACAGCGAAACACACTCGGTATATTTCTCTTGTTCCCCTCATTTAAAAAAGAATTTGCATTCATACGGTGCCTTTCACACAAATTATGGAGTCGTATGAAATCTGGGTTCTCAGTTGATTTAATTTACCTCCAGTTTGGAGCAGAATAATGCTATGGCCCCAGTACTTTTGAAGTGTTGTCTCTATTTTTAGGCAGACATGATGCACAATTTGTGCATAGCCAAGTCCCACAAACCGCACTTGGATAGATGACCAGTTAATCTGTTTTTGGTTGCATCTGAGGGATAAATGTTGGTCAGGATGCTGGAGAAATTTCCCTGCTCTTTTTGAAATAATCAGTTGTATTGTTTTCTCCCATGCCAACTGTTGATGTCCTATTTTACAGAAGACTAAGCTCTCCTGTAAATAATCTGTCTAAACTACTATAACTATCTGTCTAACTCTCGCCCTTCTGAACAACCATCAATGTAGCTTCCTTTTGAAGGCACCAAATCAACAAATTTCTCCAGGACTTTTGCCCACATGTCTACTTTTTCTTTGTGAGAGGAGGAGAGATAAGGTGTAATGTTTATCTAATCTTGCTTGAAGTTTCTGAATTTTGTGCATCAGTCTTTTCTTTGTTTGCTCATTATTCAAGTTAAATAGCTTACTTGTTTCAAACTTATCTACACCATCCATTATTTTAAAGACTCATGTCATATTTCTCTCAATCATCATCTCGGCAGAAAAATGTTCAGCCACTTCAATCTTTCTTCACAACATTGTCGCCAAAAGTCTAGAATTAACCTGATCACTTTTCTCCGAGCCCGTTTTTCAGGTCGGATGATCAAAATAACATGTGATCTTCCAGAATTAGTTGCATCAAATGTTAGGATAACTTCTTTTGACTTGTAATTCAGTGTCTTCCAATTGATTATTGCCAAATTCATTCTGACTTTGATCAACAATCACTTTTAAATTTTGTGCCTTTTCAACACCTTTCAGTGAATCCTGCTGGAAAGTACACATTGGCTGCGTAAATTATTTTGATCATCTGTGATTTCCTCCATTCCAGGTGGTAGCTGAATATCACTCGCTCAGATTGGGCTATGTCCCATATGTGCTCAAACCACAGATTTATTCTGGGGGGCGGGGGCCTGTGCTCTGCCATGATGATGAGAGACTATACCTTTCTGATTGCAGAAAGAACTGCTACCTGGCATGTTTCAAACGCCTTGCCTCTCCACTGCACAGGCTAAGCAAACAATTAGCTGGGTCCTCTGGAATTAGAAGACTATGGGTTGGATTGTGATCAAAAACCACCACCACCGATTTACCACCCAAAAAACTACTATGATTATTCAATTAAGAACGGTGGAAAATTCATCAAAAAATGGAAAGAAAATAGGCCTGGCGGGAAAAATCACCGTTGCATATCGATCCTCAGCGGAAAACGTGATCCTTGTCAAATTTAGTCCGAGGCTTAGGGAGGGGGGGAAAAACACGCACACTATTTTTCAAAAATATAAAAAATCGCAAAACATTCACAGGACCCTTTTCCAGTGAATCGCTGCAAAAAGATTTTTAAAACGAAACATTAACTTTTCTTTTTTTGCAGGTTTTCATACCTACTGCCGATCGAAGGGCTGCTCTGGCTGGTTTCTCCTCTGTGTTTTTTTTCTCACCAACTATGGATTACCGCTACCACCAAACTCGGGCGGAAGCAGTTTTTCAGTGTTGCACGCTGGCAGTCCGCTCCCCAGCGGTATTTCAAAACTGCTAGCGGAATACTTTAATGAAATTCCGACTGGGTGGTTTTCCTCCGAAAAATGCATTGGAAAGACTGATGAAATTCCAGCCCTTGATTTTTTTTTTTAAATTAAGCATTTCTGTTGATGAAGTATCATGGTACTGACTTTTTTGTTTTTGTCATGATGCATATCGAGTCAACAACCAGATTCATCAAATGACTCGTTCAAAAGCAAAATAGTGTGAATGCAGCATGTCTGTGAAAAAAACCAAAAAATGCTGGAAATACTCAGTAGGTCAGGCAGCATCTGTCGAGAGTGAACACATTAACTTTCTCTCTCCACAGATGATGCCTGACATGCTGAGTATTTCCAGCATTTTCTGTTTCTATTTCATAAAATGTCTGTCTCTCTCTCTCTCTCTTGGTACAATAGTCCCAGAATGCAGACATTGACCTAGATTTTCTGATTATGATGATAACTCACTTAAAATAGATGGGCTTATGTCGGCGTTATGATCGGAAAAGCTAGACTAGTATATCTGGCCGAGTGTCTATTTCAAATGCAAGCATCTTGGGATTTATTTTGATATTAGGTTGGTCTGTGTCATTTCTTTATTTGAAGTTTATTTTAGCCTGTATTGTTCAAATTGGGAGTGAGAGAGAGGTCAGAAAGACTCCATGGACAGTCAGCATAATTTGCCACATTAAAGTTAATATTCAGAGACCTTGCATCCATTTTGCTTTAAATCAAAGCTTAACATAGCAAATGCAACAAATTTTTTTTTTCCATCTTCCAAGGAGGGAAAGCTGAGCTCGTCATTGCTTCTGTTCACTTAACTATTTACTAGTTAATCTGTTACGATCGTTTGTAGCCTAAGACATGGTCTAATGAAGTGCTATTCTATAACCTTCCAAAGCCTGAAGAGCATGAGGGTATGTGATCGAACCAGTAGCCAAAATATACAAACAAGAATTTTCTGTTCAGTCGCTGGGCTTGCTAACAATTACCATGATATTGCCAGGTCAAGATTCATTCTGGTTCATTGGAGCGAAGGCTTGTCTATTGGAGTGGTCTGACAGGGGTAAAAAAAAAACAATAATCTAATCTACTAATTATGGTTACTAAGGTTTCCTGGACCACTGTGGAGGGACAAACAAAATATATGTCTGAGTGTGCTGTCTACCTGTAACTGTCAAATCTCAATTACAAATGATTCTTTGTGCAATTTTTTTCATTTTAATTGCAGTTAAGTAGGGTTTGACTGAGACGATTTTGTTTCTTTAAATTCATTTGGCACTCATCAGCGCATTTGATAAACCATGGATTTAATTCTGAAATCTGAAAGACCATGTTAATCCAAACATGATGACAGAGTCTGAGATCATTGTTATTTTGGTTTGTCCTGCTCTAAATATTCTTGGTTGTGCTTGACACAAAGTTTTAAATGTAATTTTGGTTGGTTTATGCACCTTTGCAAGGTACATGACAAGAGATAAAATCTTCAATTCAAAGTGAACTGAAGGCATCATTTAAATGTTTGCTGTTTCATTTCTGTACTGGTTCCCACCCATATGGCATGTAATTCCACAACTGGGATGGGAGGCTGTTCCCCAGTCGTCTGCCAGAGTTGTTGTTTTATCATTAATTGATGTGCAACAGCCAGATTGTTATGCCTCAAATTTTAATTTCCCTCTGTCTGATTGTGAACTCTCTGTTTCCACTTTGTCTTGCTTGACGACCTAGCTAAGATTAGAAACCGGCTTTTGGAAATTGAGCGTGCGTCGAGTTTCAAAATCTAAGACTCAACAATATGTTACACTCATTCACAAAGAAAGTGGAGGAGAAAATTCAAATTGAGCAAATGTAAGCAGGGACGAGGCTGAGGTAAAAGTGTGAGCTTGATTTAAAAAAAATGGTTGAGGAAATGGAGTAAGGTTAAATATATGGATTGCAATACTCAATCTGGGAAATAAGCTGGAGGAAGTGGAAGCAATTATATCACAAGATGCTGTAGATTTAAAAATAGTTTAAAAAAAATGGTTGCCAACTAGCCTGGAGTAGAAAACAAACCTGCCTGGTTATATTTTCAGGAGAAACAGAATAGCTGAGAAAGGAGGAATGACAATATTGGTGAAAGAGGGAATACGTATGAGCATACAAAATTAACAGGCAGGAAAATGTTGTGTAGAGGACTGCTACACTCAAAAAAAAAGTCAGAGTCAATGGCTGAGAAATTTGATTGCTCCTCTTACTCCTGCTGCACTTTTTGCTTCCCAGATGGTGGTCAGGGCTGGTCGCTCATGATAGCAAAGTTACACAGCAGACCACAAATCTAGATTGCTCAGGGTGGTGCTGCAAAGCTCCGCCCTAACAGTACAGGTAGTGGAAGTGTTGCTTGAGCATGCTGGCTGTCTGTTCGATAACATTGTTAATGGCAGCATGGCTGTGGGTCACCTGCAGCTGTGTCTGGACTCCTGGCAGGAGTCATGAGCCAAATCTGAACAAGATAGCTCCTGCCGGCCTGGTTGGAATAAGGGTAGCACAAAGGACTGGCGCAGGATAAATCCATCAGGTAACCGCTCACAGATCTTCATTATGTACTGCCTGTGCTCGCAAACAAGCTGGATGCTTAGGGAGTGAAACTGCTTTCTATTCAGAAAGATGTTGGAGAGCACACAAGGCATAGTCGGTGCAATCTGTGGTGGTGTTGATATTTGATTTGATGTACATAAAATGAATGAAAGGTGCAGACTGTTCATGTTGTCATGTATGTAGCTTGGGTTTACTAGCCACCAGGTGGCGCCACTGCCGGAGGTCATTGGGCTATCTGCACGTGTGCGGCCCAGGTATAGAAGGCCAGCCCTAATAAAGTAGAGCCAGGTTTGTACCTGTTCGGAGTTTGCAGTATTCAATCTATTGAGTTAGTGCATACACAACACATGTGGATGGACTATTTGGATGAGATCGGTTTGATAGAACTAGGGGACTTGTGTATGAGTTACCTAAGCACAGGGATATTTAGGTTAGATGTCAGATTTTTCTTTTCATAAGTGCTTGTCAAGCTTTGGAACTTCTTGAAGGCTCATGCTGTGAGTGCAGATTCATTGGGCCCAAATTTCCCCAACCCCTTTTTCCGGCGCACTCTCCCGAGATGCGCTGACTTTGTGCACTTAAAACGGCGCTAAAAAACTTACCAATGATTCCGGCTGCTCAGCTGTGTGTCCCGGATCCTGACGCGGCATTTCTCGTGGCGTGGGGGGGGCGGAGCTACAGCCTGCGCCGAAAACAGTACCGGCAGCTGCGCGCATGCGCAGTGGAGTCTGCGCGCATGCGCAGTAGCTCCTCTCCTTCCCAGTGCGTCCTGCAGACTGTGAACCGGACCCGCTGCTCGCCTCCCCCTCCCTGGCCAAAGGGACGACCCGATGTTCACCGCCCCTATCCCTGGCCGAACGGACGACCCTATAATCGTCAACAGCACTTCCTGATAAAACATGGGTCAGCAGGCAGCAGTGTGGAGAGAATGTTGCATTTTGTGTGGGCACACGTCAAATCATCATCATCCAACGCTGATGAAGTTTTCCCTCGGAGAGAGGTCCAGCCCCTCGGGTGGGGGGCTGAGTTAGGAAGGTAGGACTTGAGTTTTATTTTTTATTTTTTTATTTATTTATGTTTTATTTATTATTGATGGTTTTTATGCTTCTTTAATGTTTTGTGAAGGTGTTTAGTGCTTTGCAAGGTCCTCTGTGCTTCCCTTCCACCTCCTATTTCTGGCTACCTGCGCTGATTTCTTAACTCACCGCAAGGGTTTTCTGTGCTGCCACAAGTGGCCACATACGCCAGCCTAAGTTAGTTTGGAGCAACTATTAGCTGTCCAAACTGGCTTAAATGGCCAAAACAGGCGTAGGTGGCTGGTAACACCCCATTTTGGGGAAAAAAACTAAACAAAAAAAATTCTTCACTAACTCACTGGCGCAAATTAAATGTGGAGAATGGGGATTTTTAAGATACTCCAGAAAAATCAAGTTGTTCAAAAAAAAACAGAGCAACTCCTGGCCAAATTTGGGCCCATTGCAAGTGTTCAAAAGTGAGCTGGATGAATTCCTGGCTTAGGCTAATATCTCTGTCTAAAAAAGATAGGTGGGATGTTGGATGATATGCATCGTGGTCACTGTGGTTTCCTGGACCTCAGTTTGATCACCATTGAGGGCCATGGAAAAATATTGTGTGATTCTTTTTTCCTCTGAATTGGCCTAAGGTTTTTATTAAGATGGAGAGTGACACAGTTAATTCAGAGACTAGGGTCCTGAACTTGAGGAAAGGTAACTTTGATGGTATGAGCCGTGAATTGGCTCGAATACACTGGCGAATGATACTTAAAGGGTTGACGGCGGATAGGCAATGGCAAACCTTTAAAGATCACATGGATGAACTTCAGCAATTGTACATCCCTGTCTGGAGTAAAAATAAAACGGGGAAGGTGGCTCAACCATGGCTAACAAGGGAAATTAAGGATAGTGTGAAATCCAAGGAAGAGGCATATAAATTGGCCAGAAAAAGCAGCAAACCTGAGGACTGGGAGAATTTTATAATTCAGCAGAGGAGGACAAAGGGTTTAATTAGGAGGGGGAAAATAGAGTATGAGAGGAAGCTTGCTGGGAACATAAAAACTGACTGCAAAAGCTTCTGTAGATATGTGAAGACAAATGTAGGTCCCTTGCAGTCAGATTCAGCTGAATTTATAATGGGGAACAAAAAAATGGTGGACCAGTTAAACAAATACTTTGGTTCTGTCATCACAAAGGAAGACACAAATAACCTTCCGGAAATATTAGGGGACCGAGGATCTAGTGAGAAGGAGGAACTGAAGGAAATCCTTATTAGATGGGAAATTGTGTTGGGGAAATTGATGGGATTGAAGGTCAATAAATCCCCGGGGCCTGATAGTCTGCATCCCAGAGTACTTAAGTAAACGACCCTAGAAATAGTGAATGCATTGGTAATTTTCCAACAGCCTATCGACTCTGGATCAGTTCCTATGGAATGGAGGGTAGCTAATGTAACACCACTTTTTAACAAAGGAGGGAGAGAGAAAACTGGTAATTATAGACCGGTTAGCCTGACATCAGTAGTGGGGAAAATGTTGGAATAAATTATTAAAGATGAAATAGCAGCGCATTTGGAAAGCAGTGACAGGATCGGTCCGAGTCAGCATGGATTTATGAAAAGGAAAATCATGCTTGACAAATCTTCTAGAATTTTTTGAGGATGTAACTGGTAGAGTGGACAAGGGAGAGCCAGTGGATGTGGTGTATTTGGTCTTTCAAAAGGCTTTTGACAAGGTCTCACACGAGATTGGTGTGCAAATTTAAAGCACATGGTATTGGGGGTAATGTACTGATGTGGATAGAGAACTGGTTGGCAGACAGGAAGCAGAGAGTCGGGATAAACGGATCCTTTTCAGAATGGCAGGCAGTGACTAGTGGAGTGCCGCAGGGCTCAGTGCTGGGACCCCAGCTATTTACAATATACATTCATGATTTAGATGAAGGAATTGAGTGTAATATCTCCAAGTTTGCAGATGACACTAAGCTGGGTGGCAGTGTGAGCTGTGAGGAGGATGCTAAGAGGCTGCAGGGTGACTTGGACAGGTTAGGCGAGTGGACAAATGCATGACAGATGCAGTATAATGTGGATAAATGTGAGGTTATCCACTTTGGTGGCAAAAACAGGAAGGCAGAATATTATCTGAATGGTGGCAGATTACGAAAAGGGGAGGTGCAATGAGACCTGGGTGTCATGGTAGATCAGTCATTGAAAGTTGGCATGCAGGTACAGCAGGCGGTGAAGAAGGCAAATGGTATATTGGCTTGCATAGCTAGGGAATTTGAATATAGGAGCAGGGAGGTCTTACTGCAGTTGTACAGGGCCTGAGTGAGTCCTCCACTAAAATATTGTGTTCAGTTTTGGTCTCCTAATCTGAGGAAGGATGTTCTTGCTATTGAGGGAGTGCGGCGAAGGTTCAGCAGATTGATTCCAGGGATGGCTGGACTGTCATAAGAGGAGAGACTGGATCAATTGTGCCTTTATTCACTGGAGTTTAGAAGGATGAGAGGGGTATCTCATAGAAACGAATAAGATTCTGACGGGACTGGACAGGTTAGATGCGGGAGGAATGTTCCCGATGTTGGGGAAGTCCAAAACCAGGGGACACAGTCTTAGGATAAGGGGTAGGCCATTTCGGACTGAGCTGAGGAGAAACTTCTTCACTCAGAGTTGTTAACCTGTGGAATTCCTGCCGCAGAGAGTTGTTGATGCCAGTTCATTGGATATATTCAAGAGGGAGTTAGATATGGCCCTTCCGGCTAAGGGGATCAAGGAGTATGGAGAGAAAGCAGGAAAGGGGTACTGAGGAAATGATCAGCCATGATCTTATCGAATGGTGGTGCAGGCTCGAAGGGATGAATGGCCTACTCCTGCACTTATTTTCTATGTTTTTATGTAAATCTTTTATTTTGCCTCTCCCAGAAAATTACATGGCTAGTGGGTAGGAAGCATGATGCTTAATTGATTAAAAAAGCGATTAGAATTGAATTACAATCTCCTTAACCGTGGGAGGGAAATATAAGAGGTAATCTGTAGACCGATGAGGGAGATAAGTAGGAGTAACAAAATTATTTTTCTCGGAGATGCTAATTGCCCACCCATTAATTGGAATTGCAAATTGTGTCCTGCATTCCTTCAAACAATGTTTCTATACCTACAAGGGAAGAGATGTTGCTAGATGTTATTATGAGTCATTTAATAAATTGGGTGAATGAATTAAATATGCATGAGTACCATGGGAGCAGTGACCAACTAGAAAGTGAAAAAGTTAGTACAAAACAGGCACATCAGATTGGAATTGGATAGATAAATGTGCAACCTGAGTGAGGTGGAAAGAGAAATTGACACAGGACTGTTGATCAGAAGGGATTGCAAAGTTGGTGATGTATACCATTGGAAAGGAGGCTATTTCAAGTTTCAGGATGCTGTTGATAAATGAAGTTTCAAACAAACAAATTGAAGAAAGCGTGTGGAGTCCATAGATATGTTTTTTTAAACAAAAGAAAAATAAGAAAGGAAATTGAGAGGATAAGGAAAACAAGGAGGGAATGCTTTTTAAAAAAAAATTGAAAGTAAAGTATTCAACAATATCAGTTAAAAGGAACTTGTTTGATGTGATGTGGAAGCTGAGAGGATAGTAATTTAGTGGAGGATAAAGGGAAATTAATGGGGATACGTAACCACTTTACAAAAGTTTTTGAGGAGTTGACATGGTTGATGGGGGACATGCTGTACTTGTGATGTCTGTAAGTGTTGTAAGCTTGTAATGTTTGCAGCGCCATACTGTGGATGTGGACGTATTGTGTACTGCAGCTGCAGAATTATAATAAACAGACAGGCAGTTTCCAGACAGAGAGCCTGCCATCTTAAGAGCTGTGTGTGTGTGCTCTGTGAAGATATCACAGTTGGCCACCTGAGGATGGAGATTTTTCGGATGTTGAAAGCTTAATTTTTGTTGGTGAAGGATTCAGCCAGCCGACAGAAGACTTTGGAAGTTTCTGTCTTTGGAAAAAAAAGCTACAAAATCCGAGGTAAACTGCAGCACACAGTGAGAACAGCTAGAGTTTAAACATGGCAAATGTAATCGGATATTTGGGGGAATATAGACACGACCAGGAACGTTTTAAAGAGTATGTGGATCGGCTAGAAATGTGTTTCACTGCAAATAACATAATCGAAGTTCCAGACAATGCAGTCCAAAACCAGGCTGTATTGGAACGGAAGAAACCGATTTTCTTATTGGTGGCAGGTCTGGCGTGATACGAACCCTTGTAAATCTGCTTGTGCCAAAGGACACAACGCTTAGAGATTTTAATGAAGCTGGAGCAGCACTATAACCCCAAACCGTTAGAAATTGCTGAAAGCTATCGTTTCGGGATTCGGCAGACAGCGAGGTCGATGAGCATGGCCGAACAATATTCCCGAGAATTAAATAATGATTACGGTCGTCAGTCAACCAAGGTAAATCACCTGCAGGTTCAAAGTAAAAGACGGCCAGGGCTGAAAGTCTCAAACTGGAAATTCTACCAGAGCGTCAAAGTCGTGCTATAGGTGCCTGGGACAACACATTGCTAAAAGTTGTCCATACGTGAACGCAGAGTGTTTCTTCTGCAGAAAGACTGGGCATCTTGCGAAGGCATGCCGACGAAAGGATAAACCAACTTTTAAAGCTATGAGTCCAGCGTTCAAAGCTATGAATAGTAATCCAAAGAGACTGCATGGCTTGGAAGAACAACAGCAGGATGAGGAGATGTTAGAATTACACGTCATCAGGAGCACAAGGTTAACGGACAGCGATTCAGAAAGCTTCAAAATCCACATAGATGTTGCGGGATTCAAGATACCAATGGAAATTGACATGGGTGCCTCCGTGAGTGTAATACCGGAGTCACTGTACCGCGACAAATTGCGTGACTTCCAACTGGAGAAATCCAAGATAGAGCTGCGAGGCTACTCGGGAGAGAAAATTCCTGAAGTAGGCTGTATCACCGTACCGGTGATATATAAAGATCAATTTCAGAACTTGCCTCTAATAATAGTGAAACGAGACAAGACTGCTTTACTAGGAAGAAATTGGTTAAGCTCACTGAAGCTGGATTGGAGTAAGATCTTCTCTGTGGAAGCGATTTTCATCAACGGATGAGGTTCTCAAACAGTATCCGAAGGTGTTCTGCGAAACGGGCAGTCTGATCCAAGGCTTTAAGGCGAGTGTCAGGGTACAGAAGGATGCTAGATCGGTTTACTACAAGCCACGTTCCATACCATATGCACTCGGAGAAAGTTGAGCAAGAACTCAAAAGACTAGAGACTGAGAACATTATTTGTAACGTAGATCGATGTAATTGGGCTACGCCCATTGTTGTTGTACCTAAGTCTGATAGTAAAGTAAGATTGTGTGGTGATTATAAGGTAACCGTAAACCAGGTTCTCGAGGGTAATGTCCCCAATACATGGCCGAATATAGAAGATTTGTTCACAACACTGACAGGTGGTCAGATCTTCTCAAAACTGGATCTTACGAATGCCTACTTACAGCTTGAACTAGATGAGGAGTCCAAGTCAGGTTTAACTATAAATACTCATCTAGGTCCATAATCAATATAATAGGCTACCGGATGGAGTGTCTTCCATCCCTGCCGTATTCCAAGGGGTGATGAACCAGATTTTGCAAGGTATTGAAGGGGTCGTATGTTATTTCAATGACATACTAATTTCAGCACCAAATAGGCAAATTCATAATAAGATATTGAATGAAGTCCTCAAACGGCTAGAGAAGCACAGAGTACAAATGTCTGCTCGTAAGTGTGAGTTATTTAAAAACTTAGTGGAGTACTTAGGGTACAGAGCAGACAAAGATGGTTTACATCCAACCAAGGAAAAATTGGATGCAATTAGAAATGCACCCACTCCCAGGAATGTCACTGAACTTCGTTCATTCTTGGGTCTTTTGAACTATTATGGGAAGTTCCTACCAAATTTGGCTACAGTATTACATCCACTGAATGAACTTTTGAAAAAACAGGTCCAGTGGAAGTGGTCAAAAGAATGCGATACAGCATTCAAGGAGTGTAAAAGTAAATTGGTAGAGAGCACCATGTTAGTTCACTATGACATATCTAAGGAGATTAAGCTAGCATGTGATGCATCTCGTATGGAGTTGGGGCAGTAATCTCTCATGTATTAAGTAGTGGGGAGGAGAGACCAATCGCTTTTGCTTCACGTGCTCTCAGTGTCGGTGAGAGAAATTATGCGCAAATTGAAAGGGAAGCTTTGGCATTAATTTTTGGGGTCAAGAAGTTTCACAAATACTTGTATGGTCGTAAGTTTACCATCGTTACAGACTATAAGCCCTTAACAGCAATCCTCCATCCAAAGTCCCCAGTTCCAACATTAGCTGCAACCCGAATGCAGAGATGGGCTTTGATTTTGTCAGCATATACATATGATATTGAATACAGACGTTCAGCTGATCACAGTAATGCTGATGCAATGTCTAGATTGCCTTCCCCATCACAGGGTACACCTGATAGGGAAGAAGTGTTTTATTTTTCATACATTGATGAACTGCCAGTCACAGCTGGGGAGATTGGTAGAGCAACCAAACGTGACCCAGTGATGTCAAAGGTGTATGAGTATATTGCAACTGGATGGTCAAACCAGGGGGCCAAGTTTCGGCCTGAGTTGTTCCTGTTTTTTTGGAGCAACTGGTTTCGAATGGAGTCTCTTAGAAATTGCAATTCTCGGCATTTAGTTTGCTCCAGTTCTGGTCAGTTAGAACAGTTTCACTTTGGAACGGAATTTTTTTTTTTCAAAAGGGGGTGTGTCTGGCCACTTACGCCTGTTTTCAAAGTTTAGGCAGCGAAAACTTACTCCAAACTAACTTAGACAGGAGTAAGTGAAGATTTTTGTACGCTCGAAAAAACCTTGCCTACACTTAGAAAATCAGGCGTAGGTTACAAATTAGGCGTAGGGAACGAGGGGGGGGGGTGCGAAGGGAAGTAATTAAATTCTACAATCATTCAGCAGTCATACTTATACAAATAAAGATCCAACCTGAATAAAAATTTATAAGCAAAGAAAAGATTAAATAATCCATGTTCCTACCTGTGTGGAGCAGCAGCAACCTTTGAGCTGCTGTGCTTCTTGCAGACCTTCCTACCATCAGTGGCTGGCCGGCAGCCGAAGAAACAACACGCAGCCTTCGAGCTGCGAAGGGGGTTGAGGCCATTCGGCCACGCGATAGGGGCGGCGTCAGTGGTTGGCTGGCAGCCGAAGATACAGTAAGCAGCCTTCGAGCTGTGAGGGGACTGAGGCCATTTGGCCACGGGATAGGGAGAGGCAGCCACATAGATAGTTTTAAACTTAAATTTGCAGAATGGGTGCTGCATTGTCAACACCACGTATTATGCAATGATTCGCCATCAATTCACTGCATCGGAGAGAATTGATTAGAGCTCACCGCACCAGGAATGTCATAGCCCGTAGGTTGATGGGCAGGAGACCTTACCCACGTCGACAATATCGAGCCAGGCGCTCGTACCTGGGCATGAGCGAGGCTGATTGTGTCAAAAGGCTACGTTTCCGCAGAGAAGTTGTCGCTGAGATCTGTGATATGCTGAGAGCAGATTTGCAGCCCAGAAGCAGAACGCCAACTGCCCTGTCTGTTGCAGTGAAGGTAACAGCTGCACTTTCTTTCTCGGGATCGTTTCAGGCTACAACTGGAGATGTGTGTGCCATCTCTCAACGTGTAATACATGGCTGCATTTACCAGGTCACGGTTGCACTGTATGCGCGAAGGAATGACTTAATCAATTTCCCAGTGACCGCAGAAGCGATCCATGAGAGGGCTGTGGGCTTCTTCAGGATTGCCGGCTTCCCAAAGGTATAGGGCTGCATTGATTGTACCCACATAGCCTTGCGGGCACCTGTGGAGGATTCTGAGCAGTACCGAAATAGGAAAGGTTTCCACTCTATCAATGTGCAGCTCGGATGTGACGACAAGCAGTGCATCATGTCAGTCGATGCGAGATACCCTGGCAGCACCCACGATGCGTTCATCCTACGCGACAGCATTATATCTGACATGTTTGCGCAGCAGCGAGAAGGGCAGAGCTGGCTACTGGGAGACAAAGGGTACGGCCTGACCACCTGGCTCATGACGCCCCTACGCGTGACACGGACAGAAGCTGACTGTCAATACAACATGGCGCACATTTCGAAACGCAGTATCATTGAGAGGACCATTGGCATATTGACACTTGCATGCCCTCCCTGATGGCTTGTGTGGTCATTTGAATGCCTTCCCTGATGGCCTGTGCCATCAAGTGCACTCCCTCGGACATTCCCTCCCTAAGTTCCCGTGTCATTACTGCTATTTCTCCCGTCAGGACCGTCACCTCTTCACCCACTGCATTGACGCCACCGATGAGTGATCGGGTAAGCTCATTGGTCTCCATACCCAATGCCACAACCTGAGCCGCATCTGTTGCACGCTGCATCTCAGGCGAGCGTGTCTCCAATCTCCTTCTCCTCTGCCTGGGTCTGCCTCGTGGCACCACGACACTAGGAGGCGCGGGCACGGACGGTGGGACGCTCGGTGTTGCAAGCGGCACCACTACACAGGGAGGCTCGGGCTGGGACTGTGGGACGCTCTGTGTTCCAGATGGCAGAACTGGAGGGAGAGGCTCGGCCTGGAATGGTGGGACGCTCGGTGTTCCAGACGACAGCACTCGAGTGCGAGCCATGGGCTGGGATGTTGGACGAATGGGTGTAAACTGCTCCATGATATCAGCAGCAACACTGGGACCCGCAGCGTCAGAATCAAAACCATAGTAGGTGGAACCAGAACTTATGCGAGTGGGAGGTGCAGCTTGGAAGGTAGTGCACTGACTGTAGAATGCTGCATTATACCAGCAGCAGCACCACTGGGACCCGCAACATCGGAATCTAAACCATGGAAGGTAGAACCAAGACCTATGCTCGGGGTTGAAACTCTGATGCCCCTTGATGGGGGCTCATAAACATTAATTTGGAAGCTCTCCCCTGCAGACATTTCAGTCATCGCTGCCATCATCCAGTCTGGTTCGTCCGTGTCCGGTTGTACTGGTTCTTGTTCTGTACCCTCAGGATCCTCAGGGTTGGCAGCAGCAGCAGCATCAGCAGCATCGTCATCATCATCATGTTCTGCAAAATACATCAGAACAGTCAAATGTTTAACAGCAAGGGAGGGGGCAGGATGGGTGTCATGAGTACTCTCACACATAGCAGGTTAGGCAGCAGGTTGATTTAAAGGGCCACGATGCATTTTCAGGACTTGCCCTTTTCCTCGCGTGCGGGCCCAGCTTGTGCTGTACCGATTGCTTTTCTCCATGTACGACTCATCATAGCAGCTACCCTTTGTTCCAAGGGTGTCAGTGGATGCAGATTGGGCACGCCTCCTCCTGTCCGAGTTGCTTCCCTTTTGTTATGAGCCAATTTCTTCTGCAAAGAGTAAAATATAACTTTTTACAGAGTGTCAGTCTGCAAGGTGGGACATACAGATAGCCAGGTTATAATTACGATTAAATTAAAAATGTAAACTATTACTTTCACGAACTACTTGACCAAGGTCGTGCCATTTCTTTTTACACTGACTTCCAGATCTCATGGTATGCACCACTGCGCAGTAATCTTCTGCAACTTGGTTCCAGCGTTTCTTCATTTCTTTTGGTGGCACTTTTATCCGACCTCTGTTGCTGGTATCCAGCTCCTGCCATCTCTGCTCAATGACGTTGATTAATATCTCCACTTCATCACGCAAGAAATTCTTTGTTCTTGGTGGACGTTGATCCATTGCAAAGTTGAATTGGCACTCTTATTTCTCAAAACATACAGTCCTTAATCTGCATGCACCAATGCAGCACCTGTTCTGCAAGTTTAGCAGTGAAAAGCTGCACTCACTGATTTCAGCAGGTGATTTATTCAACAGTGCTGCTAAAAGCACTCCTTCACACACAAAAATATCACAAAAATTAAATCACAAGCCTTTCCAGGGGTCCAAGAGACAAATCTTCACTTTTCCTCCAGTCCCTTTAAACATGGCCGAGTGCCTATGTTTGTTGCACACTCCAGCGTGCACGCGCGGGGTTGCCGGCACAACGTTGCCGTATTTGAATTAGACCCGTCCCCCATTGCTTACAGAATCGGCGCGAGTGTCTGGCTCCATCCCCCGCTGTGATCTGCGTGCCGCGCCAAGCTGGCTGAGAGCTCCGAGGAGCTGGAGAATCTGGCAGTTTTTTTCCTGCGCACTTTTGAGCACGAAGAACGGGCGTCCAGCTCGGGGCTGCGCTGTTCTAGGCGCGGCCCAAAACTTCGGCCCCAGGTAACAGACAAAGATACACATCCATTCTTCTTTCTTAGGAATGAATTATCAGTAGATAAAGATTGTATCATGTGGGGTGCAAGAGTGATTATACCAAAGAAATTTAGATCCAAATTATTAGGAGACCTCCATAACCAGCACCTGGGAATGTGCTTGACCAAGAGTTTTGCACGCAGTTATTTATGGTGGCCAGGTCGTGATAAAGATATAGAGTACAAGGTGAGTCAGTGTACGACATGTCAATCAGTAAGCAAGTAACCACCACCAGGACCATTACAGCCATGGAAATGGCCTCCCAGGGTGTGGCAAAGGCTACATATTGATTTTGTTGAGTTAGATGGACAACAATTGTTCATTGTAATTGATAGCCATTCAAAGTGGGTTGAGGTTTTTCCAATGTGGAAAATAACAAAAAGTAAAACATTGGACATTTTACGAAAATTATTTTCTGCATTTGGCCTCCCTGAAGAAATTCTTTCGGATAATGGACCACAATTTCGTTCAGAAGAATTTGCACAATTCACGAGCAAAAATGGTGTGAAACATACCAAGGTTCCACCATACCACCCTGCTTCGAATGGTGCAACAGAGCGCACTGTACAAATTGTCAAACGTGCCCTCGTTAAACAAATGTGAGATTCAAATCCAAGAAAACGACAGTTGTCATTGGATCACAAATTGGCTAATTTTTTGATTACATATCGAAATACTCTTCGTACAACTACTGGTAGAATGCCATCGGAGTTGTTTCTCAAACGACAGCCACGAACCAGATTCTCATTGTTAAAGCCAAATTTGTCACAGTCTGTAGAAGAGACACAAATTAGACAAAAAGAGAATCATAAAGGGAAACTAAAAGAGAGAAGAGTGAAATTAAAACAGAAGGTGAGAGTGAAGAACCATCAACATAAATGATTAAAGTGGTTACCCGGAAGAGTGGTGAAGATATGTGGTCCTTGCACATATTTGGTAAAGATGTTTGATAATGGACAGGTTAGGTTTATCCATATTGATCATATTTTACCTACAGACATGGAAGGAGTTGAAGGTGGGAATGATTCAATTATTTCTGACTCATCAGATAGTTTTGATACACCAGTAGCAAATCCTAAATCCAATGTACTGGAAACAAATCCAGGAGAGAATCAGAATGAAAGTCTGAGTCCAAGTCAGGGAAACAAAGAGCCTGAAGTTAGAGTGAGTGCAAATGAAAATCAAGGAAATTCCATAGAGGAAAAAGTTCCTCAGGATGAGCCTCAAATGAGTGTGAAATCAACACCATGTTTGGAAGGTTCTGTTCGAGAGCGAAGGTATCCTCTTCGAAACAGAAAACGAGTGGTAAAGTTAAATTTGTAAATATGTATAAAAATGAAGTTATTTATGATGTTTGTTATGATGGTCTTTTCATTAAGGAGGGAGAAGTGTGATGTCTGTAAGTGCTGTAAGCTTGTAATGCTTGTAGCGCCACACTGTGGATGTGGACATATTGTGTATTGCAGCTGCAGAGTTATAATAAACAGACAGGTAGCTTCCGGACAGAGAGCCTGCCATCTTAAGAGCTGTGTGTGTGTGCTCTGTGAAGATATCACAGTACTGTGCTGAATGGACTTTGTTTGACAAGATACCACAAAGGAGACTTTTAGACCCTGACCAAGATCACCCTTCCTTGCATGTCTACAATGTAATGGTGAAAGATTATTTCATAAATATTTTGTATTCCCTGGCCATAAACTACTTTTTTGCCATTTATTAACTACCTGATGGTAAGGTAGCATAGTGGTTCTGGACTAGTAATCCAGAGGACTGGACTAATGATCTGGGGACATGAGTTCAAATCCCACCACGGAAGCTGGGGCATTTAAATTCAGTTAATTCAATTTTTTTAAAGCTGGAATTTAAAGTGAGTATCATGAAATTACCAGATTGTTTTAAAATCCATCATTGATGTCCTTCAGGAAAGGAAATCTGCTGCCCTTACCTGGTCTGGCCTATATGTGACTCTAGACCCACAGCAATGTGGTTGACCCTTAACTGGCAGCTCAGCACCACCTTCTCTAAGGCAATTAGAGATGAGCAATACATGCCGACCTTACCAGCGATGCCCACATTCCATGAATAAAAAATAAAATAAATTATTTCATAACTTGTTAGATTGCTAGAATGGCTGCATTCATGATGCTGTTGATGGTATATAATTCTTCATCTAGACAGATTGTTTTTGAAATCTGTGCCAATGGAAATCAAATAAATTACTGCTACATTTCAAGTGCACTGTAGCAAATAGATTAAGCATTGAATGCTTTGGCGAAGATTGGAACATGATCATAAAATGTAAACAGTGAGCTAGGGAAAAGATTGGGTCTTTTCAGGATCCAAAGGTAAATCTTCATTTCGAGGCAGACAACATGGCTGTAGTATTAAATCAGTACTTTGCATCTATATTTGCAAAGGAAGCAGATGATGCGAAGGTTATGCTAAAAGAGGAGAAGGAAGTTATGGACAGGACAGTAATAGATAGAGTAGACATACTGAAAGTTGGTAAGCAAAGTGCTCCGGATGGAATGCATCCTAGGTTGCTGAAAGAAGCAAAGGTAGAAATAGCAGAGGCGTTGGTCAAAATCTTTTAATCCACATTGGATATAGGAGCAGTGCTGGAGGACTAGAGGGTTGCGAAGAACATAAGAAATAGGAACAGGAGTAGGCCATATGGCCCCTCGAGCCAGCTCCACCATTTAATAAGATCATGGCTGATCTGATCATATACTCAGCTCCACTTCCCTGCCCGCTCCCCATAACCCCTTATCCCCTTATAGTTTAAGAAACTGTCCAATTCTGTCAATTTATTCAATGTCCCAGCTTCCACAGCTCTTTGAGGCAGCAAATTCCACAGATTTACAACCCTCTGAGAGAAGAATTTTCTATTCATCTCTGTTTTAAATGGGCAGCCCCTTATTCTAAGATCGTGCCCTCTAGTTCTAGTCTCCCCCATTAGTGGAAACATCCTCTCTGTATCTACCTTGTCAAGCCCCATCATAATCTTATACATTGCGATAAGATCACCTCTCATTCTTCTGAATTCCAATGAGTAGAGGCCCAACCAACTCAACCTTTCCTCATAAGTCAACCCCCTCATCCCTGGAATCAACCTGGTGAACCTTCTCTGAACTGCCTCCAAAGCAAGTATATCCTTTCGTAAATATGGAAACCAAAACTGCACGCAGTATTCCATGTGCGGCCTCACCAATACCTTATATAGCTGCAGTAAGACTTTCCTGCTTTTATACTCCATCCCCTTTGCAATAAAGGCCAAGATACCATTGGCCTTCCTGATCACTTGCTGTATCTGCATGCTATCCTTTTGTGTTTCAAGAAAGGGGAGAGGGATAAACTAAGAAACTGCAGGCCAGTCAGCCTAACATCGATGGTGGGGAAGTTATTGGAAACCATTATCAGAGATAAAATAAACTGTCATTTGGAAAGGCATGGGTTAATCAAGGAGAGCCAGTATGGAATTGCTAAACACAGGTCATGTCTGATTAATTTGATTGTTACCTCATCAATGAATTCAGAGAAGGTTGATCAAGGGACTGCAGTAGATGTTGTACATATGGATTTTTGGAAGGCATTCAACAAAGTGCTGCACAGGAGGTAATGGAGGGATTTGAAAACGAGGATGAGAATTTTGAAATCGAGGTGTTGCTTAACTAGGAGCCAATGTAGGTCAGTGAGCACAAGGGTGATGAGTGAGCAGGACTTGGTGCGAGTTAGGACATGGATAGCCAAGTTTTAGATCATCTCAAGTTTACGTAGGGTAGAATGTGGGAGGCCAGCCTGGAGTGCGTTGGAATAGTCAAGTCTAGAGGTATCAAAGGCATGGATGAGGGCTGCAGTCCTTGTGGTGAATGTACTCCCACAGTACTGTTAGGAAGGAAATTCCAGGATTTTGAGCCAGCGATGATGAAGGAATGGTGATATATTTCCAAGTCAGCATGATAGGTGATAGTGTTCCCATGCCCTTGTCCCTCTAGATGGTAGAGGTCATGGGTTTGGGAGGTGCTGCGGAAGAAGCCTTGGTGAGTTGCTGCGGTGCATCTTGCAGATCTGATAATGAAATGTTTTGATACTTGACGACAAAATTATACAGTTAATGTAATAGTCTCTTGGAGAAACATAGATGACTTGATTTTAAATATATATATATTTATTGCCAGTAAATATGCACTATGACACTCCGTAGTCTTGGTTTTCTCTCATGCCAGATAGAAAATCTTTTTTAAAGTTTCTCTTGTACTTCAAAGCTACTGTTACAGCAATGATTTACAAAAGAATTCTATTAATCTTTGACCTGTTGTCATTCCTGTCAATGAATATGGTAATGACTAAAAGAAAAACAAATTGTTTTCTTGAGGCTTCCGGAACCT
Source organism: Pristiophorus japonicus (assembly GCF_044704955.1). Classification (NCBI taxonomy): domain Eukaryota; kingdom Metazoa; phylum Chordata; class Chondrichthyes; family Pristiophoridae; genus Pristiophorus; species Pristiophorus japonicus. The sequence goes on from NC_091978.1 coordinate 67,954,019, forward strand.
GCAACAGTTAATAAGTAAAATGATGTGTCATAGATGGATAGAAGTAGGAAAGTCCTTGATACCAATGTAACAATCAGAAACTGAAATAGTTCACTAATTTTACACTCAATATTGTGCAGATTCTTTCCCCTCATTCTGCCCCCCAAAAAGTGGCACTCCAATAATTGTAATTTCATATCCCAATCTCTCTAAGTTGGATTTTTACCTTAGTGGCGACTTTGGGCCGGAATCTGCTGGAAAAGAACACAAGGACATAACAAATAGGAGCAGGAGTAGGCCATTTGGCCCCTCGAGCCTGCTCCGCCATTCAATAAGACCATGGCTGATCTGATCCTGGACTCAACTTCACTTCCCTGCCTGCTCCCCATAACCCTTGACTCCCTTATCATTCAAAAATCTGTCTATCTCCACCTTAAATTTAATCAGTGACCCAGCCTCACCAGCTCCCTGAGAATTCTCCCTGAGAACTCCAAAGATTCAACCCTCTGAGAGAAGAAATTCCTCCTCATCTTAAATGGGCGATCCCATATTCTGAAACTGTACCTGCTAGTTCTAGATTCCCCTAGATAATGGCATAGAAAATAGGTGCAGGAGTAGGCCATTCGGCCCTTCAAGCCTGCACCACCATTCAATAAGATCATGGCTGATCATTCCCTCAGTACCCCTTTCCTGCTTTCTCTCCATACCCCTTGATCTCTTTAGCTGTAAGGGCCATATCTAACTCCCTCTTGAATATATCCAATGAACTGACAACAACAACTCTCTGTGGCAGGGAATTCCACAGGTTAACAACTCTCTCAGTGAAGAAGTTTCTCCACATCTCAGTCTGAAATGGCCTACCCCTTATCCTAAGACTATGTCCCCTGGTTCTGGCCTTCCCCAACATCGGGAACATTCTTCCCACATCTAACTTGTCCAGTCCCGTCAGAATCTTATACATTTCTATGAGATCCCCTCTCATCCTTCTAAACTCCAGTGTATAAAGGCCCAGTTGATCCAGTCTCTCCTCATATGTCAGTCCAGCCATCCCTGGAATCAGTCTGGTGAACCTTCGCTGCTCTCCCTCAATAGCAAGAATGTCCTTCCTCAGATTAGGAGACCAAAACTGAACACAATATTTCAGGTGAGGTCTCACCAAGGCCCTGTACAACTGCAGTAAGACCTCCCTGCTCCTATACTCAAATCCCCTAGCTATGAAGGCCAACATACCATTTGCCGCCTTCACCACCTGCTGTACCTGCTTGCCAACTTTCAATGACTGATGAACCATGACACCCAGATCTCGTTGCACCTCCCATTTTCCTAATCTGCCGCCATTCAGATAATATTCTGCCTTCATGTTTTTGCCCCCAAAGTGGATAACCTCACGTTTATCCACATTATACTGCATTTGCCATGCATTTGCCCACTCACCTAACCTGTCCAAGTCACCCTGCAGCCTCTTAGCATCCTCCTCACAGCTCACACCCAGTTTAGTGTCATTTGCAAACTTGCAGATATTACACTCTTCCTTCATCTAAATCATTAATGTATCTTGCAAAGAGCTGGGGTCCCAGCACTGAGCCCTGCAGCACTCCACTAGTCACTGCCTGCCATTCTGAAAAGGACGCGTTTATCCCGACTCTCTGCTTCCTGTCTGCCAACCACTGGGACCTTGTCAAAAGGTCTTTTGAAAGTCCCAATACACCATATGCACTGGTTCTCCCTTGTCCACTCTGCTAGTTACATCCTCAAAAAAATTCCAGAAGATTCGTCAAGCATGATTTCCCTTTCATAAATCCATGCTGACTTGGACCGATCCTGTCACTGCTTTCCATCTTTAATGATTTCATCCTTAATGATTGATTCCAACATTTTCCCCACGACTGATGTCAGGCTAACCGGTCTATAATTACCCGTTTTCTGAACAATGCACACGGTTATTAATATGTAAATCGTCCAGCGAGTTCAGGGGATTAAGAGATGCACCGTGAGTTACGAATCTCCAGAACTTGCTGATCAATTTATGGCACTCCGTTATTTGCTTTGCAAAATCAGCATTTTGCTCTCAGCCTCCCTGATATTTTTAAACACGCTAAATTTACATGTTAATTGCCCATTTAACTCGTCATAGAAATTTACGTCTAAAAATTAATAATACAATTACAGGTACACCGTCGAGAATCCGGAAGCCTCGGGACCGAGGCCGCTCTGGATGCTGTGTATTTCCGGACTTTGGAATGTCTTCATGACATCCCGAATCCAGAAACACCTGAGCCCAGGATTGTGTATTTCCGGACTTCGGAACGTCTTTCCGACATCCCGAGTCCGGAAACGCCTGGGCTACGGTAGGTAGGGAGGGGAGAGGGTGTTAAGCGGCAGCGTGGGTGGGGGGGGGGGGGAATTGGCCCGAGGCATGGACGAGGTTGGCGGCAGCCCGGGGCGGGTGAGTGGTCGGCGGTGGTGGCCTGAGGCAGATTCCGGAACATTTTCTGGATTATGGACGACCCTGCCACGGATCGTCCCATGGTCCGGATTCCGGAACTCCCGATTCCCGACGCTGTACCTGTCGACGTTTAATAATATAATAATTGTTAGTGACTACCAATGATCCTCTCTGACACAGAAAGTCAACAGTTTAAACTGTGGAGTCTCATTTCTTCTGAAAGTGAATTATTGTTTAAGATTTTAATAGTGTCAAAATAATTTATTTTCTTTTTGCCTCTTTTTACTCAATCAAATCTTTCTTTCCCCCTCTTTCTCTTTCTGTACCAGCTTTGACTCTAATTCACCCCCCTTCTCAGTCGTTCCTTTGTTGATTTTTCAATAATTAAACTCACTGGTTAAGGAAATGCCCTGTTGGTCCTGCCATTTACTGAGGTCCAAGAAGCCCTACAGCCCTCACTACGCCGTTATCAGCTCGCACTTCCAGCAAATTAAGGCACAAAAATATTTGAGCTGGAGAGTGTTGAAAAAAGTCTAACGCTGAATGCCATGAGATGCTTCGCTCCAACAAGTTTTGGCCCAATTAAGTGAATTCTGCTTTAAAAACAGTATGCTTTATTTCCCAGATGACTTGGTTGCCATCCGCAACGAAGCAGTTATGTTGAGGCAGTGGTTTCTTACCAGAACACACACTTTGGAAACCATAATTTCCCTTTATTAATAAATGGATTTTTTATTACAAATGTTGGAAATGGTTTGGTTTTTAAAAGCTCCAACTGACTCCGAATTGAAGACTGAAGTGAGTTGGGCAATGCATTAATCAGTTACGATATTGATTGTATGATTGAGCAATTATGGGCTCAAGTTTCGGCCTGAGTTGCTATAATTTTTTTGGAGCAACTAGTTTAGAATGGAGCATCTTAGAAATTGCAATTCTCGGCATTTAGTTTGCTCCAGTTCTTGTGAGTTAGAATAGTTTCATTGTAGAACAGATTTTTTTTTCAAAAGGGGTCATGTCAAGCCACATATGCCTGCTTTGCAAGTTTAGGCAGCGAAAACTTATTCCAAACTAACTTAGAATGGAGTTAGTGTAGATTTTTGTACGTTCAGAAAAACCTTGCCTGCACTTACAAATCAGGCGTAGGGAACGAAAGATGGCGGGGGGGTTTACAAACATTAAACACTTCACTTTTACAAATAAAGAGCCATCATCAATAATAAATGATAAATAAATCAATAAATCAACCAATAAAATCAAAAGAAATTAAAGCAAAAATTAAAAATTAAAAAATGAATAAACAAAAAATTAAGTTTCTACTCAATGACTGCAGCACCGGGAGCCCTCCAACAGCGTACTGGGACAGGGCCCCTTCCAGTGTTTTTCTCTCTCTCTCTCTCTCTCTCTCTCTCTCTCTCTCTCTCTCTCTCTCTCTCTCTCTCTCTCTCTCTCTCTCTCAGTTTCTCTGTGTTTCTGACAGTGAGAGGAGGAGGGGGGAGGGAGGGGAAGCGGCGGGGCTGAGGGGGGAGAAGGAGACTGAACGGGCCGTGCTGAAGATTTCGGGCGCACAGGCCCCGCCGAGGAGGTCGCCAAAGACATTGGGCGGGGCCCGCACCCAGCAAAATGCCGGGCGGGCGAGCCACATCGTCGCCGACATGGATGGTGGGGGGGGGGGCGGGAAGAGGAGGGGGTGTGGGAGCGGGAGCTGGAGGGGGTGGGGGAAGAGAGGAGGTGGGGGAGCGGGAGCTAAATGGGCAGGGGTGGGGAGAGCGGGAGCTAAATGGGCAGGGGTGGGGAGAGCGGGAGCTAAATGGGCAGGGGTGGGGAGAGCGGGAGCTAAATGGGCAGGGGTGGGGAGAGCGGGAGCTAAATGGGCAGGGGTGGGGAGAGCGGGAGATAAATGGGCAGGGGTGGGGAGAGCGGGAGCTAAATGGGCAGGGGTGGGGAGAGCGGGAGATAAATGGGCAGGGGTGGGGAGAGCGGGAGCTAAATAGGCAGGGGTGGGGAGAGCGGGAGCTAAATGGGCAGGGGTGGGGAGAGCGGGAGATAAATGGGCAGGGGTGGGGAGAGCGGGAGATAAATGGGCAGGGGTGGGGAGAGCGGGAGCTAAATAGGCAGGGGTGGGGAGAGCGGGAGCTAAATGGGCAGGGGTGGGCAGAGCGGGAGCTAAATGGGCAGGGGTGGGGAGAGCGGGAGCTAAACGGGAGGGGGGGGGAGCAGGATCTAAACGCGAGCGGTGGGGGGGGAGCGGGAGCTAAACGGGAGGGCGGGGGAGGGAAGTGGGAGCTAAACTGGAGGGGGGTGGGGAGGGAAGTGGGAGCTAAACTGGACGGGGGGGGGGAGGGAAGTGAGAGCTGAACGGGAGGGAAGGAGGCCCGAGTCTGATCTTCGCCCTGGCAGCCCATTCGGCCAGGGCTCGGGGCGGCGTGTTCGGGCCCCTCCCACACAACCTCGGGCCTGGAGCTGCTGCACATGCACGCACACTAGCGCGCATGTGCAGAGGTCTCGGCAATGTTCTCCATGCCTGGACCTGGCTCCGCCCCCCACGCATTCTGCTGCGCTGTGCCAAGGGCCTGGATCGACCAGGCGGAGGGAAAAATACCAAGGTAAATAACTGGCGCCGTTTCTGTTCTTAAAAAGTCGGCGCACCACACGGAGATGCGCCGTTCTAACCCTGGGGGAAAACTTGGGCCCATCACTGCTTGTAACAGATTGAAAGGGAAGTGCCACATAATGGTAAATGGTACCAGGGAAGATATCTTTATACTTTGTGGAGTTGTTCATTACCATATTCTTGCTTTTAAACTGCTGGGTTTGCAATAACCTGGGAACAGATATTTTTCTGCGCATCAATACTGAGCCAGTACTTGCGTTTCCAAGTTCAGACACGTCCTGATTGGCATTCAGGATTGGGGAGAATGATTGTCAGTGTTGCACACTCTAGAGTAGCTCGTTAAGTTTCATAACTGACTTCAGTGCCTCCGTTTTCAAGTGAAGACAAACAGAATGGTTAAGACTCCACATATGAAGGTGAGTAAAACAAAACTTTTAAATAGTGAACCTGATTTACAACATATTTTGTCATGTGTGGCCATTTGTTGTGTGTGTGGGGCTGATTGTACTGTTGTGCAACTTAAATTGCCTTGTTGTGGCCTGTTGCTGCTTCCTCTTCTCCCAAGCCAGCCCCGATCCTTTATAAGCCTCTGGAAAAAAGACAACGGTGATGTCGATTCGCTGCTACTGATTTACTGTAAGTTAAAGGTGAAATGATCACACATCTGTTGCTATTTGAGAATTCGAATAATCACATTCCTGTAAAGAAAAACTAACTTGATTGTTGAAAATACATAATTGTTTCATTATATGCTCAATATTAAGTTATATTCTGCTCAGGTTTGGACAGTCAATTGTTGTAGGAATTGTAAAAGTGGTTGATTAGCTACTTATTTAATCCCGCTTTTCCTCACCTTTACACTTGTCCTCTGTTTTAAGGTTTAATCATCCCTGCCAAATGATGTACTGGTGTTTTGATCGGTTTTCAGGTCATTGTCAGTACTGCTGCAATAAATGTTTAAATGTGACGCACTCCAACTCCTGGCTGGCCTCCCACATTCTTCCCTACATAAACGAGGTCATCCAAAACTCGGCAGCCCGTGTCCTAACTTGCACTAAGCCCAGTTCACCCATCACCCCATGCTCGCTGACCTACATTGGCTCCTGGTTAAGCAGTGCCTCAATTTCAAAAATCTCATCCTCGTTTACAAATCCCTTCGTGGCCTCGCCCCTACCTTTCTCTGTAATCTCCTTCAGCCTCACAACCTCCCCCGCCCCCTCCCCCACACCACCCCGAGATATCTGCGCTCCTCCAATTCTACCCTCTTGAGCATCCCAGATTATAATCACTCAACCATTGCTGGCCGTGCTTTCAGCTGCCTAGGCCCCAAGCTCTGGAACTCCCTCCCTAAACCTCTCTGCCTCCCGACCTCTCTTTCCTCCTTTAAGATGCTCCATACAACCTACCTCTGTGATCAAATCATCTGCTGTAATTTCTTCTTGTGTGGCTCGGGTCACATTTTTGTCTTTTAACATTCTTGTGAAGCGCCTTGGGACGTTTTACTATGTTAAAGGCGCTATATAAATATAAATTGTTGTTGTTGTGACAGATAATCTTGGTTTGTTTTTTATATACTTACCCAATTGGAAAGTTTATTGCCTCAGATTGATAGTGGCCCCACCAGAGCTTCAGGGTTCAACTTGTGTGGAGGAAACTCAGTCCTCTGATTACATGGTATGGTGAGTCACCATGTAATTACAAAGTTCAAATATAATCACACTTCTACTGAAGCTATTTCCCCTTGTAGCTGTTACTCCCAAGAAAAAAACTGACTTGTAGTATCTCCTGATCTTAAATTCATAAAAGTCTACAGGGAAGCATTGTATCCCTGATGCCGACAAAGGCTCCAATGAGATGAGCATTTTTTTGTTGCCCAGTCTTGATTCTGTAATCTGTCAGTAACAGTGGGTGTGACCTTCCTCCTTTGCTGTTCCGCTTCCACTCAACTGCATCTGTGAGTACAACTTCACTTTGCATCATTTTTTGCTGGGGGTTTTTTCCCCCTCTCCCTCCCAAAAAATTTATTTTGTTGTCACATTTTAAGCACGAACAAATATAAACAGTTTCCATTCTAAATAGAAACTGAACCTGGCTCATGACTGCTGCCAGCAGCAGGTGGTTCAGTCATGAAAGACCATCTCTCTTTATCTATTAACCTTTCAAATCACTTTAAACCTGAGATACCCACTTGTTGTCAGAATTTGATGCACTTCAATTACAAGATGGATGGATATTGGCCCGGATTTTGCAGTGGTAATGACAATGAAACTGTCAGCGTTCTGAAACTGACCACAACTTCAGGATTTAATGCATACACAGATAAACATAGGAACCCAGAAGTTGCAGTCAGTCATTCATTACTCTGCCACAGGTTGCACTATGGAACTCTCCAGAACGGGCAATCAGTTGAAATCACATCGGGGCAAAAACTTCCCATTTTATGATGGAATATCATTTTTTTTTAAAAACTAAAACTTTAAGCCTTGTTGAAAGAGATGTAACTGGTTTTTTTTTTTTTACAGTGCACTGACTGCTGAACAATAGTTCTGGCCCCAAAAAACAAATTTTATATTTGTAGAATGTCAAATTTTTCAATTAGTATGATAAAGAATGACCAGTTTTTAATGTGTATTTTTAAAAACTTTTAAATAATATTTCACCTTTTACTTTAATCATATGTGTATGTCCAAATCTTTATTTCACTCTCTGTAAAAAAAATTTATAAAAGGTAAATTAGAATCTGTGCATTTTAATTCCTGGTTTGCTGTCTGTTAGAATTCTTCAATGTGATTGGCTGCATAGCCAGCTTGATGACATCACTGTTGCTGGACGCTGAGAATTCAATTGATTTGGCACCAAATTCAAACAAAGGTTGGGAGAGCTCAAATTCGCGCCACAGCGCTTGTTAGATCTTTGTGGCCAGGTTTCTTTGAGGTCAGTGGAGAGTAACGTCGCTTTGATGCTGACCATAAATTCCGGGCCATCATATATATAAAAAAACAATATAGTGTGTTTCAGGATGTCCCCAAAATGGCGTGTAGCCAATGAAGTACTTTTGAAATGTAGTCACTGTTGTAAAGTAGAAAAAGTTCAATACAGCTTCGCTTCTATGTTGTAATTTTCTTCTTCCTCTCATTGCTGACAACTTTCTCCCCTGCAGTCCTGAAAACAATGTTTCCTTGCTGCGATTGCTGGATAGCAATCAGGAGAAGGAGGATTCCTTGCTGCCGCCTTCCCTCTTGCCTTCCCCGCCCCCCCCCCCCCCCCCTCCCGACTGCTCAAGCTGATTGTGGCAGTCATGTAGGTGTCCCAGCTGAGATCAGCTAATTTGACCGGGAATCATTACATGCTATCAGCTGCTCACTGCCTTAACCAGCTGAAGCCCCCAAAACCAGGACATCATTATTGAGAGTAACTAAATAGAGTCAAACCCAATAAGCAAGAAGAGTAATTATTTCGCTTATTTTAAGAGGCATTAATCAAGCTTCTGCTGCTGTCAAAATGCAGTTTATACTCAAAAACCTGCAAAGGATCTTAACATTTACAAAAGAATATTGCTTATTGTACCCACAGCATACTGGACCATTCTTCAGCTAAATGCTTTGTGCCTGAGCAAACTCTTCACTAACCATGTATAGTAGTTACAGTTGGAAGGAAGTACGCTTATTCTGTACTTCAAAAGCAACAAACTATTTAGTACTTTGCACTTGGTAAATATCAGACTTAAATGAATGCACATGCTCCAGTTATAGATTATCCGATGAAGAAGCAAATGGAGCTGTTGGCTGATGTTTGTCATCAGTGGAGCATTCTCTGTAGAGATAGAAGATTTGATAGAAGAGCCAATTAGCAGTGAATCTCCACAGGGAGAAAAAAATAGAAGTAACTTAAAATGAGAAATGTCTACTGCTATGTTGCAGATTTATTAAATCCACTTTTAAATATTAGTTAGATTGGGAAATACTCCAAACTGATTTCTGTTCTGTAATAAACTTCTTGCTGACAATGTACAAATAGTACATTGCACACCTCTTGGCTAAATTTGTGCAGTGTTTTAGCAATTTGAAAAGTAGTACCGCTATCCTGACGTGTTTCTGATGACGTAAAAATTAATTTCATTTTTGTTTATAAATGCTTCTTTGTATCTGCAATTGAGCAAAAACTGCTTTCTGCATGATAAAAACAGAGCAATACATAACCATGTCCTAACTTTGTGGTGGCCCAGCAATCAAAGCCACTATCCAGTAGACTTCACGTCTAGCTGTCAAGATTATAATAAAAGTGAAAGCCGCAACCTCTGTCGTCGAGCTCCAGTATGCGGACGACGCTTGCGTCTGCGCACATTTAGAGATTGGACTCCAAGTCAAAGTCAACATCTTCACCGAGGCGTACAAAAGCATGGGCCTTGCACGAAACATCCATAAGACAAAGGTCCTCCACCAACCTGACCCCGCCACACGGCACAGCCCCCCCAGTCATCAAGATCCACGGCGGGCCCCGGAAAACGTCGATCACTTTCCATACCTCGGAAAAGGGCAAGGTCAGCAAGGGCAGACATCGACGACGAGGTTCAATACCACCTCCAGTGCGCCAGCTAAAGCACTCTAAAACTAATTCTACTGCCCCGTTCTTGCTGTATCGCCCTGTAACTTGTGCTTAAATGTTTATTCACTTTTCTCTTAAGTGGTCACTACCTCAGCAACTCTGCAATGAAGCATTCTATGCTCCGATAACTGCAGATATTTTTCCTAACTGCTTAGTCAATGACAATTTTAATGTATCCAACCAGAGGAAATATTCATCATTCATCAAATCAAAACCTGTCATAATTTGAAAAACATCCATTTAATGTCCTTTGAGCTCCATAATTATAAAAAGTTGTAGAGGTATTGGAGATGGTGCAAACAAGATTTACTGGAATGATAACAGAACTAAGAAGTTATATCAATCAGGAAAGATTGAACAGGCTGGGACTCTTTTCTCTAGAAAAGCGAAAACTGAGGGGTGACATCATAGAGGTGTTTAAGATTACGTTAGGATTTCAAACGGTAGCTGTCGGGAAAATGTTTCCACTTGCAAGTGATACTGGAACTAGGGGCCATAAATATAAGCTAGTCACTATTAAATCCGGTAGGGAATTCAGGAGAAACCTCTTTACCCAAAGAGTGGTTAGAATGTAGAACTCGCCACCACAAGGAGCGGTTGAAGCGAATAGCATAGATGCATTTAAGGGGAAGCTAGATAAACACAGGAGGGAGAACGGAATAGAAGGACATGTTGATGGGGTTAAATGAGGAAGGGTGGAAAAAGGCTTGTAATAAGCATAAACATTAGCATGGACATGTTGGATTGAATGGCCTGTTTTTATGCTATAAATACAGGGGAAGAAAGCCTTTTAAGTAAACTTAATTAATTGCTGCAGTCCTAGTGGTGCTCTGTATCCGGACTTCCAGGATGCTGACCTAGTGAGGAAGGAGCAATGTATATCATATATATCAAATCAGGATGATGTGTGACATGGAGGGGAACTTTGGGGTGATGGTGTTCAATCTATTGCTACCTTTGTCTTTCTTGATGGTAGAGGTCATAGGGGAAGGTGGCGCTGTTGAAGTAAGCTTGCTGAGTTGCTGCAATGCATTCTGTACAAGATGCATACTGGAGCCATAGTGTGATGGTGCCAATCAAGCGAGCTTCCCTGCCCTGGATGGTAGAGTATTGAGCTTTTTGAATATTGTTGTGGAAGCACCCATCTAGATGAGTGACGAGAACCAGCACCCTCCTGACTTGAGCTTTGTAGATTGCAGATAGATTTCAAGGGCTGTGGAACCAAGCCACTTGTCACAGAAGATCTAGATTCTCCGCTGCTCTTGTAGCCAAAGTGTTGGTAGTTCTGGACCAGTTTAATTTCTGATGTGAACCCCAAGATGTTGACAGTGAAGGATTTGAAGACTGAGGTGTCAGTTAAAGTTGGGAGAAGTGGTTGAGCTTTTTCTCGTTGGAGGTGGTTATTACCTGGCACTTAGGATTGACATCCAACAACAACAACAACCATCTTCCTTTGTGTCAAATATGATGCCAGCTGGTGGAGGGTTTTCACTGACTGCTGTTGACTTCAGTTTTGCTAGGGCTCTCCTTTGCCATTCTTCAATGCTGTCCTGATGTTGAGTGCAGCTACTCTTGCTTCTCTCTTGGCATTCAGCTCTTGTGTGCATATCTGGATCAAGGTTCTGATGGGGTCTAGAGCTTGAATGTTTCTGTGGAACCTGAACTGAGCATTGGTGAGCATTTGAATATTTGTCACTTCTGATGACTCCTTCCATCACTTTATTGATGATTGGCTAGAGGTTGATGGGTTGTAATTTTGTGTATAGGATATACCTGGGCAATTTTTAACATTGTTGGATCAATGCCAGTGTCATAGCTTTACTGGAACAGCTTGACCAAGGGAGAGGCTGGCTCTGATGCACGACTGCTGAGATCTTAAAGCCATTGGCTTCTTTGCATCAGTTCAGTCAGCCATTCCTTAATGTCACATAAATCAAGAACAGATAACTTGATAGCGATCTGGTGCAGACAGAATCCAAGTTATTTTATTTATTTCCTTCACCCAGAAGTGTTGAAGCCAATTATAGCATTCCTAATGCCAATTGAGATTAATGGTTAATTTCAATTGAATTGATTTTTTTCATTTGACTTGATAATATAATTGATTTCAATGGAATGAAAATTGACAGAGAAAAAAGATACATTTATATAGTGCCGTTCATAAACTCAGGATGTTCCAAAGTACTTTACAGCAAATGAAGTACTTTTGAAGTGCAGTCACTGTTGTACAGTAGGAAACACAGCATCCAATTTGCACACAAGGTTTCGCAGACTAGCACTACGATAATGAGCTGATAATCTGCTTTAGGATGTTGGTTGAGGAATAAATTTAGCCAGGACTCTCCTAAAGTAGTGCCATGGGATTTTCTACATCCATCTGAGAAGGCAGACAGAGCCTTGGTTTAACATCTCATTCTTCCACATTTGGGTCATTGATTGTGAATAATGTTACAGCTATTGATGAATCTGACTTGTGTTTATGAATGAATCAGTCTATAATCAAGTTTGTTCCTTCTGAACATTCAAGGTCTAATATGTAAGTGAACGTCTATCAGTTTTTCATTTAAGTCTGTACTATTATTTAACTGAACTGGATGGGCTAGACTTTCCACTTTGCTGGCTATTGCCCAAAAAATGGGCGATGTTCCAGCTGTAGCAATGTGTCAGCCTTCATGATCGCAGGAACATCGCCCATTTTTTGGATCGCGATTTTCAGCTCAGCGATAGCCCAGCAATGTGGAATGGGCCCAACGATAGCCCAGTGATGTGGAAGGCAAAAGCTTCCCTAGCAACGGCCTTCTGCGCATGCGTGTTTTTCTTTTGGTGGACAGCTTTTCCGCGTTTTGAGAGGTCAGGAGTCATCCATACATGCGCAGAAGGCAAAGAGAGGGGGAGAGAGAGAGAGAGGGGAAGGCAAGGAAGGCAGAGGAGAGAAAAAGAGCAGGTTCATGTTAAATAATACATAGAAAAAGCAGTTTTACTGAAAATAATATAGAGAAAAAGCATTTACTGAAAACAACAGAGAAAAATCATTTCAACTGTGACTGTCACCAAATGTAAGTTCATGCAAAGCGTTCATTTATGAGCAACAGTTTTGCAGCTGCGTAACTCCCACGGGGTTTTTCCAGTCTTGCGGGGCAGGGGAGTGGGGCCGTGGATTCATCGCTAGGCTGATTGCCCTCCCTAAGCCTGAAAGGAGCCCGATGCGTAGAAGGATAGTGCCGCAGTATCCTTGACCTCAACGGACAGTGCGGTCCTGATGGTGCTGGTAGGCTGCAGATCCCCGTTGATGAACTGACATATCTTATCGATGATTTCCTTTCGGAAGCGCAGCCTCCTAAGGCACACGTTATCAGACAAGTTGAGGTAAGATTGCTTTTCCCTGTAAGTTCGGCAGCTGTACGGTCTCCTCCTCCGCCCATGCGTTAGTCCATTCGATTGGCCCCTTCACTAAATCCTTCACTTAACTCAACATCAGACGCCAGCAATTTAGCAGTTACAAGTAATGGTAGTGAAGCTACAGGCCCCATCACTATCACTGTTGATATAAATGCACTTTCGACTACTCACATGCCCTTTCCAGTAAAATAAATATAAATAAATAGAAATATAATTAAATATATATAATTATAAGTATGAATGTGAGTGGATCTAACAGTAAAAGACCCTTAAATAACTCTCAAATTATAAGCTCCTGGTTTAACCAGCCTCCTTTCTTCCTCCGACATTCAAAAAGGCGTCCGTAGTGCCGAGTTGTGTGAGGAATGCCAGGGAAAAGCAACTATTCGCGAGCGATCAGCCTGACGATATGCCAAAAGTTGTGCTGGGCGATGTGCGGGCGATCACCTCGGCAATGTGAGCCGGAAGTTGGGCAGGTAATTTTCCAGCGATGTTCCAGCCGAACTTTGCACTTTTGAAGCAAAATGGGCCGTTTTGGGCAATATATGGGCACTAGCCCAGCGATGTGAGGTGGAAAGTCGAGCCCACAACCTTTTCTTGTGGTAGAGGAAAGGAGCCTTCTGATTTTTTGTTTTTGTTTTTCTCTTTATATTTTTGTTTGTCTATGATTTTTTCTTGTGCTTTAATTTTTCTTGTTATTTGTGCAGATGAAACAAACCAATTGGAAATATGGGCCCTGAATTTGTGGCCTTTACAGGCGCGTATGAGGTGCGCATGTGCCCGTAAGGGCGCCCAAATTCTGGGTTTAGGCATGCAAGAATCTGTCCAGAATCCTCTCAACATCCAAAGTTAACGGGCCTCCGTGGGCGGAGAGTAACTCCTGCCCAGCGAATGCCCTTGAAATGCTTATGACTGATAAAAGCAGACATAAGACTTTTAAAGCACAGAATAATACATTTTAAAAGATAATTTAAACAATTAAAACCCTATTAAATAAAGTAAGTTTATTTTTAGACCCATTAAAATATGTACATTTATTTTTCAAAAAATTACATTTTTGATTTAAATATTTCATTAAATTTCATGTTGATTCATTTTAAACGTGATTTAAAAATGTTTTTATCTTAAGTGCTTGTGTGTTTTGGGGGATATTCCCAGTCATATTTATGATGATTCCATACATAACTATGAATGGGATTACCCCAACTCTGATAGGTTGGGCCGGCCCACGTGATCCCCGTGATGCATATGAAGCACATACATACGCTGCTGGGATATGTGGGTTTCTACATAGGCCTTTGCATTGAGGCCCAGGACCAGAAGTCTCTGAAACTCCAGGAACAACAGGTACTTTCGTAGAAATTCTTGCAGTCGGAGGCATCTGTCTGCAGGAAGCCTCCAACCGCAAATCCTGGGCCATGATCACTAACAAAAATAAATTGGCCCTGAAATTTCGCTTTGGCCTTCCCGCGGGCATTTTAGAGAAAAAAATATGCAGCTACCTTAAGCTGCTGCTCACGTTCGACTTTCCGATGCTGAGGCCTCTCCTGACTGCCAGTCGCAGTGCGTGCATGTCGATGCGTGCGCAGGCCTGCAGCTGCAGTCACATGGCTCTGGGCAGCCAATCATGTAAAGTATCATAGTAATAGGAGTTCTGCAGGGTCCTAAACTCCCATTACTATGATTGGGATAGAGCCCGAAACACGCAAAACACTAATGAAAAAATAGAAAATAATTACACTACATTCATTTAAATTAGTTATTAATGTCTTTAAAAAAAATAATTTCCCAATTTTTAAAACGTTTTTAAAAATAAACTTGCCGTTTTGGGGAGGGTTTTTAATAAAATATGTTTTAATAACTTTATTTTTATATATTTTTGTGTTTTTTAAACACTTGCGTCTGTAAAAGTAGGCTATGCGCCTGCTTTTTCAGGCGCAAGATTTTTGAGGACATTTGGAAGCGCCAATATCAGAAATTTCCACTTACAAATGTCCTAGCTCCCGAGATGTGGACATCTGTCAAGCCAAAAACTTGACAGATCGGAAATTTTGGTTTCCAGTGCATGCACGCTGGAAACCGGCATTTCCGATGCCTTCCCGGGTCCGTAGGAACTCCATAAGTACCTGGGGAGGCCGGAATTGTTGGCCCATTATTTTAGAAATGCTCACTGTGCAAGTCACATGCAAGTCACACATTATATCTAATGACATGTTCATATTGGTATCCTCAGAGTTAAGTTAGAACATAAGAACATGAGAAATAGGAACAGGAGTAGGCCGTATGGCCCCTTGAGCCTGCTCCGCCATTCAATAAGATCATGGCTGATCTGATCATGGACTCGGCTCCACTTCCCCGCCCGCTCCTCTTATCACCTTATCCCCTTATTTAAGAAACTGTCTATTTCTGTTTTAAATGTATTCAATGTCCCAGCTTCCACAGCTCTCTGAGGCAGCAAATTCCACAGATTTACAACCCTCTGAGAGAAGAATTTTCTCCTCATCTCTGTTTTAAATGGGTGGCCCCTTATTCTAAGATCATGCCCTCTAGTTCTAGTCTCCCCCATCAGTGGAAACATCCTCTCTGCATCCACCTTGTCAAGCCCCCTCATAATCTTATACGTTTCGATAAGATCACCTCTTATTCTTCTGAATTCCAATGAGTAGAAGTCCAACCTACTCAACCTTTCCTCATGTCAGCCCCCTCATCTCCGGAATCAACCTAGTGAACCTTCTCTGAACTGCCTCCAAAGCAAATATATTCTTGCGTAAATATGGAAACCAAAACTGTGGTGTCTCACCAATACCATATATAACTTTAGCAAGACTTCCCTGCTTTTATACTCCACCCCCTTTGCAATAAAG